>NW_006780143.1:2263716-2341343 GCF_000442215.2 Lipotes vexillifer
AAAAAAAAAAAAAAAAAAAAAGAGTGGTCTACATTCAGTGAGGTTGAGATACAGGGGAATACAAAAGCTCAGGGAGGTAGGAATGTTGGTAACTCTATTTTTAGAGTTACCATATCATCCAGCAATCCCACTCCTGGGTATATCTGGAAAAGATAAAAACTCTAATTTGAAAAGATAGATGTACCTCAGTGTTCGCAGCAGCACTATTTTAGAATAGCCAAGACGTGGAAGCAACCTAAAAAATGTTCATCTACAGAGGAATGGATAAAGAAGATGTGGTACATATATACAATGGAATATTACTCAGCCATAAAAAAAGAATGAAATCATGCCATTTGCGGCAACATGGATGGACCTAGAGATTATCATACTAAGTGAAGTAAGTCAAACAAAGACATATCATATGATACCACTTATATGTGGAATCTTATAAAATGATACAAATGAACTTATTTACAATACAGAAAGAGACTCACAGACATAGAAAACAAACTTATAGTTACCAGAAGGGAAAGGTGGGGGAGGGATAAATTAGGAGTTTGGGATTAACAGATATACACTACTATCTATAAAATAGATAAAAAACAAGGTCCTACTGTGTAGCACAGGGAACTGTATTCAATATCTTGTAATAACCCATAATGGAAACGAATCTGAAGAATAGATATTTATATGTGTAACTGAATCACTTTGCTGTACACCTGAAACTAACACAACATGGTAAATCAACCATACTTCAATTTTTGAGACACTTAAAATGAACTAAATTAAAAAATAAAATAAAGGGAAAGAAAAAAGCTCTGTAGTTGCTCACTTTGTTGGCCAAGCATGACAATGAAGGGAGCTTCCGTTGAAATGAGGACCCCTGATTTCATGTGACAATGGGATTCCAGAGGAACAGAAGCCATGAGGCAGCAACTTACCACCAAAGACCAGATGGACCATTTACCATAAAAGGTGCCAGGGATCTAATGTTGATCTGAAAACAGTAATAGGAAAAAAACTCTAGGTCGGGTGACCAAATACCTCTCTTGAGTTTCAATAGAGAACGAGAAAAGGTATGTGAATAGACTTCTCAGAATGAGCACGGTATGAAGATATTTGTGTTGCATGTGAATGCTCAAAAGGCATCCACTACAGAAGAGGCTCTTTAAAATCATGCTCTCTGTCAGTCAGACCCTTTCCCCAGCTACCCCAGTGCTACTCAAAATGATCACAGTGTCAGGGATAGAGACTCTGCCTAGGCTCAACAACATCAATTTCTCCTTACTAAGGCTGACTTGGCTACTACTGCTGCTGATTTTCTAATCAGCCAACAGCAGAGACCAACACTGAGCCCCTGACATGGCGCCCTTCACCAGGAGGACCCAGACAGCCACCCAGTAGCAGTTTGATTATGTTGGGCCTCTTGCCTTGTGGAGGGGATGGAGATTTGTCTCCACTATACTAGGTATATACTCTGGATATGGATTAGTCCTTCTGCCCATAATGCTTCTGTTAGAACCACCTATGTACTGACCTACATAAATCTGACCCATGTACTTCAAATTCTCCTTGAAGCCCAGAGAAAAGCATTTGCTGTGTATGATATTCCACACATCAGTGTTTCTGATCAAGGGACTGATTCACAGAAAACGCACTTATGCCCAACTAATTAACAGATTTTATTACATATCCCATACCCCAGAAGCAACTGGCTGACTGAAACGTTGAATGGCTTACTGAAGACTCAGTTATACCACCAGTCGAGAGACAAGACTCTGAGAGGATGGGGTTCTCTTTTATAGAATAAAGTGTATGCCTTGAATCAGAGATTTTATACGGTGCTATCTCCCTCATAACTAGAATACATGTATCTACAATACAAGTGTGGAAATAAAAGTGGCTTTTCTCACTATATAAATAACAAGCTATTTGCAAAAATTCTGCCTCCCTTCCCAGCAACTTTGACCACTGCTGGCTGACTTGGGGTTCTAAGTTCTCAGCAGGCAAGACTTCCACCAAGGGATGTAAAATGGCTCCATCAAGTCATAGGATGAGAATGCCACCAAGCCATTTTGCGCTCTTTATGCTACTGAACCAACAGACAGAGAAAGGGGCAACTCTATTGGCTGGAGTGGTTGATCCTGGTTACCAAGGGGAATTTGGGGGTGCTTTTCCACAAGGGGGTCAAGGAGGACTGTGGAAGGCAGGGGATCTTCCGGGGGCACCAACAGTAGCGCTTAATAAAAAACCATAGGAATCAAAACTTTTAAAAGGCAGGATTACTGAGAACTCAGACCCTTGGAAATGAAGCTTTGGATCACGCCATCAGGCAGAGAGCCCTGACTATCTAAGGGCAATGGTACATAGAATAGACAGGAGAAAAAGGAGAAAGTCATAGCTATCAACTACGGCCTCTTTATCAATGAGAGAAATGAGAACTGCAGTAGTTTTACATGTTTTCTCTTTGTATGTTACATGTATGAGTACATTTGTATATATTAACCATTTTCTTTTTTTCTCTCTTTCTTCCCTTATTTTACATAGAAGTCGTTGAATGTAAATTCTGCAACTTAGCCTTTAGATAAGAGAATACTCAGTGGGACTGGGACTAAATTTGGAGAGTGAGTAACAGCGCCAGTGGGCTATATAAATGACTGCTGAAACTGTGTGTCTCCTCATTGGGGGAAAGGGTGAGAACCTCTGCACTTCTATGAAGAAAAGAGTTGGCTTTGTGTTGTACAGAAGTTCAAATATGTTTAAAAGGGTGCATGCGGAAGTAAGTAGTCAAAGGAGGTGACTGCCAGTTACTGGTTTATTGCCTCTCAACTCCAAATCCACCGTGCTTTGCCCTAATCTGGACTTTGTGAACACTTTTCCTTTGCCAGCTGGTGCCATGTTATGTTTTGTTGGTAGAGTGCAGGAGGGACACTGCAAGGTACAGCAGAGGGAGGCATGGTCCTTCTTCATTCTTCCTGGTCCTTCCTGTTCCTGTGGCACTACGCCATCAGTGGTATGCGGGAGACCCAGTGGCGTCACCCTCAAGTGAGGGCTTTCTATTGAGTTTCCCTATCAGCCCAGTAGGTAGCTTGCTTGCCAGCAGTATGTGGAAGATCCAGAGGTACCCAGCTTCCTGCAGGTTTTGCCAGGTCCTAGTAGACACTTTCCCAGTTCACTGCTTGCCCGTCCTGGCTCATGGTACCTCAAGAAACTTCGCCATCCAGTGGACCACAGCCTCTCCCCCTCCAACAAGGTCTGGATCTCAGCCTCAAGTGGAAGGTGATGCTCTCCCAAGTTTATTCCTTCCTCGAGTAGTACTCTTTCTCAGCCCTAGATGTCAGAGCTGCTTCCTACATTTGCTGTTCCTGTGTTCTTTAGCATTTAATTTACCCCTTTTGCAGTTAATTATATTTTACCAGTTAATAATTATTTATATGAAATTTTCCCTGTTCAAATTACTGGTGTAATTTCTGTCTCCTCACTGGTCACTGACTGACATAGTCCCCTTTAGGAAGGAATCCCCTTAAGAAAAGTTCTAAGTTTTTCCACAAAGGAATTGATACAATTTTTAAAATTACAGCACCTCAAACAGGACCTTTCACCTAGGAGATGCTCAATAAATAATTGAATGTTTACCAGTTAAAATTGTAAAATTTGCCTTTTACAAGATGGGGAAAAATTGGAACCTCCATACACTGCTGGTGAGATTGTAAAATAGCACATTCACTTTGGAAAACAGTCTGGCAGTTTCTCAAAATATTAAACATACAGTTACCATGTGATCCAGCAATTCCACTTTTAGGTATATACCCAAGAGAAATGAAAACATATACCACCCAAAAACTCATTCACAAATGTTCATAGCAGCATTATTCATAATAGCCAAAGAGTGGAAACTGTCCAGATACCCATCAACTGACGAATATATAAATAAAAAGTGGTATATGCACACAACAGAATATTATTTAGCCATAGAAGGGAATGACGTATTTACCTGTCATAACATGAATGAAACTTGCAAGTGTTATGCTAAGTGAAAGAAACCAGAGCCAGTCATAAAATACCACATATTGTATGATTCCATTTGTGTGAAATGTCTAGAACAGACAAATCTATACAGAGAGAAAGTTCATTAGCAGTTGTCTCAGGCTGCGGGGAGGGGATGGGCAGGAATGGAGAGGATTGCTAATGGATATGGGATTTCTTTTGGGGTGATGAAAATGTTCTAAAATTAGATTGTGGTGATGTTTGTTCAATTCTGTGAATATGTTTTGAAAAAGGTGAACTGTACACTTTAAATTTAAATTGTATGTGAATTATTTAAGAAAGCTGTTTTGAAAATTTGCCTTTTAAAACTGGCTTTCATTCTGCCGCTATACTTCATGAAATGTATCAAAGTGTGGCTAAAATAAAACTAATAATTAAACCAAATAAATCACAAAATCCTTATTTTAAAAGGTATACCTGGGGAGACCTTCAAGATGGCGGAGGAGTAAGACGTGGAGATCACCTTCCTCCCCACAAATACATCAGAAATACATCTACGCGTGGAACAACTCCTACAGAACACCTACTGAATGCTGGCAGAAGACCTCAGACCTCCCAAAAGGCAAGAACCTCCCCACGTATCTGGGTAGGGCAAAAGAAAAAATTAATTAAAAACAGAGACAATAGAATAGGGACGGCACCTGCACCAGTGGGAGGGAGCTGTGAAGGAGGAAAGGTCTCCACACACTAGGAAGCCCCTTCGCGGGCAGAGATTGCGGGAGGCCGAGCGGGGAGCTGCGGAGCCGCAGAGCAGAGCACAGCAACAGGGGTGCGGAGGGCAAAGCGGAGAGATTCCCGCACAGAGGATCGGTGCCGACCGGCACTCACCAGCCCGAGAGGCTTGTGTGCTCACCCGCCGGGGCGGGCGGGGCTGGGAGCTGAGGCTCGGGCTTCGGAGGTCGGATCCCAGGGAGAGGACTGGGGTTGGCGTGAACACAGCCTGAAGGGGTTAGTGCACCACGGCTCGACGGGAGAGAGTCCGGGAAAAGGTCTGGAGCTGCCGAAGAGACAAGAGACTTTTTCTTCCCTCTTTGTTTCCTGGTGCGCGAGGAGAGGGGATTCAGAGCGCCGCTTAAAGGAGCTCCAGAGACGGGCGCGAGCCGCAGCTAAAAAGCGCGGACCCCAGAGACGGGCATGAGACGCCAAGGCTGCTGCTGCAGCCACCAAGAAGCCTGTGTGCGAGCACAGGTCACTGTCCACGCCTCCCCTCCTGGGAGCCTGTGCAGCCCGCCACTGTCCGTGTCCCATGATCCAAGGACAACTTCCCCAGGAGAACACACGGCGCGCCTCAGGCTGGCGCAACGTCACGCCGGCCTCTGCCGCCCGGTCCTGCCCCGCATCCGTGCCCCTCCCTCCCCCGAGCCTAAGTGAGCCAGAGTCCCCGAATCACCTGCTCCTTTAACCCCGTCCTGTCTGAGCGGGAACAGACGCCCTCAGGTGACCTACAAGCAAAGGCGGGGCCAAGTGCAAAGCTGAACCCCGGGAGTTGTGAGAACAAAGAAGAGAAAGGGAAATCTCTCCCAGCAGCCTCAGGAGCAGCGGATTAAATCTCCACAATTAACTTGATGCACCCTGAATCTGTGGAATACCTGAATAGACAAAGAATCATCCCAAATTGAGGAGGTGGACTTTGAGATCAATGATATATATATATTTTTCCCTTTTTCTCTTTTTGTGAGTGTGTATGTGTATGCATCTGTGTGTGATTTTGTCTGTGTAGCTTTGCTTTTATCATTTGTCCTAGGGTTCTGTCTGACCGTTTTTTTGTTGTTGTTTTTTTTGTTTTAATATAGTTTTTAGTGCTTGTTATCATTGGTGGATTTGTTTCCGGGTTTGGTTGCTCTCTTCTTTTTTGTTTTTTTTTTTCCTTTATTTTATTACATTTTAATTTGTTTATTTTTAATAACTATTTTTTATTTTTTATTTTAATGACTTTCTTTTTTTCTTTCTTTCTTTCTTTTTTTCTCCCTTTTCTTCTGAGCCATGTGGCTGACAGCGTCTTGGTGTTCTGGCCAGGTGTCAGGCCTGTGCCTCTGAGGTGGGAGAGCCAAGTTCAGAATATTGGTCCACCAGAGATTTCCCAGCTCCACGTAATATCAAAAGACAAAAGCTGTCCCAGAGATCTCCACCTCAACACTAAGACCCAGCTCCACTCAACAACCAGCAAGCTACAGTGCTGGACACCCTATGCCAAACAGCTAGCAAGAAAGGAACACAAACCTACCCATTAGCAGAGGGGCTGCCTAAAATCATAATAAAGTCACAGACACCCCAAAACACACCACCAGACGTGGACCTGCCCACCAGAAGACAAGATCCAGCCTCATCCACCAGAACACAGGCACCAGTCCCCTCCATCAGGAAGCCTACACAACCCACTGAACCAACCCTACCCACTGGGGGCAGACCCCAAAAGCAACGGGAACTATGAACCTGCAGTCTGCAAAAAGGAGGCCCCAAACACAGTAAGTTAAGCAATATGAGAAGACAGAGAAACACATAGCAGATGAAGGAGCAAGGTAAAAACCCACCAGACCAAACAAATGAAGAGGAAATAGGCAGCCTACCTGAAAAAGAATTCAGACTAATAATAGTAAAGATGATCCAAAATCCTGGAAATAGAATGGAAAAAATACAAGAAACGTTTAACAAGGACCTAGAAGAACTAAAGAGCAAACAAACAATGATGAACAACACAATAAATGAAATTTAAAATTCTCTAGAAGGAATCAATAGCAGAATAACTGAAGCAGACAGAATGGATAAGTGGGCTGGAGGATAAAAGAGTGGAAATAACTGCCACAGAGCAGAATAAAGAAAAAAGAATGAAAAGAACTAAGGACAATCTCAGAGACCTTAATTGATATTTATAGGACATTCCATCCAAAAACAACAGAACACACTTTCTTCTCAAGTGCTCATGGAACTTTCTCCAGGACAGATCATGTCTTGGGTCACAAATCAAGCTTTGGTAAATTTAAGAAAATTGAAATCGTATCAAGTATCTTTTCCAACCACAACGCTATGAGACTAGATATCAATTACAGGAAAAATTCTGTAAAAAGTACAAACACATGGAGGCTAAACAATACACTACTTAATAACCAAGAGGTCACTGAAGAAATCAAAGAGGAAATCAAAAAATACCTAGAAACAAATGACAATAAAAACACGACGGCCCACAACCTATGGGATGCAGCAAAAGCAGTTCTAAGAGGGAAGTTTATAGCAATACAATTCTACCTCAAGAAATAAGAAACATCTCAAATAAACAACCTAACCGGACACCTAAAGCAATTAGAGACATAAGAACAAAAAAAACCCCAGAGTTAGCAGAAGGAAAGAAGTCATAAAGATGAGATCAGAAATACATGAAAAAGAAATGAAGGAAACAATAGCAAAGATCAATAAAACTAAAAGCTGGTTCTTTGAGAAGATAAACAAAATTGATAAACCATTAGCCAGACTCATCAAGAAAAAAGGGAGAAGACTCAAATCAATAGAATAACAAATGAAAAAGGAGAAGTAACAACTGACACTGCAGAAATACAAAGCATCATGAGAGATTACTACAAGCAACTATATGCCAATAAAGTGGACAACCTGGAAGATATGGACAAATTCTTAGAAAAGCACAGCTTTCCGAGACTGAACCAGGAAGAAACAGAAAATATAAACAGACCAATCACAAACACTAAAATTGAGACTGTGTTTGAAAATCTTCTAACAAACAAAAGCCCAGGACCAGATGGCTTCACAGGCAAATTCTACCAAACATTTAGAAAAGAGCTAACACCTATGTTTCTCAAACTCTTCCAAAAAATTGCAGAAGAAGGAACACTTCCAAACTCGCTCTATGAGGCCACCATCACCCTGATACCAAAACCAGACAAAGATGTCACAAAGAAAGAAAACTATAGGCCAATATCACTGATGAACATAGATGCAAAACACCTCAACAAAATACTAGCAAACAGAATCCAACAGCACATTAAAAGGATCATACACCATGATCAAGTGGGGTTTATTCCAGGAATGCAAGGATTCTTCAATATATGCAAATCAATCAATGTGATAAACCATATTAACAAATTGAAGAATAAAAACCATATGATCATCTCAATAGATGCAGAAAAAGCTTTCAACAGGGCTTCCCTGGTGGCGCAGTGGTTGAGAGTCCGCCTGCCGATGCAGGGGACACAGGTTCGTGGCCCGGTCCAGGAAGATCCCACATGCCGCGGAGAGGCTGGGCCTGTGAGCCATGGCCACTGAGCTTGTGTGTCCGGAGCCTGTGCTCCGCAACGGGAGATGCCACAATAGTGAGAGGCCCATGTACCGCAAAAAAATAAAAAATAAAATAAAATAAAATAAAAAGCTTTCGACAAAATTCAACACCCATTTATGTTAAAAACCCTCCAGAAAGTAGGCATAGAAGGAACTTACCTCAACAGAGTAAAAGCCATATATGACAAACCCACAGCCAACATCGTTCTCAATGGTGAAAAACTGAAACCATTTCCACTAAGATCATGAACAAGACAAGGTTGCCCACTCTCACCACTATTATTCAACATAGTTTTGGAATTTTTAGCCACAGCAATCAGAGAAGAAAAAGAAATAAAAGGAATCCAAATCGGAAAAGAAGTAAAGCTGTCACTGTTTGCTGATGACATGACACTATACAGAGAGAATCCTAAAGATGCTAACAGAAAACTGCTAGATGTAATCAATGAATTTGATAAAGTAGCAGGATACGAAATTAATGCACAGAAATCTCTTGCACTCCTATACACTAATGCTGAAAAATCTGAAAGAGAAATTAAGGAAACAGTCCCATTTACCATTACAACAAAAAGAATAAAATACCTAGGAATAAACCTACCTATAAAATGCCTAGGAATAAACACGTACCTAAGGAGACAAAGGACCTGTATGCAGAAAAGTATAAGACACTGATGAAAGAAATTAATGATACAAAGAGATGGAGCGATATACCATGTTCTCGGATTGGAAGAAACAACATTATGAAAATGATTATACTACCCAAAGCAATCTACAGATTCATTGCAATCCCTTTCAAACTACCAATGGCATTTTTCACAGAACTAGAACAAAAAAATCTCACATTTTGTATGGAAACACAAAAAAAAACCCGAATAGCCAAAGCAATCTTGAAAAAGAAAACCAGAACTGAAGGAATCAGGCTCCCTGACTTCAGACTATACTACAAAGCTACAGTAATCAAGACAGTATGGTACTGACACAGAAACAGAAATACAGATCAGTGGAACAGGATAGAAAGCCCAGAGATAAACCCACACACATATGGTCACCTTATCTTTGATAAAGGAGGCAAGAATATACAGTGGAGAAAAGACAGCCTCTTCAGTAAGTGGTGCTGGGAAAACTGGACAGCTATATGTAAAAGAATGAAATTAGAACACTCCCTAACACCATACACAAAAATAAACTCAAAATGGATTAAAGACTTAAATGTAAGGCCAGAAACTATCAAACTCTTTGAGGAAAACATAGGCAGAACACTCTATGACATAAATCACAGCAAGATTCTTTTTGACCCAACTCCTACAGAAATGGAAATAAAAACAAAAACAAACAAATGGGACCTAATGAAATTTAAAAGCTTTTGCACAGCAAAGGAAACCATAAACAAGACGAAAAGATAACCCTCAGAATGGGAGAAAATATTTGCAAATGAAGCAACTGACAAAGGATTAATCTCCAAAATTTATAAGCAGCTCATGCAGCTCAATATCAAAAAAACAAACAACCCAATCCAAAAATGGACAGAAGACCTAAATAGACATTTCTCCAGAGAAGATATACAGACTGCCAACAAACACATGAAAGAATGCTCAACATCATTAATCATTAGAGAAATGCAAATCAAAACTACAATGAGATATCATCTCACACCAGTCAGAATGGCCATCATCAAAAAATCTAGAAACAATAAATGCTGGAGAGGGTGTGGAGAAAAGGGAACACTCTTGCACTGCTGGTGGGAATGTGAATTGGTTCAGCCACTATGGAGAACAGTATGGAGGTTCCTTAAAAAACTACAAATAGAACTACCATATGACCCAGCAATCCCACTACTAGGTATATACCCTGAGGAAACCAGAATTCAGAAAGAGTCATGTACCAAAATGTTCATTGCAGCTCTATTTACAATAGCCCGGAGATGGAAACAACCTAAGTGCCCGCGACAGATGAATGGATAAAGAAGATGTGACATATATACACAATGGAATATTACTTAGCCATAAAAAGAAACGACATTGAATTATTTGTAGTGAGGTGGATGGACCTAGAGTCTGTCATACAGAGTGAAGTAAGTCAGAAAGAGAAAAACAAATATCATATACTAACACATGTATATGGAATCAAAAAAAAAAAAAATGGTTCTGAAGAACGTAGAGGCAGGACAGGAATAAAGACGCAGATGTACTGAATGAACTTGAGAACACCGGGAGCGGGAAGGGTAAGCTGGGATGAAGTGAGAGAGTGGCATGGACTTATATATACTACCAAATGTAAAATAGATAGCTATTGGGAAGAAGCCACATAACCCAAGGATGTCAGCTAAGTGCTTTTTGACCACCTAGATGGGTGGGATAGGGAGGGTGGGTGGAGGGAGACGCAAGAGGGAGGAGATATTGGAGATACTCCAATAAAGATGTTATTAAAAAAATTAACTCCTTTGAGCAAAGAAAATAAAAGGTATATCTTGATATTTGTTTCATTTTATTTGCTTTTAATAAAAATTATTTTGAGAAACGTTTGAGAGAATAGCAGATGACATTTTCTTGGCTGATTTATAATAGGCTTTCCTTTTTTTTGAATTTTTTTTAATAGGACAGTTCTTATTAGTTATCTATTTTATACATATTAGTGTATATATGTCAGTCCCAATCTCCCAATTCATCCCACCACCACCACCCCCCTAGGCTAACTGTTTCATCACAGGGTCTGAAGGGTATGTTTTTTTAGTGTGATTTCATGTGTAATGATTCTAAATCCATGTTACAGCCCAGCTCATAAAAGGTAATAAACAGGAAAGTGTGATTGGAAATGCCACAGGGTATCCTTCTGGTTCCACCTCTACAAATAGAGGCCAGGGTATCAGAAGGCACCTCCACCACCCTGGGCCTCCCTTCTCATCTGTAAAATGAGGGTGCTGAAAGAGATGGTCTGTGAGGGTCTTTGTGTCTCTGACATTCTGGGTGTCTGAGATTGCTAGGTAGTTGTAAATATTCTTATATCAAGGATAGGAGGCAAAGGCAAATGTGGGTGAAATCTAAGCAAATTTGGCAAGTGGAGGTAAATTTTTGATGTTGAACGCTGAAATGTGGTGGCCTAAATGATCATCAAATATACCTGGGAGCACAGCTCCTCGAGGTCACCAATGCTACTATGCTTTAGGGAATCAGTCAAACAGCAAATTAGAGGTTAAATGGGAATTAAAAAATAACCTGACTCTTCAGAATGAAAACCTTTGAAGGAGGTTACAAAATTATTTATTATAGTTATGTGCTATATTTATTGCCATTCTCCCTGGGAAAAGTAGCTATTCCTTTTTTTTTTTTTTTAATAAAGGCTTCTGTAGTTATTCTTGGTTGAAAAAAATGGGTAATTTGGAAATAATTAAATCCTCTATATAGTTTGGTTTTTTTTTTCATGTAACTCATCTCTCCTTTTGCTACCTGAGGATCTTGCAAAGAAATGCACCTCAGGAAAAATACAGGAGAACACAATTCCTTTTTCTTTCTCATATTTCTTTTTGTGTGCAATAAAAGAGTACCCACAGGAGCTTTCCATCATAACTCCAAATGTATGAGCTAAATCTAATTGCTCCCTACATTAGCTAATCTCACTTTTAAATCATGTTGACGATATCTTATCAAGGCTTTGAAAATTGCTTAAGAAATATCTGTTTACTTGACTGAATTGTAAGCTAGATGTTGCTCAAGGATTTTTAAAATTCAAGTTTACTCCTTCAAATTTCACCTCATTTATTTTACTAGGTATGTACACTGGTCAGATGTTCAGTGAATGAAAATCTAGCCACAAAATAAAAGCGAAACTAGACACTTAGCCTTTATCTGAGTAACATAAAATATAAATGAATATAAAATGAATAAAATTATAAAATATAAATATGTATTTTTATAAATATAAAGTGAACATAAAGTATATATAGAATATTTGATACAGGGACAGAGTATTAGATGCTATTAGGTACAGATATAAAATATTAAATATGGGACTTCCCTGGTGGCGTAGTGGTTAAGAATCCACCTGCCAATGCAGGGGACATGGGTTCGAGCCCTGGTCCGGGAAGATCCCACATACCGCGGAGCAACTAAGCCTGTGTGTCACAACTACTGAGCCTGCACTCTAGAGCCCGTGAGCCACAACTGCAGAGCCCACGTGCCACAACTACTGAGCCCACGTGCCACAACTACTGAAGCCCGCATGCCTAGCACCCGTGCTCCTCAACAAAGACAAGCCACCACAATGAGAAGCCCGCACACCGCAACGAAAGCCCGCACACCGCAACAAAAGCCCGCACGCAGCAACAAAGACCCAACACAGCCAAAATTAAATAAATTTATTTTAAAAAATAAAAATAAAATCTTAAATACAAAGTAAATACTTATTTAAAATGAAAAAAGAAATTACAACAAACTTTTAAAGTGATAAAGATCATATGTTACAAAATCCAGAAAAAAATATATGATATTTTTATTAATTAGCTGCCTGACACATTTCTAGAATACTTGTACTCCTACAGTTTTAGCTGAATATTCTTTGGTTGCCCTGTCTTATGCCAATGATTTTTTTTTTCCAAAATATCTAATTAAGAAGCATCATGTTTTTTGTCCATTTATGTTCTGTTTGGCGTTTCATAAATATTGTGGGATTGTGATTCTGAAAAAAGTCATTAAACATTGTTGAATGAAGTAGTGCTCACCATAACAAGTCATAATGAATGATGATAGTATATATCAAAATCAATGACCTGGTTAGAGTGCAGCCAATGGCTGATCTTCGTGCCTTCTGCTGACTGAACAAACTGAGTTTTTCTTTACTGTCATTTTCATCCTCCTGCTGCTTTTTCACTTCCTGCTTGAGAAGGTCTTGGTCCTCATAAACATCTTTAGGTCTTCTGTCTCCATTTTTATTAACTATAATTCTTGTTTATCTTGACCCTTTTCCTTATCTTCATGATTTTGAGCATTAGAGATTTTCATTTATATTGCGACACAAATAAAAGAGTTTTTGATATTTTGTGACACAAATAAAAGAAGCTTCTGCCAGCCTTCTTTTTTTCAATTTTTGTTTTTGGTTTCCCTAAGTATATGTCTTTCATATCTATATTTTGGTATAGTAATTCTTTAATAACATATAATTAAATATGTAATACATCATGTAACCTACAATATGATTCATCTGAAATCAAGTCATACATGAGAGCAAGACTTGGGAAACTCTTTAGTAAAGGGTCAGATAGCAAACTTTTGGCATTGGGGGCCTTACAGTCTGTCTCAACTACCCAACTCTGCTTTTATAGCACTAAAATAGCCATGGAGAGTATGTCAATAAATGGGCATGAATGTGTTCCAGGTAAAACTTATTGATAAATAAGGCAGCAAGCTGGATTTGGTCCCCAGGCTATAGTTAGCCAACCCCTCCCCAAGAGCACTTCAAATGCTTTTTAAAGTGCTGCTACCTTGTACTGAACTCCACATTTACTTATACTGCTTACTCATAATTTATACTCTACACATTGACTTATTAGTGAATGCTAGGAGTTTGGTCACTTGAATACTTCCCTCTTCTGGTTGTTTTAATGCAGCTGCCATTTGGGGTGTGCCATTTCATCTGGAACTGTGGGATTTTAGCAGGACAAGGTGCATCTGAAATGCTAAAATAATCCAATACCTTGGGAAGCAAAAAACATGTCACTTCACACACATACAGTTTGTAGTATGGCAGCAGGTTTGGGTCTTAGGTGGAAATTCCGATAAATTCTATTTTGCACATTTCCCATCAAAAAAGAAAAAAAATGCATGGTGCATTTGTGATTGACATGAGGCATTATTGAATATATTACTGACAGGAGAGAATTTCCTCTTTGACTAAAAAATCAATGAAAACAATTTTACAAACCTGGCAATTTGGAAGAGTTTTCCCAGGATAACTTTCGTATCTCTACACCTTTGGATCTCTACCCTTCAAACCTTGCTACTGGGCACACATGCTTCTGGTGTTAGACTCCACGTGACACAATCGTATCATGATATAACTCTGGCTCTGTCCTTTCCTGTTACTGTGCTGAGTGGATTGACACAGTGGGCAGCAGGAACACTATTGGAAGCCATTCCAACACCCGCATAGCTAGCAGTAACTTAGCTCTCTCTCTGTATTAGTTTCCTATGGCTGCTGTAACAAACTGTGTGTGTGTGCTACACACATGGTGGCTTAAAACAACATATATATATATATCTCTTATGGTTCCAGAGGTGAGAAATGTGAAATCAATTTCACTGGGCCAAGATCAAGGTGTCACCAGGCCATACTCCCTCCAGAGGCTATAGGGGAGAATCTGTTTCCTTGCCTTTTCCAGCATTCCTTGGCTTGGGGGACCTTTCCTCCATCTTCAAAGCCAGCAGTGTAGCATCTTGCTTCAGTGGTCACTTTGCCTTCTTTTTGCGTCAAATCTTCCTCTGCCCCCTTCTCATAGGAACACTTTTGATTGCTTTTAGGGCCTCCCCAGATAATTTCCCCATCTCAAGACTCTTAACTTAATCATATCTGCAGTCTCCTTTGTCATGTAAGGTAACATTCACAAGTTCCAGGGATTAGGACCTAGATATCTCTGGGGGCCACTATGAAGCCTACCACACTAAGTTTTATATATGTAACATATATGTCTCACACTTAACCCAAACTAAATGTATGTCCAATTCAACCTCCCATCAGCTTGATTCCAAAAGTGCCTGTGGCCCCTTTACCACCATAACTCGAAGGGAAATATGACCTAAAAGTCAGAGTAGAAAGAGTAGTCTCAACCAATTGAAGTTAGAATATATTATTTTTGTAATTTTTACAAAATCTAGGACTTTGTTATATCAGCTCAATTTGTTATATCAACTCAATCCCCACAACTCTCTTAGGTTTTACAGATGAAGTAACTTAGTTCCAAAGGCAGTGCAATGCCCCAAACAGGAACTTAAAATGGGACCATGCACACGAGGGACCCTCTGACTAAAGCTTCAGAAGTTTCAGGTAAATTCTTCTCAAACATACTATTTACCTCTCCCAGGGTTTTGTTTCTGTTTCTGTGTTCTTGGTAGTAAATAAGAGAGACTCTATTTGTAGTCAAAGGCACCTCTATGCAGATTTTCCAGTACCATCTTGTTTATTTTGGTTTGTTTGCTTTACTTTTTTAAATTGAGGTAAAATTCATATAACCTAAAATTAACCATTTTAACATGCACAGTTTAGTCCATTTCAGTACAGTCACAGAGTTATGTAAACATCACGTCTATCTAGCTCCAAAACATTTTCATCACCCTAAAAGAAAGTGACTTCATTAAAAAGTCATTCTCCATACTCCCCTAGAAACCACTAATCTGTTTTCTACTTCTGTGGATTTACCTATTCTGGATATTTTATATAAATGGAATCATATACTAAGTGACCTTTTGTGTTTGGCTTCTTTCATTTAGCATGTTTTCAAGGTTCATCCACGTTGTATCATATATCACTTCATTCCTTTTTATGGCTGAATAATATTCCCTTGTATGGATATACTACATTTGTTTATCCATTCATCAGACATTTGAATTCTTTCCACCTTTTGGCTACTGTGAATAATGCTGTTATGAACATTTGTAAGGGTTCTGCACCCAATTCCATGTGTCTGTTTTTCTTTTTCC
This sequence comes from Lipotes vexillifer, assembly GCF_000442215.2. NCBI lineage: Eukaryota > Metazoa > Chordata > Mammalia > Artiodactyla > Lipotidae > Lipotes > Lipotes vexillifer. The sequence goes on from NW_006780143.1 coordinate 2,279,715, forward strand.
CACACCATCAAGTAATTCTACACCAGTTGGTTATCCTATAATTCAATTCAATTATGACACTATCTACCTGGAGATACCATCAGATTCCACAGGTCAAGGGCTTGGTCCTACAAGATTGCCCCCCACCACTTCAGACACCAATCTCAAGCACAGGTTGTTACCTGTGCTTCTGACTACAGATTAAAGCTTCAAACAACCCCCTCCTTTAGTTCAATTAATTCGCTAGAGTGGTTTGCAGAACTCAAGGAAGCATTTTCCTTACTAGATGACCAGCTTATTATAAAAGAATATAGCTCAGGAACAGCCAGATGAAAGAGACATGTAGGACAAGCTATGGGGGGTGGGCAGAGGCTTCCATCCCCTCTCTGAGTATGCCACGCCCCCCAAACCTCCACATGCTCACCAACCTGGAAGCTCTCCAAACCATCTCATTTTGGGTTTCTATGGAGGCTTCATTACATAGGCATGATTATTTAAATCACAGCCATAGCTCATTGGAGCTACTAAAGCTGTGCTTAAAGGAAAATTTATAGCCTTTTATGCATAGAGTAGAAAAGACAAAAATCTGATAATCAATGATCTAAGCATTTAATCTCACAAAGTTGAAAGAACAGCAAATTAAAGTCAAAGAAACAGGGTGAAAGAAATAAAGACAGGAACACAAGGTAAAGAAATAGAAAACAAATACACAATAGAGAGGTCAGCAAAGCCTAGGATTGCTTCTTCATGAGGGGATACATAATTTGCCTAAGTAAGAGCTAGATACCAGCCCAAAGCTCTTTGGCTCCCTAAGTGAAGCTCTGAGGCTGTGGTCTACAGACCAACCCACAACCATCATCTGGTCCTGAGTCCCTTGAAGCACATGATCTTAATAAAAGCAACTCTGACTGTTTCTAGAAGATGGAACCAGAAACGTAAGTGAAGTCAGCTTTTACAAATGCATTCAACCGTGAAATCATTCTTGTCGTTGCAACATATCTGCAAATTTTTTTGAAGTCCACATCTTTTCTGTTAAAGTAACTCTCAAGTTATTATTTTCTAGGGAAGAAAACCTGAAAAAAAAACGGTAAATTGCTGCTTATGTGAAATAATATTTCATTTTACATTGAACAAGAAACTATTAGATTACTATTTTATACTGAAAAGAGAAGAATTTTGTTAAATAACATTCTCTATGAGATTAATAAAGTTACTTGGAAAACAGAAACACTGTCTTAGAGTTACTGTTAAGACCCTAGGCTGCAGGAATTGTATACACTTACCTGAAACATTCCCCAAACTGCTCGTGTAATACTCTGCACTCTGTGATATTCCACACATATTAATTCAAAAATTCACTGCACTGGTTCCTCCATTTTACTAAGGGTGTTTACATACCCATTTGAGACATAAATCTCCGTGGATCTTGGAGTGTGGTCTCAGGACCAGCAGCAGCATCACCTGAAATTGTTAGATATGCAAACTCTCAGGCTGCATCCCAGACCTGCTGAATCCACCTCTTCTAGAGGAACCCGCAATTGGTTTTAACAAGCCCACCAGGTGATCCTAATGCACGCTGACATTTGAGAACCACTGATCTAAGTTGAGAAAGGCTTCCAGAAGCATCTCAAAATGCCACCTGCAGTACTAACTTTAGGCTCATAGGGCTCTGTACCTCCACAAGTGTTGGCAGTTTATGCAGTGTTCTTAATGGCTCTGATAAAGCAGGAGATGAATTATCAAAGAAGGAGCTTCCGCGATTTGCAACAGAAGACAGGTTCTACACTGCAAAAAGGGGCTGTAAACAGCACTTCCCAGCATCCTGCAAGAAATGACAAGAAATTTAATGAGCTTATAACACCAAGAAATACTTGCCTGAACATTTGATCATTCACCAGAGTAGAGTCGCCCCACCCCTAAAAAAGGACATTAACGGGAAAACAGAAGTGAAGAAGCCAGCTGAAAAAAAAAACACTATTTCAAGGACAGCCAATTAAAGAATGACTCGATAGAATGAAAATAAGATGCACCAGCACTTTATCACCAGCCATTGTCACCTTATCCTAAGGTGCCACTGCCACCTTATCCTAAGGTGACAATGGCTATATTTACTCATCTATACCTTCCCCTGCCTATTTCTGTTTTGAGAAGAAAATGAAGAAAAATATTTCCCCTGAGTTTCCCTAAGCTCACATTTTTTCAACTAAAAAAAGTGGTCACAAGAGCCAGGAGAGTCTCGTCGGGAGTTTAGGAACATCAGTCTCTAAACAAAGTAGAGCAGAACCCTTGCCTTTCCAGCTATGTTGTCTTTTTATCGTTCTGTTTTATTTTTAGTTTCTTTAATGTTCTTTCTCCCTTCCAAGTCAGACAAGAGATTAAACTGAAGTTCTGAGTGAAACTCCATTGATAATTGAAAGGGGGAAGGTCGATAAAGGAACACTACTCCTCTCTCCTTTTTACCTGACTTCTCACACTGTGTCCAGGTGATTGTGCCACTAAGTAGAATTTTCTACAGGTCAAGACTCTATCCTCCCTTCAGACAGTGAGCTGTGAGTGTAGCAGCCCTCTCTCATGTCTCCCCCACATCAGGGCACAGGCGCTAACTCTGCCTAGACTTGAAAAACATCTCACTCTTTTTTATAATTATTTTGTATTCTACTTTTAAAATGACGAATGCAATACATGCTCATTTTAACTAATAAAAGAATCCAAAGTTGCATCTATAATATCAGTAATGTAAACAAATTTGTAATGAACGTTTGTGGGGAAATCTTCCTTTGTGTGAATTTAGGTGGCAACAGATTCAAAGAGCAAGACAAAGCGTTCACACACACATCCCCACCGCCACCCCCCAGCCCCCCACATAAGCTCAGCTTGCACCAACACTCCTACTGGGACTATTACATCTAAAGGAAATGATACAAGGCTCCATGTCCAGTTGGCACCAGTGGACGTGAAAGTCTAATGGTGCACTTGCTAGTAGGGAGATGTGAAACCACATTGCTTTGTGGTGTGACCATTTTTGTGACCTCACTGCCAAGGTACCTGCCGAACTCCCAAGCCTAATTCTTCAGTCTCAATATTCCAACCAGTTCTGTGAGCCCCATTCAGCCCATACTTTGGAATATTCTCAATAGTGGCAATTTTTTTTTCCCCTTTAAGGGTAGATTAGACTTTTGAAATGACCAAAAGGCATTTGGAAACAAGTGATGATACTAACTCATACTATATATGGACAAACACACTCATACACACACAAATGAGATATGATTATAAAGCTTTGACATTTCCTGCCTGAAAAAGACAAAGAAAACTGTGCCAAAAATATCTTCAACAATGGAATCATTGTTAAAATGAGTGCATTTTAACATTCCTTAATCTCACTCTTTAAAAGGATGGAATTAATTTGAATGTTTATTCCTGTATTGTAATTTTAAATCAATTTCATTACTGCCTACTTAGTGTGCTGCTTATAGGAGCCCAGATAGAACAGGACCTCATGGAGACCCTAGAAATACTTCATAATTGATAAGACAAAATTAGGCTTCCAGACCCATAATTTAATTATTTTAAACCTAGAAAATACAACTCTGTTGTGTTCTGCCTAGTATTATATTCTCTACACTATAAGTTAGCTTTGTCCTGATGGTATACCTACATAAATACAAACACTAGTTAGAATAGCATTTTTATGATCTTCAACAGAAGCAAATGTTTGAATTATCTTGTTTTAAGTTGCTGTGAACTTTTGATACACTTATCTATCCATCTGAGAGTTTCTAGCACATAGTAGGAGGTGCTGAACATATTTTTTTTTTTTTTAGTTCTATGCCATGAACTGGGAGCTAAGGTTTTTTTCTCCTGCGATTTTTTTGTTCTGGTTTTATTGAGATATGTTTCACATACCATACAGTTCACCCACTGAAGGGTAAAAGTCAATGGCTTTTAGTATATTCACAGTTGTTCACCCAACACACCTGTGATTTGTTTTAAGCGGCATTAGCCAAAGGAAGAAGGGACAGAAGAGGAACTCATTCTCAAGTTACATACAAGTCCATATTGTGGTTATTTTGCCCAATACATTGTATGCAGCTTTGGGGTGGCAAATTCATCCACCCTACATGGAAATGGCAGGAGGTGGGAGGGAAGGGAATGCAAAGTGATTTATTTAAGGTAGCTGGTCCAATCTTCCTAACAAGGGTCTATCCTACTGGGCACTAAGAAAGTCAGGAGTTGTCAAGTAACAAAATTTAAATATATCAGATGCCTTCTTAACTGACAAAATCAAGACATATCTGATTTGAAAGTCAAAGTGAGGAGTCATGAAATATATAACAAATACTTATCATGGTCATTTTCATTTAAACCATACATATATATACATTTAAGAAAATGAGTCCTTTTAACCTGTCAAGATGATATATGCTTTTTCATCACATAGTCCTTCCACTTTTTCATTAAAATAATATTGATTCAGTCTGGAACTTAATAAACGGTAAAATGTGGGGCTTTACTTGCCACTGTTAGCTCTGGATTTGATTCTCTTTGCTTCTCCTCTGTTCCAAATTGAGGTCAATCAGTTCAATTCACAGTATATATGATTTCTTCATTATTCATGTTATGGCCTGAATGTTTGTGTCCCCCAGCAAAATTCATATGCCGAAACCCTAATTTCAATCTGATTATCTTAAGAGACGGGCCTTTGGAAGGTAATTAACTTGGGAAGGCTCCACCCTCATGAATGGCATTAGTACCCTTATAAGAAGAGGCAACTAGCTAGCTTTCTTTTTGCCATGTAAGGACACAACGAGAAGCTGGCCATTTGCAAGCCTGGAATTGGGCTCTCACCAGACACCAGACCTGCCAGCACCTTGATCTTGGACTTTCCAGCCTCCAGAACTATGAGAAATAAATGTTTGCTCTTTAAGCCAACTGAGTCTGTGGCAATTACCACAGACTCAGTTGGCTTTTTTTTTTTTTTTTTTTTTTTTATATGGAATCATTCCCCTCAATATTTATATGATGATATTTCATTTTGAGACGGTGGGAAAAGCACATAAGAACAAAATCCAAAGGCTTTGTACAAAGTTTTCAGTTTGGGAACCTCATGTGATTGGTTGGCGCTTTGGAATGATGAAACATGGTGCATTACTATATTCTCCAGCTGCACAGACATGCCTGTTAATGTTCTTTTTCTCACTCCAAAATAAAACAATCTCTATTTTAAATTGTGTAAATATTAACATAATATTTACAATGCATTCATGAAATATATGGAACATACCATTATACAAACATAGCGAAAAGGTACAAGCAGTCAATTTAGAAATGGAGCTATTAAATAGATACCAGTTATTAGACCACAGCATCACGGACACCTCCTGCCTGTTCTTTCATAAGATAACCTTCTGACCACTGCTTTTGCAGCTGAATTGAGTCCAAAACAAAAACACAAAAAACAAAGATGTTTCTTGTAGCTGTGATGAGTGACAGAAAATACAAATTCACGTTGAAACTGAAAAAGGTAGAATTGTTTAAGCGTGACCGTCTCTGGGCATAGAGTTAGGAGCTCAATAAATACTAGTTGATCGTTCACCTAAGACTTCTACTACTCAAATTTTAAATAATAAATTTAGACTGTATATATTCCACGAACTGTTTAAGTAAGACATTCATTCTCTTTACATTTTTTACATTGTGTGTACCCCTGTACACACAATTCATAATTTTATTTTCCAATAAATCATCAAATTAAATAATCCATTCTTTTATATCTTCCTATAAAGTTATTAGTAACTTTGATTGTCTGAGATCAATTACTGAACTATATTTATGATTATAGTCTTAAAATTCAGAATTTCCTACTGTAGGAATTGGCAAAATTTTTCTGTGAAGGAACAGACTGTAAATATGTTAGGCTTTGTGAGCCATTTCATCACCGTGCAACTACTCAATTCTGCCTGTAAGCAGGCAGTTTCTTATGCCGGAAAGTGTAATCCTGGTCTCTGCTCTTAAAGGCTCCTCACACTACAGTCTCTTCATTCTGAGCTGGCCCATTCTGGTCCACTGGCCCTTACAGCACCTCTGAGGCTGTGGAAAACTTTAGGCATGATCCCCTGTACACCAAGCACAGGCCCTGGGGAGCCAGAAGCACAGCCTCAGTCTCACCTATCCAGCTTCCTCCAAGGTAACTCCATGATGTTGCTCTCACACTGCATTGGTCATGGCCCAGAGTAACAGGCTTACACTGACCAAGAACTAGAGTCCTTCATCTCCCTCATGGTTTGAAAGGGAGCAGAGCACTAGATCAAACATTCTCAGACTCCTCCATGCCTTTCCTGACGTGTCTATACTCTCTCCATTTGACTCACAGTCCTAAGAAGGGGCAAATTAAGGACCTTAAGGAAAAAACAGAAACCATTACTTCATGGGACCAAAAGGGTAAGGCCTCTACTTGCTCTAATCCAAATCCGTCTTCCTAGATGAACCAAACCTGCTGGACTCTGAAAGATAGTTTATGATCTAGCCCTACCAAATTTTTCTTTTAATATGTTGCAGAGCTTTAAAGAAATTTAGAAAATTCTTTTTCTCTTGACGAAATCAAGATTTTCATGCTGCCAGCACTGTTGAAAAACATCCTATTGTAATTAAACGCTGAACACTGACCTTTTTCTTTACATTCTTATTATAAAAGTCCTAGTCTTACTCTTAGTTCTAGAATTTCTCATTTCCCCACCCACAGATACAGAAAGGTGTCTTGGCCTGACCAGGAGTAAGGTCATATACATAGAAGTTCAAGAGAAGAAAGTACATAGCATATTTCAAAAAACTTTACCTTCTGTTAAATTCTTAACTTTCATTAACTGAAGAGAATGAATGAATAAATGAACAAGTTGGAAGATAAACTTGTGAAGAAAGATTAGAATGGAAAAGAAGCAAGCTGAGAGAACATTCAGGAATGCTTACTCAATACATAAAGTCACTGAGACCATGAATATCTAGCCTTAGAAAATAAAAATATATCCAAAGGAATTGAAATCGGGATCTTGAAGAGATATCTGCACTCCCATGTTCATTGAAGAATTATTCACAATAGCCAAGATATGGAAGCAACATAAGTGTCCATCGATGGACAAATGGATGAAGAAACTGTGGTATATATATACAATGGTATAGTATTTAGCCTTAAGAAAAGAAGTAAATCTTGCCATTTGTGACAACATGGATGGACCTGCAGGACATGATATGAAATAAGCCAGACACAGAAGGACAAATGCAAGATAACCACTTACATGGGAAATCTACAATAGTCAAACTCAAAGAAGCAGGGAGTAGAATGGTGGTTACCAGGAGCTTAGGGGAGGAGAAAACAGAGAGGTATTAGTCAAAGGGTACAAAGTTTCAGAGCGTAGATCTTATGTTAAGTGTTCTTATCACGCACACAAAAATAATATTAAATAAAGAGGGCAGGAGGAAACTTTTGGAGGTGATAGATGTTTATGGCATAGATGTGGTGCTCGTTTCATGAATGTACACTTATCTCCTAAACCCGTAAAGCTGTATACATTAAAATCATACAGCTTTTTTTATGTCAATCATAACTCAACAAAGTGGTTTAAAGGAGAAAAAAGTAAAATGCCACATTTTATAAAATCTAGAATACCATTAATTTTTGTACCACTAAAATTATTTTTTAATGCTACCAATTAAACTGTGACACATAATCAATTGAAAGACGTGTCCTGGGACTTCCCTGATGGCACAGTGGTTAAGAATCTACCTGCCAGTGCAGGGGACGTGGGCTCGAGCCCTGGTCCGGGAAGATGCCACATGCTGTGGAGCAACTAAGCCCGTGCGCCACAACTACTGAGCCCGTGTGCCACAACTACTGAAGCCTGTGCGTCTAGAGCCCATGCTCCGTGACAAGAGAAGCCACCGCAATGAGAAGCCCATGCACTGCAGCAAAGAGTATCCCCACTCACCGCGACTAGAGAGACCCCGTGCGCAGCAACAAAAACCCAACACAGCCATAAATAAATAAATAAATTTATTTTTTAAAAGATGTACCCTAGTTTCAGAGAAACTGAATCATGGAAATTCTACTGATACCTGAAGAGGATGCTGAACAATCAAAATGTTCAGTTAACAGGAAAGCATAGGACTGTCTTAGAGCAGAATGACTGGTTCGAGAGGTTCTCAGAAACACAGAGCTACTCTGAAAGATATTTCCTGGGAAACATGCACAAGCTATGGAAAGTTTGATGATCTTTGGTTTTGCCTAAAGAACAGCAATCTAAGTCCTGCCAATTATCCTTTCCTACCATCTGCAAACCCATGACATGCATAAATGATAGAAAAAAATTACCTTTAATTAAAAGAATATAAATGAAGCATAAAAAGAATATGAGAATTTTAAAACTACATCATTCTAGACTCTGTCAAGATAAATTGAGCAATCAGAAAGCCATAGTATCTAAGTATGACCAATGTTAGCTGTTTATAACTCACACCCCCTATTTATATCTACTAGGGATTATAAAAGTTTATAAAATTGGGTTTTTGATTTTGAAAATACTCCACATTGATAATGGGAATATTCTGCATTTTTTGGTTCATACAGGGCTAATCAAGTCAAGAACATTTTAATGAAATGAAGAATAATTTAGAGATGCTTATTTAACACTCTCATTTTATATTGAGTCAATTAAAAAAAAACACATAAACTTGCTTTTGACTTAATGATAAAATTTGAAAACAAGCATCATGTTATGAGTCATTTAATCCAATAGGACAACTTGAAGCTCTGGCCAGCTCTAATACCCAGCTTCCCAAGCTACTGAAAATTACCATGAACATTAATAATGATGTGAAAAGGGAGTCTGGTTTATATATATGCAAGTCAATACAAATAGGGAAAGGGCAATTTATTGTGATGGATGTGTTCACTGAATGTAAAAAGCAAGTTATTGAAGATAGAGTGAAAGAGAGAAACCTATAAATATCTAGGCTCCCTGGAGTAGAAGGGGATTAACCACATGGAAATTAAAGAAAAGCTAAAGGAAAACACTGAGTTCACATGTGGAGAAAATATTAAAAGCATCTCACTGCAGGCAACAAGATTAAGGCAATGCATTTGCAGAGCCAGTTCTAACATTCATTAAATGTTATGAAATGGAACAGTATAGACCCAGAGGCATGGAATATCAGGTTGTTGATGGAAAAATAGAAATGGGCAAATAAAAAGGATCACTCTTGTAAATAAAGCACAAGGAAGGTTCATCAACACCAACAATTTTTTGCAACCTTTGGAAATGCACTGGTACAAATGAACACTGGCATGCCCTGTGAACTGAGAAAGAGAAGTCATGGCATAGCAGCAACCTAAAAAGGATTCAAAAATTAATTCCAAAAAGCACTGGAATCCACATCTACTGGGCTGGAATAGGAAGAGGAAGCTACCTTGGAGATGTTATTTGAGAGATGCCATAAAACTTCTCACATAAAATAATTTCCCTGCCCACTCTGCCACATTCATGAAATCTCCTTATTGCTCGTGCCTTTGAATAAGGCCATTTAAGACGCTCTTGTTAAAATACTAATATTATCTGGACAATGTGGAATTACTTCTAGCTGCCACTAGAGCCTTCTTTCACACTGGTCCCGCTGAGGAAATGCCTCTGCCCTGCCTTCGTTACTGGTGGGCACATTCTTCAGGATTCAGCTTAAATATCAGCTGCCGTGTGACACTTTCCATACCCCTGCAACTGCCCTGGAAAGATTGCCTTTCTCTCCTCTATGCCCCTTGCACTCTACCGGGCTCTGTGGCACTGAGGTCATCATCTAGAGTTACATGTAGGCAAGTTCATCTTCCTCACTGGGCTAAGGTCCCTTCAGAGTTGGAGCCGTCTTTCTTCCTCCATTGTTGCCCAGCCTAAGCCCTGGCATATTAAGGCTCTAAAAAAATGACTAAGTCAAAGAGCTCTAACTATCTGGATAGCTAACCAGTCTTCATAAAGAAATGTAGTGCAGCCTGGATAAGTTATGCTGAGGGCAAAGGTCAGCATCATAGTGGTGACCCTGAAGTGAGAGGGCAGTACCATGCAGGCACTAGGCTGTTTCACCAACTCCTAAAAGGTGTTTCATACAAAACCGATGCTCAATAAGCATATGAGCACAGCCGAGGAGGTGGGGGATGAAAAGAAAAGGACCCCAATAAGAAAGAAGAGGCACAGATGGAGGATATGAGGAACCAAAAATAAGCCCCCTCTTGTATAGATTTGCTTGGATCCAGCCCACATACCTTGCCTGACAGTGATAGGATTTCACAGTGACAGTGTGGTAAAGTGGAAAAGTACCAGATCATCAAAGAAGACCAGAGTTAAGGTTTTGCATTTGTAACTGGGTACCACTCTGAACCTCAGTTTCCTCATCTGCATCTGTCTGCTCACTGGGATTTGAAAGGATTTAGTCAGAAAGTACAAGTGAAATCACTGTACAAAGTGCTCATGGAATGAAAAGTATTATTTGTTTTGGTCTAACCAATAAGACAAGGTAGGTGAAAAGCCACCTGCTAGTGATAATAAACATATGTAAGGAGACTGAAGGTTGGCTCCAGCAATTTAGTTGGCACAATGCCTACCAAAATTTCTTGAGTATTTTACCAACAACCTTGATGAAATAGGTACAGACATATAACACACAAATATTGACACTAATGAAGGAAAACTTTCGTGAGTTATTGTGGATTAAACCAACTGGCATAATAATATAAACATAGGCAGACGGCAGTTCAAGTTAAGTTAGGCACATTATGATAAGCCTAAGGATGAGGACAACATTTCTCAGAAAAAAGTATTTCATGATGCATTAGCATTTACCCTGATCAGCTTTATCTTATTTGATACAGAACTGAGCTTGCCGATATGAGAAGCTGTTCCACTCAGAAGAAAGAAGAGATGTAGATACGAAAACAAGCACAAGGCAATAAGGGGCCAAGTGGGGAAAATGGTTTAAAAAAAAAAAAATCACAAAACACTAGAAATGGAAGCGACCTTACAAATAGTTACTGAGTCCAAGCTCATACTGCTCACCACATTACAGGCCAATAAACCAAGGGAGAAGTTGTTGGGGGCAAGGAATAGTGGCTTTATTTGGAAAGCCAGCAGACCGAGAAGATAGTGGACTCATGTCCCAAAGAACCATCTTGCCTGAGTTAGAATTCAGGCTTCTTTTATACTAAAAGGGGAGGGAGTCAAGTCAAACATTTCCTGGTTCAGGCCAGCCTCCGAAGGGGATGTGTTAATTTCTTTCTTCCTGCATTCATTCACAGGTGGGCCTGGTGTTTTCTGTGAGCTAAACAAAGGTATTTTAGCTTAATGCTTTATTACCTGGGAGGCAGTGTTCCCAGAGATGGGCCAGTATGTATAGTTTAAGCTTACAGGCAACATCCCTTTAGTGATTAACTTGTAACAGAATACAAAGTTTCTTCCCTATTACAAAATCACCTAATCCAAAGTCTGTCATCTCTACCCATAGGACCAGTTTCACTAACATGGGTCATTCAACATTTTTTTCTTTTTTTGGTTATCCAATACTTAGCTGTAGGACCTGCACACTCCACTGGCTCTTCCACTCTCAGCAACTGATATCTTCCTGTCCCTGGAAGACGCTGGAGTCTGTGACCTCCGAAATGTAATCCCTTCCCTTCACTGAGGAGCAAACCCAAGCCCAGAAAGGTTGTGACTTGCTCAAGGCCACTTGCCCAACTGTTTACTGGTAGTGCTAGAATTTAAAATCCAAATATTCTCATTTCTAACCAATACTGGTGCTACAAATTCTAGCAGGAAGGACCCTTGGGTAATAATCTAGTTGGAAAAAAGGGACTAAGCATCTTGCTTAATCACATTTGTTTCAGGTGAGCTTCCCCAAGCTATCCTGTGCCATCACTGCTGTTGCCAACACACTGATTAACTCAGTAACCTCTAAGATGTTTTCTGGGCTATGGTTGTTTGGCTGCCTATAGTATGTTGACATCAACAACTCCAAAGGCATTATTGAAAACACATGTTTTATCCCAGCTCTCCATCTCTGAATTTATTATGAAGAGCTTGGTTTAGAGATAAAAAGATTAGCTCAATCTCAGTAATGAGAGTAAAACAAGATTTATTTTAAGGAAAGAGGACAGGCATAGTTATCCCCACACTGCAGAAGGGAGCTAAGGCAAGCGACGGACACGCACAAAATTATCCTACCTCTGTGGGTTTTCTCAACCTCAATTTTGCAGGAAATATTTTTTTCACTTTAAAGTCTAATAATCTGACATTTATCCCAAATTATCTGCTGCTGTATTTAGATAACTTCTCATTTTTACCATTTATAGCTCACTTTTGGAGAGTATTTAGCAAGCCTTCTGAACAGAAGCCTTCTGAAGCTTTGGGGGTAAATATGGTAATAGAGGAGCCAAAATATTACCCACAGATTCTTTTGTTGCAACAGAGATGACTGATTTTTAAGTTTCTTCTTCCCATGATTAATGGCTTACTAACTATACAAAATATACTTGACTTTTAAATAAAATCCTTAGTTTTTCCTTTTGGTACAATAATTACCAACACAAGACTGACCCCTACTGGGAATATCTGTCCTTGTTACATGGATCATGACTTGGGAAAAGTGAAACAGCCTAAACCGGACACTTTTAGGGCCTTAATAGATTATTGAATTCAATTCTCTGTGAAAAGGTAAGAGGGAGAACTTTTTGAAATCAAAACTTTTTGAAATCAAAATAATCTTTAAGCAGTTATTGTGTCTAATTATACTTGGTATTTTTTTTAACATCTTTATTGGTTTACAATGGTGTGTTAGTTTCTGCTTTATAACAAAGTGAATCAGTTATACATATACATATGTTCCCATATCTCTTCCCTCTTACATCTCCCTCCCTCCCACCCTCCCTATCCCACCCCTCCAGGTGGTCACCGAGCTGATCTCCCTGTGCTATGCGGCTGCTTCCCACTAGCCATCTACCTTACGTTTGGTAGTGTATATATGTCCATGCCTCTCTCGCTTTGTCACAGCTTACCCTTCCCCCTCCCCATATCCTCAAGTCCATTCTGTAGTAGGTCTGTGTCTTTATTCCTGTCTTACCCTTAGGTTCTTCATGACATTTTTTTTTCTTAAATTCCATATATGTATTTTAATAGTAGAAAGTTTTAAGAAATTTACAAATGATGTCAGTATGTTTTTTTATTAGTAAATGTTAATTAAATGTTAATTTGTCAGTAAATGTTACTTATTGCTTCAGATAATTATTAAGAGTTCAAACACTGAAGCAATATTACCCAATCAGACTTGACCACCCTGTACATTCTTTAGAAAAGTCTTAAAATCTTTTCTAAGTGGGCTTCCCTGGTGGCGCAGTGGTTGAGAGTCCGCCTGCCGAAGCAGGGGACACGGGTTCGTGCCCCGGTCCAGGAAGATCCCACATGCCGCGGAGTGGCTGGGCCCGTCAGCCATGGCTGCTGAGCCTGCACGTCCGGAGCCTGTGCCCCGCAACGGGAGAGGCCACAACAATGAGAGGCCCGCGTACCGAAAAAATATATATATATATATTTTTTTTTTCTAAGTAACAAAAAGCTTTTAAAAGATTGGAGTCTTTTAGGCCAAACTTGCATATGGACAAAAACCCAGGTTTAATAAATTCTGCAGGATCAGTAAGCAAGAAGGCTGATTTCATTTTCTATTTTCCTCTGTGCCTCCATATTATGGTCTGTTTTCAGATCTCACGTGAAGTAGTTTTCAGTCACGTGATTCTAATCTTCAAAACAGCTTTCCATGGTTTGACTTTTTTTTCTTAATAACTGAGTCAAATACACCTGATTCTAAAACATACATCTATAAATAAAGATAGCAGTTAACTAGAGATAAACTGGACTCATGGGCTCTCAGGAAGTCAGAGATTGCATTTTATCCCAGCCTAACTATTTTTAGCAATAAACTGCTCTGCTATCATGGTAAGTTATCACCGTTGCCAAGATCCTTCAAAAGGTCACAAGTTCTTAGTGGCAACAGTTAAGCAAAAGGCCTCCTTATTCCCATGTTGGACTAGCCTTACAACTGATCAAAATAAAACTATTTCAATTTAAAAGATCAATTACAGTTTACTTGTTTCTTATGAAAATAATCTTTAGTCCTTTTTTTTTTATTAATAAGTCTTTGTTTTACTAGACTACTCAAGAAGACCACCATGTTATTACCATCAGAGAGATGCTGGCAGTAATATGTAAAACTTGTGGGGGCTGGAAGAGCGAGTAATAACTTCCGTTACATTCTCTACAAGAGGCTCCAAATGCTATGAACGTTCTCAGTTCTGGCCAGGGGCCCCAAAAGAGATTATAAAGTGAGGAGACCTAGCCAAATACATATATTATTTTTTATTTCGAAATAGGCACAGTTTATGGAAAATATAATATATTCTAGATCCTTGAAGCAAACGATTCACATAACAGTTCTCCAAGATGGAATTTATAAAAACTGTAAATAGATTTTTAACTAAATCTTAAATTCACTAGAAATGATGGAACTTATGTAGCGACACAAACATGCACTAAACAACTGAAAGTGACATTTTTTATTAGGCTAGTGCCCTTTTATCCCATTATTCTTCCCAGTTTATTTCCTCAAATTGAAAGTTTGAGCATTAAGGTTAAACAGACACTGAAACACAAAAAAGTCCAACAGAAGTTACTCATTACATCGTCAAATTAGTGAATATATCCTCCACTTATTCCAGGCAGTGTATTCTTTCTACGAAATTCAATAATAAATGCATTCCCAAGTTGGTACAAATAAGCAAATTCTCTGTTTATGAATGTGGTACCAGATCCCAAATTTCAAATTACTTGAATACCCAGGAGCAAATAATTTCTCTAAGGCTTGATAATCATAGTTTATATTTTACAGTAATTTGTTCGTGTGGAAGACCCGATATGCAATGATGTCAAGATATTATACTTTTTTGCAGGTATACAGTGTTAAGAAGAAAGGAAATGCAAGAATGTTTCCAAATGCCATAAATTAGAATATCCTATGTCTCATTCTGAAGTGAATACTTCAAATTTAGGCAAATACTATGATGATGGCTAGACACACAGCTGAATTGCCTCTTAATACTGACTTTAGCAGGTAATAACACTCTTACTTTACTCCAGGATTTTAACATTTGCAGGGTTTTGTTCTTGAGGGTAAAAATAAACATATAAGTTGATACAGCCATGCCCATTTAGTAAAGAGCCATTTTAACTGATTCCTCTTTTAATCATGATAAAAGATTTTTGTGACATTCCAAACATGGGAATATTTAGTTTCCTCTTCTTATACATAAACAATTCACAAATACTGGCTATTTTTAAGTTATATTTCCTATAAAAAGGTACAGAAACCCTCTTCTAGAGGTGGGAATCAGAATCAAGCTCCTGGACAACACAAATGTTAAGTCATGACCCATATGTCTATTACATTTGCTAGACCCCAGATATGACTTCCCCGAAGGCAGATGCAGAAACACAAAGATGTGTGAGAAATCAGAGTGATGAATGACTGAATTTCATCACCATGCTCATACATGTGGTATATTCAACCTTAAAAAATTGCTGTATTGCTCTCAGATTCTCTATACGGAACACTCACTTAATAAATTCCTTATCATAATCTCTCAGAGCAATGATAATCTATAGGATATTTCCTACTCATCATACCTAAAAATAAAAGCAATTACACATAAAAATTAAAAATACCTTAAAAATCATGCCTATAGGGGCTTCCCTGGTGGCACAGTGGTTGAGAGTCCGCCTGCCGATGCAGGGGACATGGGTTCGTGCCCCAGTCCGGGAGGATCCCACATGCCGCAGAGCGGCTGGGCCGTGAGCCATGGCCGCTGAGCCTGCGTGTCCGGAGCCTGTGCTCCGCAACGGGAGAGGCCACAGCAGTGAGAAGCCCACGTACCAAAAAAAAAAAAAAAAATCATACCTACAAGTAAAGCAAATACATGATTGCATCCACAGAGCTTCAAAGAAATACTTTGTTTTCATCACTGCTGCAAATTTTTGTGGGAATTTGTCGGAAATGCAATGATAAAAGCTTCAGCAGATATCTGTAGACAGTGACCAGAAGACACTGGAAGTGAATTCGGCAAAATGCTAGGTCAAGACAACGAAAACACTGCAAATCAAAAAGAAATTTGAGATATTAAATTTTAGAAAGTATAGGCTGAAAAATAACATGTGAGCTTATAAGTAAGATCTAAAAAGTGCACATAAAAATATAAAACAGTGCTCATTGGGAGACAATAAGACATCTTAGCTAGGAGCCTGGGCTGTGCAGTCAGAAAGAGCCAGCTGTGACTGACTATTATGTTACTACTTACAAGATGGGTAGTCTTGGGGAAGTTATCCAGTCTTAACTGAGTCTCTGTTTCCTGAGCTATAAATGGATATAAATTCCATAATAGCGGATATAAGCATTTAATAGGAAACTAGACATACCTAAAGGGAAAAGTGCTAAAAAGGAAGAAAGACTGAAGAAATTATCCATAATGCAGCACAGAAAGACAAACTATGGAAGCTAGAGGTTAAAACACAAGATGAAAAAGATCTAAAATAGTTTAATTAGAGATTCAAAAGCAGAGTTGAGATTGTGACAAAGGCAATATTTAAAGTGACAAAAGACTCCAATCCTCTGAAGAGGCCCCACAAATCCCAAGTAGAATAATTGTGTAAAAAGCACATCATGTAAATTAGATACAGCATCATGAACTGCAGACTACCAAAGACAATGAGAAAATCTGAAAAAGCAGCCTGCCAAAAAAAGATACATTATCTGCAGAGGAATGACAATTAGAGTGGCAGTTGACTTCTCATGTAACAACAGAAACCAGCTAACAAAGGAATGATAACTACAATGTACTGAAATAACTATCAACCTAGAATTCTACATGCAGCAGAAATACCTTTAAAGAATGAGTGCATTCCTTATACTGAATGTACACTTAAAAATGGTTAAAATGGGGCTTCCCTGGTGGCGCAGTGGTTGAGAGTCTGCCTGCCAATGCAGGGGACATGGGTTCGTGCCCCGGTCTGGGAAGATTCCACATGCCGCGGAGCGGCTGGGCCCGTGAGCCATGGCCACTGAGCCTGAGCATCCAGAGCCTGTGCTCCGCAATGGGAGAGGCCACAACAGTGAGAGGCCCGCGTACCGCAGAAAAAAAAAAAAAAAGGTTAAAATGGCCAATTTTACGTTATATATATTTTACTACAACTTAAAAAAATTTTAAATGTCACATACCAAAAACCATTTAATTATGGTGCTAATCACATTTTAAAGGGGTTAATTGTATGGTGTGTGAATTCTATCACAATAAAGCTGTTTTAAAAAAGAATAATAGCAAAATAAAATGTTTTCAGACTAACAAAAGCCAACAAACCCTTACTAAAGATAAATTCTAAAGAATGTACTTTCAGAAGGAAAAAAAGTGGTAAAGTATGTAGATAAGCCTATTAAACAAGGACTGTACATAATAACACGTTATGAGGCTTTAAAACAACAAAATTAAAATATATTACAACAATAATATCTAATTTGGGAGGGTGGAATTAGTGCTTTCAACTCCCTGAAGAGTCTGAGGAGGGTTAAAAGGTAATGACTAACTTTAAACTTTGATAAATTAGTATGCAAGATGTAATTTCTAGGGATCCAATAAGATTAGAAACAGAGTGTCTAAGTTTCAAATTAGTAGAAGAAAACATGAAATTATTTTTTAACTCCAAACAAAGGCAAGAAAGTGGAGACAAAGTGTTAGAAAATTCAACAAAGATTTATACCAAAATATAAAGTAATTATATTAAATACAATTTGTCTAAATGTTACAATTAAAAATAAAGATTATCAAGTTGGCTTCTTAAAAAAAATATTCCAACTGTATACTGTTTATAAGGTACAAAACTAAAATATAAGAATGCACAAAGATTGCAGACAAATGCATCACTAAAGGTAAGGAGTGACCTTTCACAATGGTTTAAAAAAAAGCAAAAGAGGGAAGGATGCAGGGGTGTAGTGAAGAAAGAAGTATAAACTGTATTGTATCTATTGCTTCATAATAAATCACCCTAGATTAAATGGCTTAAAGCAACAAACATTATCTCATATTTTCTGTGGGTCCAGAATCCAGAAACAGTTTAGCTGAATCTCTCACAGGCTGCAATCAAGGTGTCAAGCTAAGGCTGCCTTTATCTCAAGGCTCAACTAAGGGAGAATCCACTTCCAACATCACTCACATCGGGACTTCTCTGGTGGTCCAGTGGTTAAGACTCTACACTTCCACTCCAGGGGGCGCGGGGTGGATCCCTGGTCAGGGAACTAAGAATCCCACATGCTGCGTGGTGCAGCCAAAAAAAATCAAAACCAAAACAACATCACTCACATGGCTGTTGGCAGGCGTCAGTAGATCCACTTCCAAGATCACTCATACAGCTGTTGGCAGGCCTTCTGTCCTCACTGGCTATTCAGCAGAGATGTCAGTTCCTTGCCTGAGGGGCCTCTCCATAGGGCAGCTCACAAGAGGGAAGCTGGCTTCCCTCAGAGGAAGCCTGGGAGAGAACAAGAGAGAGGGCCAGCAAGATGGAAGCCAGAGTCTTTGTGATCTAATATCAAAAGTGATATCCCATCCCTTTTGCCATATTCTACTTGTTAAAACTGTGTCATGAGATCCAAGGTCACACACTCAAGGAGAGGAGATTACACAAGGGCATAAACACCAAAAGGCAGAGATCACTGGGGACATTTTAGATGCTGTCAACCACAGAAATGAAAAACAAAAAGTGTCATTGTTTGCTTATTATGTGGTGAATGCAGAAAATCCAGAAGAATCACACTAGAGTGAATGGGGAAGTCTAGCAAGCTTGTTGGGTACAAAAATCTGGACACAAAAATCAGTTTATACTATATATAAGCAACAAACAGAAAATGGAAATTTAAAAATAACCCCATTGGACTTCCCTGGTGGCACAGTGGTTAAGAATCTGCCTGCCAGTGCAGGGGACAAGGGTTCGAGCCCTGGTCCAGGAAGATTCCACATGCCATGGAGCAACTAAGCCCGTGAGCCACAACTACTGAGCCTGCATGCCACAACTACTGAAGCCTGTGCGCCTAGAGCCCACACTCTGCAACAAGAGAATCCACCACAATGAGAAGCCCATGCACCGCAATGAAGACCCAATGCAGCCAAAACTTAAATAAATAAAAATTAAAATATATATATATATATATATATATATATATATATATATATAAAAATAACCCCATTTACCATAGGAGCAAACAGTTAAATAACTGTTGAAGCTAGGGATGGGTACTATTATCCTTACCTTTTCATATATTTGAAAATTTTGGGACTTCCCTGGTGGTCCAGTGGTTAAGACTCCACGCTTCCACTGCAAGGGGCACAGGTTCAATCCCTGGTCAGGGAAGTTCCGCATGCCACGCAGCGCAGCCAAAAAAAAAAAAGAAAAATTTGATATTAACTTTTTTTTTTAAGTATCAAATATCTGTAAACAAATCTAATAAAAGATTTGCAAACGTTTACAGAGAAATTTAATTTTTTTTCTCATTTATTCTAAACAAATGGAGGGATAAAGCATGTTCACGGACTAGAAGACTCAATATCGTAAAGACTGCAATTCTCTCCACATACAGTTATAAGTTCAATACAATCAAAATCAAAATCTCAACTCTGTGTGTGTGTGTGTGTGTGTGTGTGTGTGTGTGTGTGTGTAGCCTGACAAGCTGATATTAAAATTTGAACAAAAATGAAAATAGTCCAAAAAAATGTGGGAAAAGTCTTCAGCCATATTAATAACACAAAGTAAAACCATAATGAGATGCCATTATACATCCACCACACTGACAATTCAAACTGCCAATAGCAAGTTTTGGTGAGGATGGTAAGTAACAGGAACTCTTATACACTGCTGATGGGCTGTTAATTGGCACACCCACTTTGAAAAACTGGTTTTATCCACTCCCCAAGTTCACATGTAGGTGGTGGTTATGTTTTATGATCTCTCCGTAAGTATGTGATATTTAACAGTAAAAAAAGTAAACTTAAGGGTAAAAAAAGAAAACAGTAACATATATTCCCAAAGATAACAACAGAAAAGGAGACTCTGGAAAGTAAATTCTACCTCAGGGAACAAATAGAGCAGAAAGTAGATTTATTATTTGCTCTAAACAGAATTCCAAGATCTAAGAATAAAATCCTGAAACACTAGAAATCTCCCATTACTTTCCACACTTGCATGATAAGGGGTACTCAAACCAATAGGAATACTTATTTCCATCTTTGAAGAGGAAGTCCACTGCAGGAGGCATTCTGCTACGAAAGAACAGAGTGGGGGTCTCAAGTGCAAGGAAAATTCAGTCCAAAGAGCAGAGCAAGCCAATTAGTGAGTGCCACTCTTAGCTTTTTGGGTAATCAGTCTCAAAAGAAGCATTCCAGCTGCTCCATAATTTAAGTGTACCACTATTTGCAAGAGGGCAGAGCAAAGCAAAAGAAATGGACAAAGCACCTCCTAAAGTCCAGTACAAAAGCCCAAAACTCACAAATTAAAATATATATATATATATATATATATATATATATATATATATAAAAATAACCCCATTTACCATAGGAGCAAACAGTTAAATAACTGTTGAAGCTAGGGATGGGTACTATTATCCTTACCTTTTCATATATTTGAAAATTTTGGGACTTCCCTGGTGGTCCAGTGGTTAAGACTCCACGCTTCCACTGCAAGGGGCACAGGTTCAATCCCTGGTCAGGGAAGTTCCGGATGGGTACTATTATCCTTACCTTTTCATATATTTGAAAATTTTGGGACTTCCCTGGTGGTCCAGTGGTTAAGACTCCACGCTTCCACTGCAAGGGGCACAGGTTCAATCCCTGGTCAGGGAAGTTCCGCATGCCACGCAGCGCAGCCAAAAAAAAAAAAGAAAAATTTGATATTAACTTTTTTTTTTAAGTATCAAATATCTGTAAACAAATCTAATAAAAGATTTGCAAACGTTTACAGAGAAATTTAATTTTTTTTCTCATTTATTCTAAACAAATGGAGGGATAAAGCATGTTCACGGACTAGAAGACTCAATATCGTAAAGACTGCAATTCTCTCCACATACAGTTATAAGTTCAATACAATCAAAATCAAAATCTCAACTCTGTGTGTGTGTGTGTGTGTGTGTGTGTGTGTGTGTGTGTGTGTAGCCTGACAAGCTGATATTAAAATTTGAACAAAAATGAAAATAGTCCAAAAAAATGTGGGAAAAGTCTTCAGCCATATTAATAACACAAAGTAAAACCATAATGAGATGCCATTATACATCCACCACACTGACAATTCAAACTGCCAATAGCAAGTTTTGGTGAGGATGGTAAGTAACAGGAACTCTTATACACTGCTGATGGGCTGTTAATTGGCACACCCACTTTGAAAAACTGGTTTTATCCACTCCCCAAGTTCACATGTAGGTGGTGGTTATGTTTTATGATCTCTCCGTAAGTATGTGATATTTAACAGTAAAAAAAGTAAACTTAAGGGTAAAAAAAGAAAACAGTAACATATATTCCCAAAGATAACAACAGAAAAGGAGACTCTGGAAAGTAAATTCTACCTCAGGGAACAAATAGAGCAGAAAGTAGATTTATTATTTGCTCTAAACAGAATTCCAAGATCTAAGAATAAAATCCTGAAACACTAGAAATCTCCCATTACTTTCCACACTTGCATGATAAGGGGTACTCAAACCAATAGGAATACTTATTTCCATCTTTGAAGAGGAAGTCCACTGCAGGAGGCATTCTGCTACGAAAGAACAGAGTGGGGGTCTCAAGTGCAAGGAAAATTCAGTCCAAAGAGCAGAGCAAGCCAATTAGTGAGTGCCACTCTTAGCTTTTTGGGTAATCAGTCTCAAAAGAAGCATTCCAGCTGCTCCATAATTTAAGTGTACCACTATTTGCAAGAGGGCAGAGCAAAGCAAAAGAAATGGACAAAGCACCTCCTAAAGTCCAGTACAAAAGCCCAAAACTCACTTCTTATTTTATCATAGAAATAAATGATTGATGTGAGAACATTAGCTAAGGTGATGACGTTTAGCATCTGAAGATGCTCTCTGACTGACCTAAATACATATATATTCTTTTTTTTTAATTTTATCTATTTATTTTATTTATTTTTGGCCGCACTGGGTCTTAGTTGCCACACGCAGGATCTTCGTTGAGGCATGTGGGATCTTTCATTGCGGTGTGTGGTCTTTTCATTGTGGTGCGCGGGCTTCTCTCTAGTTGTGGCTCACAGGTTCCAGAGCGCGTGGCCTCTGTAGTTGTGGCACGCGGGCTTAGTTTCCCCGCAGCATGTGGGATCTTAGTTCCCTGACCAGGGATTGAACCCACGTCCCCTGCATTGTAACGCGGATTCCTTACTAATGGACCACCGGGGAACTCCCTGACCTAAATAAATGCCAAAAAAGAAACACCATGTATAGTATTAAAAAGAACAGTATTTATTTACATTCCATTTATTTCAAAAGGATAAGGAAGCTGGGGAAAATATATTGATACTTATAAAGGAAGTAGTCTCATTTTACTTAAACCATTTGTGTCTTTCATGAAACAACAAAGATTTGACTTAGAATCACAGGGCTAATGAGACCAAAAGAATTTATCCAGTTCAATTTTCCATCTTTAGCCAAGACTGAAATTATACCACTGCAGGCAGATGAAAATCTACTTCACTTACAAGTAAACACCAACTAATACATACATCATAAAAGAACTACCTTTCATAAAATCTGTCATAGCACCCAACAGATCTGCAATAAAAGACACAGCCATTGTAATAAAGAACATTAAGAATCTTTGTACAACAGTGAAGAACAATTTATACAGCAGAAATCACAACTGGCTATTAGGTCAATAGCATCACAGTAACAGTATTCAGTGTCGTTCTTATTCAAACACATACACTATTTTTCAGTCTTGGTTATCACAAAGACATCAGTAACTAGGATGTACACACAAATATTTTATAAACACCATAGGAAACAACAAATAAAAAAATGAAAATACCCTTACATTTTGTAACAAATTAAAAACATTAACTTTACCACTATATATTTGTCTCATTATTTTTAATTGGTTTGTACACTTTAAAAACAGCCTTGAGTTTTATAAAAATACTGATAATGGCTCAACATTTTTTGAAGTCAGGAAATCTTTATAATTCAGTAGTCTGTGGTTTATGTGCTTGTTTCTTCCACCACCATAGTCCTTTAACCACCTATTTACTCAAAAACAACAGCAACAACAGAGGTCTTTAACAGCTATCCAAGTATTACATCCGAAAACTTCTAGTTCTTTGAAATGGTTGGAAGGGGTTTTTTAGTGCCCACATCAGCAGCTGTGGTTTTGCTTTAGGTTTTTCAGGAAACAGAAGTGCTTCACTTTCTGGTGTAGGAAATCGTTCTTGGTAGACTTCAGGATAGGACTTTTGAAACTAAAAAAAAAAAAAGGATCCAAGAAGTGTCAAAAAAACAAATAAAAGTCAATAAAATTGGGCACTGTAATTTTTGTTTGTTTGTTTTGGGGGTTTTTTTGGCGGTATGCGGGTCTCTCCTGTTGCGGAGCAGAGGCTCTGGACGCACAGGCTCATCGGCCATGGCTCACGGGCCCAGCCGCTCCGCAGCATGTGGGATCTTCCCCGACCGGGGCACGAACCTGTGTCCCCTCCATCAGCAGGCGGACTCTCAACCACTGCGCCACCAGGGAAGCCCTGGGCACTGTAATTTTAACATAAGTTTCTGATGCAGTACTTCCCTATTTTTGTTTTGTTTTAATATTTACTGCTTTCCATCAGAAAAGAAAATAAGAAGAAAACAGATCACAAGTTCACTTCAACACAAATCCACTTCTTTTTGTTAAATCATTGGATTGCGCTTTCAATAGATCGGATTCATCTTTAATTTGATCTAATCCTCCAATAAACTCGCTTTAGTCATACTTCTTAAAATTTCTCCCCTGCCAACTATAAACACACCTCCCTTCTAAAATATTCACAAGTAATTCTGACTTATGTTCTACACAGTCAAAGAAAATCTTGGCCCAACAACATTTCCCCATCTCCCTGCTTCTCCAGCTTAGCCCTACCTGCTTCTACCCAAATGGAAGAGAAAACATGCTGGTATACATTACTTTACAAAAAGCTTACAGAGAAGCAATATGTTTTTCCTTTGACTGTTACCACTGAACTATTCTCCAAAATTACTCTGAGAAGAACAGGATGGGAATCTAGAACCCTTGTGCTTTGTGTATAATCTTAGGTGGTGTGATCAGAAATCAAGCTATGCAGGATTCAGTCTTCAAAAATAAACACCATTCACTTGCTCTTGAATCAATATTTTAAAAATGATCAAGGTAGGACATGTGTGGAAGGGGAGAGGCAGCACCTCTAAAGGAGGGCCTCTGGAGAGTGGAGTTCCGGAGTTCGGAGCCATGGGGCTGACAGGGTCTTGGTGCTCTGGTTGGGTGTCAGCCCTGAGCCTCTGAGGTAGAAGAGCCGAGTTCAGGACATTGGTCCACCAGAGACCTCCCAGCCCCACATAATATCAAATGGCAAAAGCTCTCCCAGAGATCTCCATCTCAGTGTTAAGACCCAGCTCCACTCAATGACCAGCAAGCTACAGTGCTGGACACCCTATGCCAAACAACTAGCAAGACAGGAACACAAGCCCACTCATTAGCAGAGAGGCTGCCTAAAATCATAATAAGGTCACAGACACTGCAAAACACACAACCGGACACAGTCCTGTCCACCAGAAAAACAAGATTCAGCCTCATCCACCAGAACACAGGCACCAGTCCCCTCCACCTCCACCAGGAAGCCTACACAACCCAGTGAACCAACCTTACCCAATGAGAGCAGACACCAAAAATAACGGGAACTAAGAACGTGCAGCCTGTGAAAAGGAGACCCCAAACATAGTAAGTTACACAAAATGAGAAGACAGAGAAATACACAGATGCTCCAGATGAAGGAGCAAGGTAAAAACCCACCACACTAAACAAATGAAGAGGAAATAGGCAGTCTACCTGAAAAAGAATTCAGAGTAATGATAGTAAAGATGATCCAAAATCTTAGAAATAGAATGGAGAAAATACAAGAAACGTTTAACAAGGACCTAGAAGAACTAAAGAGCACACAAACAATGATGAACAACACAATAAATGAAATTAAAAATTCTCTAGAGGGAATCAATAGCAGAATAAATGAGGCAGAAGAACAGATAAGTGACCTGGAAGATAAAATAGTGGAAATAACTACTGCAGAGCAGAATAAAGACAAAAGGATGAGGGGCTTCCCTGGTGGCACAGTGGTTGAGAAACTGCCTGCCAATGCAGGGGACATGGGTTTGAGCCCTGGTCTGGGAAGATCTCACATGCTGCAGAGCAACTGGGCCCGTGAGCCACAATTACTGAGCCTGTGCGTCTGGAGCCTGTGCTCCGCAACAAGAGAGGCCACAATAGTGAGAGGCCCACGCACCGCAATGAAGAGTGGCCCCCGCTTGCCGCAAATGGAGAAAGCCCTCTCACAGAAACGAAGACCCAGCACAGCCATAAATAATAAATAAATAGATAGGTAGATAAATAAATAAATAAAGAAGACGCCACCAACCAGTCCAATTAGGAAACTTTAAAAAAAAAAAAAAGAAAAAAGATTGAAAAGAATTGAGCACAGTCTCAGAGGCCTCTGGGACAACATTAAACACACCAACATTTGAATTATAAGGGTCCCAGAAGAAGAAGAGAAAAAAAAAGGGACTGAGAAAATATTTGAAGAGATTACAGTTGAAAACTATGCTAACATGGGAAAGGAAATAAGTCCAGGAATCGCGGAGAGTCCCATACAGGATAAATCCAAGGAGAAACAGGCCAAGACACATATTAATCAAACTATCAAAAATTAAATACAAAGAAAAAATATTAAAAGCAGCAAGGGAAGAATGACAAATAACATACAAGGGAACTCCCATAAGGTCAACAGCTGATCTTTCAGCAGAAACTCTGCAAGCCAGAAGGGAGTGGCAGGACATATTTAAAGTGATGAAAGGGAAAAACGTACAACCAAGATTACTCTACCCAGCAAGGATCTCATTCAGATTCAATGGAGAAATTAAAACTTTTACAGATGGGCCAAAGCTAAGAGAATTCAGCACCACCAAGCCAGCTTTACAGCAAATGTTAAAGGAACTTCTCTAGGCAGGAAACACAAGAAAAGGAAAAGACCTACAGTAACAAACCCAAAACAATTAGGAAAATGGTAATAGGAACATACATATCGATAATTACCTTAAATGTAAATGGATTAAATGCTCCCACCAAAACACATAGACTTGCTGAATGGATACAGAAACAAGACCTGTATATAGGCTATCTACAAGAGATCCACTTCAGACCTAGGGACACATACAGACTGAAAGTGAGGGGATGGAAAAAGATATTCCATGCAATTGGAAATCAAAAGAAAGCTGGAGTAGTAATTCTCATATCAGACAAAACAGATTTTAAAATAAAGACTATTACAAGAGACAAAGAAGGACACTACATAATGATCAAGGGATCAATCAAAGAAGAAGATATAACAATTGTAAATATTTATGCACCCAACATAGGAGCACCACAATACATATGGCAAATGCTAACAGCCATATAAGGGGAAATCAACAGTAACACAATCATACTAGGGGACTTTAACACCCCACTTTTACCAATGGACAGATCATCCAAAATGAAAATAAATAAGGAAACACAAGTTTTAAATGATACATTAAACAAGATGGACTTAATTGATATTTATAGGACATTCCATCCAAAAACAACAGAATACACTTTCTTCTAAGATATACAGATTGCCAACAAACACATGAAAGGATGCTCAACGTCACTGATCATTAGAGAACCGCAAATCAAAACTACAATGAGGTATCACCTCACACCGGCCAGAATGGTTATCATCAAAAAATCTATAAATAATAAATGCTGGAGAGGATGTGAAGAAAATGCAACCCTCTTGCACTGTTGGTAGGAATGTAAATTGACACAGCCACTATGGAGAGCAGTATGGAGGTTCCTTAGAAAACTGAAAATAGAACTACCATATGACCCAGCAATCCCACTTCTGGGCATATACCTTGAGAAAACCATAGTAAAAAGAGTCATGTACCACAATGTTCACTGCAGCTCTATTTAAAACTGCCAGGACATGGAAGAAACCTAAGTGTCCATCGACAGATGAATGGATAAAGAAGATGTGGCATGTATATACAATGCAATATCACTCAGCCATAAAAAGAAAGGAAACTGAGTTATTTGTAGTGAGGTTGGTGGACCCAGACTCTGTCATACAGAGTGGTAACTCAGAAAGAGAAAAACAAATACTGTATGCCAATACATACACATGGAATCTAAAAAAAAAAAAAAAAAAAGGTTCTGAAGAACCTAGAGGCGTGACAGGAATAAAGGCACAGTAGTAGAGCATGGACTTGAGGACACAAGGAGTGGGAAGGGTAAGCTGGGACGAAGTGAGAGAGTAGCATGGACATATATACACTACCAAATGTAAAATCAATAGCTAGTGGGAAGCAGCCACATAGCACAGGGAGATCAGCTCGGTGCTTTGTGACCACCTAGAGGGGTGGGATTGGGAGGGTGGGAGGGAGACGCAAGAGGGAGGGGATATGGGGATATATGTATATGTATAGCTGATTCACTTTGTTATACAGCAGAAACCAACACACCATTGTAAAGCAATTACACTCCAATAAAGATGTTACAAAAAAGAAAAGATGTTAAAAACAATTTTAAAAAAAGAAAGAAAGCTGGGGAGTGTGTTGAATAAAAGAGACTTATGAGACAAAAACAAAAACAAAAGCAAACAAACAAAAAAAAGATCAAGGTATGTATACCTGAAACTAACACAACATTGTAAATCAATTACACTTCAAGTTTTAAAAAAGATCAAGTTAAACCTATGCTGAGTTGAAAACTCTTCCCTGAAACCCTAAGCTGTGTTGTTTAACAAGAACTAAAAACTTTTAGTGATGCCTGTAGCAAGAAACCAATTTGATAGCGGCTATGTAAAACCAAAGACTCTTAAATTCTGGACATTTTACACTTGTGAATTCAGTCTGATTTGCCTTTCAAAAAAATCCAAAGAAACTGTCCTCATTTGACAGCTTCTCTGAGTTTAAAGTAATTGCTCCACTAACTCACATATCAAAACCAAGGACAAATATTAGAGAATAGCTTCATAAATGAAGAGCTCAATAATGGTAAAAGATTTACATTGGAGAATAAAGACCTGGAAAACTGACCATAATTGTGTAAATTAATATATTAAATGAATAATTTACTTTCAAAACTGCTCTGTCTCAGAAGATGAGATTCATATGAAACCTATTAAAATAGAGAATAAAAAGGAAACAAAACAACATAAGAACAGTAGGGAGGAGAAATGACTTATGAAGAATATCCTTTTTACCTGCTTCAATTTTTTCTTCTTTTCTTTACTGGAGAGTTTGGCATCTGTGATGACTTCCTCCAACAATGCTGCCAGAGGTTCCTGAGAGCCATATACTCTTTGGTATTCAAATTCCTCTGGGCTAATTTGACGGCAAAATGATGGAGCAGACAAAGTGATATCCATATCAGCTCCTGGGTATTTTATCTGGGGCAAAGGGATTATTAGTGAAAGCGCATTTTCAAATAAATTTCAAAAATTAATTCAGATCGTAGATCTCCTAGTAGGAATGATATGACATTCAATTTGACTGGGAAAAACTATAATGAAAAGTAAAAAGTGCTTCCATAACTTCAAAAAAAATTCACGTAAAGCCACAGTGTCGCATATAAGTTTTTGCCTTTTTAAACCCCAAAGCCATTTTCATAAACAAAAAACCTTGTGCTCTCTTCTAATAAGATCTGAAATTTACACACAAACTGAACATATTGACTAGAACGATTCCAAACACACACGATGAACTATGTAGGTTCTTCCTGCATCTGGAGAGTCTGTTCTTCCCTCCCTTGGGCACTGACAAAAGTACAAGTTTAGCTCAGCTGCTGTGTAGAGGGAAGTACTGCACCCATCCCCAAACATGTTCATAGCATGAAACTAGTGAAAACAAATGTGCAGACACTACAGGGCAAAAGGCAGAAGGGTGAAATAAGAGGGAAAAAGGTACCAAGATCTATAAATAAAAGCGTCCATTAAAAATACTTAATTTCATCCAAATCAGAACTACAATGAGATATCACCTCACACCAGTCAGAATGGCCATCATCAAAAAATCTACAAACAATAAATGCTGGAGAGGGTGTGGAAAGAAGGGAACCCTCCTACACTCTTGGTGGGAATGTGAATTAGTACAGCCACCTTCACAGCATGAAGGTTCCTCAAAAAACTAAAAATAGAACTACCACATGACCATGCAACCCCACTCCTGGGCATATATCCGGAGAAAAACATGGTCTGACAGGATACACGCACACCAATGTTCATTGCAGTACTGTTTACAATAGGCAAGACATGGAAACAACCTAAATGTCCATCGACAGAGGAATGGATAAAGAAGATATGGTACATATATACAATGAAATATTACTCAGCCATTAAAAAGAATGAAATAATGCCATTTGCAGCAACATGGTTGAACCTAGAGATTGTCATACTGAGTGAAGTAAGTCAGACAGAGAAAGAAATATCATATGATATGGCTTATATGTGCAATCTAAAAAGAAATGATACAAATGAACTTATTTACAAAACAGAAACAGACTCACAGACTTAAAGAATGAACTTATGGTTACCAAGGGGCAAGTGTGGGGGGAAGGGATAGTTAGGGAGTTTGGGATTCATGTATACACACTGCCATAGTTAAAATGGATAATCAACAAGGACCCACTGTATAGCACAGGGAACTCTGCTCAATGTTATGTGCAGCCTGGATGAGAGGGGAGTTTGGGGGAGAATGGATACATGCATATGTATGGCTGAGTCGCTTTGCTGTGTACCTGAAAACTGTCACGACACTGTTAATTGCTATATTCCAATATAAATTAAAAAGTTAAAAAAAATTTTCAGAGTCCAAGAGGTTCATTTCCTCAAAAATATAGCACCTACTGTTCTTCTGCACTGGATAAAATTACTACCATTATATTCATGTCTTTGGTTTAAGATTTTTTTTTTTCCCAGAAGCCACAGTTAAAAATAAATGTGTTAAGAGAATACAGAAGAGGAACCAAGATGGCAGAGTAGAAGGACATGCTCTCACTCCCTCTTGTGAGGACACCAGAATCACAACTAGCTGCTGGACAATCAACGAAAGGAAGACACTGGAACTCACCAAAAAAGATACTCCACATCCAAAGACAAAGGAGAAGTCACAATGAGATGGCAGGAGGGGCGCAATCACAGTAAAATCAAATTCCATTAACTGGTGGGTGGGTGAATCACAGATGGGAGAACACTTATAACACAGAAGTCCACCCAATGGAGTGAAGGTTCTGAGCCCCACATCAGGCTTCCCAACCTGGGGGTCTGGAAACGGGAGGAGGAATTGCTAGAGAATGAGACTTTGAAGTCTAGTGGGATTTGATTGCAGGCCTTCGACAGGACTGGGAGAAACAGAGACTCCACTCTTGGAGGCCACACACAAAGTAGTGTGCGCATCGCAACCCAGGGGAAGGAGCAGTAACCCCAGGGGAGACTGAACCGGACCTACCTGCTAGTGTTAGAGGGTCTCCTGCAGAGGCGGGGGTGGCTGTGGCTCACCGTGGGGACAAGGAAACTGGCAGCAGAAGTCCTGGGACGTGCTCCTTGGCGTGAGCCCTCCCAGAGTCTGCCATTAGCCCCACCAAAGAGCCCGGGAAGGCTCCAGTGTTGGGTTGCCTCAGGCCAAACAACCAACAGGGAGGGACCCCAGCCCCAGCCATCAGCAGTCAAGCAGATTAAAGTTTTACTGAGCTCTGCCCACCAGAGCAACAGTCAGCTCTACCCACCACCAGTCCCTCCCATCAGGAAACTTGCACAAGCCCCTTAGATAGCCTCATCCACCAGAGGGCAGACAGCAGAAGAACTACAATCCTGCAGCCTGTGAAACAAAAACCACGATCACAGAAAGATAGACAAGATGAAAAGGCAGAGGGCTATGTACCAGGTGAAGGAACAAGATAAAACCACAGAAAAACAACTAAATGAAGAGGAGATAGGCAACCTTCCAGAAAAAGAATTCAGAATAATGATAGTGAAGATGATCCAGGACCTCAGAAAAACAATGGAGGCAAAGAACGAGAAGATGCAAGAAATGTTTAAAAAAGAATTAGAAGAATTAAAGAACAAACAGAGATGAACAATACAATAACTGAAATGAAAACTACACTAGAAGGAACCAATAGCAGAATAACTGAGGCAGAAGAACGGATAAGTGATCTGGAAGACAGAATGGTGGAATTCACAGCCACAGAACAGAATAAAAAAAAGGAGAATGAAAATAAATGAAGAGAGCCTAAGAGACCTCTGGGACCACATTAAATGCAACAACATTCGCATTATAGGGGTCCCAGAAGGAGGAGAGAGAGAAAGGACCAGAGAAAATATTTGAAGAGATTATAGTCGAAAACTTCCCTAACATGGGAAAGGAAAGAGCCACCCAAGTCCAGGAAGTGCAGAGGGTCCCATAGAGGATAAACCCAAGGAGAAACACAGCAAGACACATAGTAATCAAATTGGCAAAAACTAAAGACAAAGAAAAATTATTGAAAGCAGCAAGGGAAAAATGACAAATAACATACAAGGGAACTCCCATAAGATTAACAGCTGATTTCTCAGCAGAAACTCTACAAGCCAGAAGGGAGTGGCATGATATCCTTAAAGTGATGAAAGGGAAGAACCTACAACCAACATTACTCTACCCTGCAAGGATCTCATTCAGATTCGATGGAGAAATCAAAAGCTTCACAGACAAGCAAAAGCTAAGAAAATTCAGCACCAACAAACCAGCTCTACAACAAATACTAAAGGAACTTCTCTAAGTCGGAAACACAAGAGAAGAAAAGAATCTACAAGAACAAACCCAAAACAATGAAGAAAATACTAAGAGGAATATATTATTGATAATTACCTTAAACGTGAATGGATTTAGTGATCAAACCAAAAGACACAGGCTTGCTGAATGGATACAAAAACAAGACCCATATATATGCTGCCTACAAGATACCCACTTCAGACCTAGGGACACATACAGACTAAAAGTGAAGGGATGGAAAAAGATATTCCATGCAAATGGAAATCAAAAAAAACCTGGGGTAGCAATACTCATGTCAGATAAAATAAACTTTAAAATAAAGAATGTTACAAGAGACAAGGACGGACACTACATAATGATCAAGGGATCAATCCAAGAAGAAGACACAACAATTATAAATATATATGCACCCAACATAGGAGCACCTCAATACATAAAGCAACTGCTAACAGCTCTAAAAGAGGAAATTGACAGTAACACAATAATAGTGAGGGACTTTAATACCTCACTTACACCAATGGACAGATCATCCAAAATGAAAATAAATAAGGAAACAGAAGCTTTAAATGATACAACAGACCAGATAGATTTAATTGATATTTATAGGACATTCCATCCAAAAACAGCAGATTACACTTTCTCCTCAAATGTGCATGGAACATTCTCCAGGATAGATCACATCTTGGGTCACAAACCAAGCCTCAGTAAATTTAAGAAAACTGAAATCATATCAAGCATCTTTTCTGACCACAACACTATGAGATTAGAAATGAATTACAGGGGAAAAAACGCATAAAACACAAACACGTGGAGGCTAAACAATACGTTACTAAATAACCAAGAGATCACTGAAGAAATCAAAGAGGAAATCAAAAACTACCTACAGACAAATGACAATGAAAACACGATGATCCAAAACCTATGGGATGTAGCAAAAGCAGTTCTATGAGGGAAGTTTATAGCTATACAAGCCTACCTCAAGAAAAAAGAAAAATCTCAAATAAACAATCTAACCTTACACCTAAAGGAACTAGAGAAAGAAGAACAAACAAAACCCAAGCAGAAGGAAAGAAATCATAAAGATCAGAGCAGAAATAAATGAAATAGACACAAAGAAAACAATAGTGAAGATCAATAAAACTAAAAGTTGGTTCTTTGAGGAGATAAACAAAGTTGATAAACCATTAGCCAGACTCATCAAGAAAAACAGGGACAGGACTCAAATCAATAAAATTAGAAATGAAAAAGGGGAAGTTAAAACAGACACCGCAGAAATACAAAGCATCCTAAGACACTATGGCAAGCAACTCTATGCCAATAAAATGGACAACCTGGAAGAAATGGACAAATTCTTAGAAAGGTATAACCTTCCAAGACAGAACCAGGAAGAAACAGAAAGTATGAACAGACCAATCACAAGTAATGCAATTGAAACTGTGATTAAGACTCTTCCAACAAACAAAAGTCCAGGACCACATGGCTTCACAGGTGAATTCTATCAAACATTTAGAGAAGAGACAACACCCATCCTTCTCAAACTCTTCCAAAAAATTGCAGAGGAAGGAACACTCGCAAACTCATTCTCTGAGGCCACCATCACCCTGATACAAAACCAGACAAAGATACTACAAAAAAAGAAAATTACAGACCAATATCACTCATGAGCATAGATGCAAAAATCCTCAACAAAATACTAGCAAACAGAATCCAACAACACATTAAAAGGATCATACACCATGATCAAGTGGGATTTATCCCAGGGATGCAAGTGTTCTTCAATATACGCAAATCAGTCAATGTGATACACCATATTAACAATTTGAAGAAAAAAACCATATGATCATCTCAATAGATGCAGAAAAAGCTTTTGACAAAATTCAACACCCATTTATGATAAAAACTCTCCAGAAAGTGGGCATAGAGGGAACCTACCTCAACAAAATAAAGGCAATATAGGACAAACCCACAGAAAACATCATTCTCAATGGTGAAAAACTGAAAGCATTTCCTCTAAGATCAGGAGCAAGACAAGGATGTCCACTCACACCGCTATTATTCAACACAGTTATGGAAGGCCTAGTCATGGCAATCAGAGAAGAAAAATAAAAGGAATCCAAATTGGAAAAGAAGAAGTAAAACTGTCACTTTTTGCAGATGACATGATACTATACATAGAGAATCCTAAAGATGCCACCAGAAAACTACTAGAGCTAATCAATGAATTGGGTAAAGTTGCAGGGTACAAAATTAATGCACAGAAATCTCTTGCATTCCTATACATTAATGATGAAAATTTGACAGAGAAATTAAGGAAACACTCCCATTTACCACTGCAACAAAATGAATAAAATACCTAGAAATAAAACTACCTAGGGAGACAAAAGACCTGTATGCAGAAAACTATAAGACACTGATGAAAGAAATTAAAGATGATACCAACAGATGGAGAGATATACCATGTTCTTGGATTGGAAGACTCAATATTGTGAAAATGACTATACTATGACTATAATGACAAAACAATCTACAGATTCAGTACAATCCCTATCAAATTACCAATGGCATTTTTTACAGAAGTAGAACAAAAAAATCTTAAAATTTGTATGGAGGCACAAAAGACCCGAATATCCAAAGCAGTCTTGAGGGGAAAAAACGGAGCTGGAGGAATCAGACTCCCTGACTTTGGACTATACTACAAAGCTATAGTAATCAAGACAATATGGTACTGGCACAAAAACAGAAACATAGATCAATGGAACAAGATAGAAAGCCCAGAGATAAACCCATGCACCTATGGTCAACTAATCTATGACAAAGGAAGCAAGGATATACAATGGACAAAAGACAGTCTCTTCAATAAGTGGTGCTGGGAAAACTGGACAGCTACATGTAAAAGAATGAAATTAGAACACTCCCTAACACCATACACAAAAATAAAGTCAAAATGGATTCGAGACCTAAATTTAAGACCAGACACTATAAAACTCTTAGAGGAAAACATAGGAAGAACACTCTTTGACATAAATCACAGCAAGATCTTTTTTGATCCACCTCCTAGAGTAATGGAAATAAAAACAGAAATAAACAAATGGGACTTAATGAAACTTCAAAGCTTTTGCACAGCAAAGGAAACCATAAACAAGACAAAAAGACAACCCTCAGAATGGGAGAAAATATTTGCAAACAAATCAACGGACAAAGGATTAATCTCCAAAATATATAAACAGTGCATGCAGCTCAATATTAAAAAAAATCCAAAACTGGGCAGAAGACCTAAATAGACATCTCTCCAACGAAGACATACAGATGGCCAAGAAGCACATGATAAGCTGCTCAACATCACTAATTATTAGAGAAATGCAAATCAAAACTACAATGAGGTATCACCTCACACCAGTTAGAATGGGCATCATCAGAAAATCTACAAACAACAAATGCTGGAGAGGGTGTGGAGAAAAGGGAACCCTCTTGCACTGTTGGTGAGAATGTAAATTGATACAGCCACTATGGAGAACAGTATGGGGGTTCCTTAAAAAACTAAAAATAGAATTACCATATGATCCAGCAATCCCATGACTGGGCATATACCCTGAGAAAACCATAATTCAAAAAGAGTCATGTACCCCAATGTACACTGCAGCACTATTTACAATAGCCAGGTCATGGAAGCAACCTAAATGCCCATCGACAGATGAATGGTTAAAGAAGTTGTGGTACATATATATAATGGAATA
Source organism: Lipotes vexillifer (assembly GCF_000442215.2). Taxonomy (NCBI): domain Eukaryota; kingdom Metazoa; phylum Chordata; class Mammalia; order Artiodactyla; family Lipotidae; genus Lipotes; species Lipotes vexillifer. Next base: position 2,315,615 of record NW_006780143.1, read on the forward strand.
TTACTCAGCCATAAAAAGGAACGAAATGGGGTCATTTGTTGAGACGTGGATGGATCTAGAGACTGTCATACAGAGTGAAGTAAGTCAGAAAGAGAAAAACAAATATCGTATATTAACGTATGTATGTGGCACCTAGAAAAATGGTACAGATGAACCTGTTTGCAGGGCCGAAATTGAGACACAGATGTAGAGAACAAACGTATGGACACCAAGGGGGGAAAACGGCGGGGGGTGGGGGTGGGGGTGTGATGAATTGGGCGATTGGGATTGACATGTATACACTGATGTGTATAAAATGGATGACTAATAAGAACCTGCTGTATAAAAAAATAAATAAAATTCAAAAAAAATTTTTTTTTAATAAATAAATAATTGTGTTGCCAGGAAGGGTTATTCCATGAAGAACATTCCACGCCTCAGCATCAGTTTACCAGGTCATTTAGGGACAACCCAAGAGAAACAGACCAGAACCATAGGAAAGGAGGACATACACAACACTTAATTTGTATTTGAACCAGGAATTCTGGAAAAAGCAGAAAAGGGCCAGAGTAAAAAGGTGAGGCCCAGGTAAAATGTGACAGCCAAAGCCTAGGACATGAGAAAAACACAAGATATCTATGAGTAAAGGGTATAAGAGGAAGAAGAGGGTTACAGACAAGGTCAACAGAAGGTTGGTGTCAAAAACAACGCTGACCTCACTGTTTATCTATCCCAGGGTCAGCCCTGAAACTGCTCCAAAACAATTCACCAGAACAGTCTAAGTAACACTTCATTTTCAGAAAGGTACCACCCTAAATGTGTTATGACGGAGGGGCTGAGTACCCTGTGCGAGAGAAGAGAGATCTATAGGCTTTGAGCACTAAAACAAACAATTGTTTGGCAATTCTAATGAGTGTGTACTTTTAAGAGAGAAAATGTAACTGGACAATTGCGTAGTTACTGATTTTATTCAGGGCCATCACAGCCCCCCTTCACAGGTCATGCTACTCTGCGGTTAAGTTAATCATCACTCAGTCTTCTGATCTTCAGCTGACAGTGAAGGGCTCTCAGGGTTACGTTCCTGCAACACAAGCCTGTGCCATGTGAATACACAAGCCCAGCAAGGATGCAGAGCAACGGAGTCACTGCTATCACTTATCCTTATAGAAATCCAGTGAAAGTATTTCTTTTCATTTTTATGGGTTTTTTTTAAGCTTGGCTCATAAAATATCAAGGGGAGGTGGGAGATTAAAACAACAGTAATTTGTTTTTTTCACCCATTTAAATGGCAAAGGTATGTATGTTACCCAAAGTAGGCAAGGGTGTAAAGAAATGAACACTTTCTTATACCAACAATGGGAATGTAACTTTGGAACAATCACTCTAAATGGAAATTTGACAATATGCAATCAATGTTTAACACACATTCATGGTCTTTGACCGTGAAATGCCACTCCTAGGAATTTATTCTTAGAAAGTAATCACAGATCGACCAAAAAAAAATCTAACTATAAAAATATTTACTGTTATAATGATTGTAAAATGGGAAAAAAATGGAAACAATATAAATATCAACCAAAGAAAATCATTTAAATAAATTATGGTATATTCATATTATGGAATATTATGTTACCAATCATAATGATATTGTGGAATATATAACAATAATGTTGATAATAATAACAGCAGCAGTACCAAATGAGGTACTTACTATGTGATAAACATTATTCTAAGCACTTTACGTGTCTTAAGCCTTTCAATCCCCAAAATAGCCTTGGGAGGTAGCTATTAACTATTATCGCATTTTACTGACGAAAAAAAGAGATGTTGGGGCAGATGCTAAAGCAGAGAGTCGTTATACAACATGCCAAGGTCACATGGCTAATAAAGGGCACATCAGAAATTCAAACACCATTTAGTCTGTGCTCCTGGCCATTCTGGGTCAATCAAGAATATTTAATGATGTGGAAACTTCTTGTTGTATTGTTAAGAGAAAGTAAGTTATAAAAGAGGAACAAAGGAGGGAAAGAAGGAAGGAAGGGAGGGAGAGGGGGAAATAGAAAAGACTCTTAACACTGAACATTTAGAGTTATTCTGATATTTTTTAGTGTGTGTTTTCTCTATTTTCCAAATTCCTTCAATAGGAAAATTTTTTATTTTAATTTTTAAACTGCACACTGAAAACAGATGGCTATTTACTTTAATGATACTTTGGGAGGTAGCAGCTCACTGGTCCTTAATTGTGGAGCCTCAAAACATGCTTAAGGGGAAAAAGGGCCAGTCATTCAGAAGGAGAGAAGCAGACCTGCCTGCCTTTACCCAACGTTTCTGCTCCTGCAGGCTGACATACAAACCCCTCTGGGGGCCCACATGATAGTAATACATTACATTTCTTTTGCATCATTTTAATATAATGACTGCAACGACAAAAACAATAAACACCTTTCAAAAAGTATCTGCCATATGACATTTGTGCCACGCGTTTTACAATGTAGTGTCTACTCTTTACAACAACTTCATCAAGTAGGTATTGACCATTTTAACACTTGCAGAAACTAAAATCCAGAGGGCTTAAGGGACTTGCCCAAAGCCACATAACCAGGCAAGTGGGGAGCCAGGAGTTTGGCCCAGGTCCTTATGGCTCTGAAGCCAGGTTCTTCTACCATACCATGCTTTACAGTGAGGCAGTATGGCATAGTAGTTAAGAGCACTGATTCTGGAAAATGATTTTATCAGTTTGAATCCTAGCTCTGTGACCTTGGACAAATTACTTATGCTCTCTGTGCCTCAGCTTTCTCATTCAAAAAATAGTACCTAGGTGGCAGGGCTATTATGAATCAAGACTTTATTGCACATAAATCACTTCCATCAGGAAGTATACGTAGATTCTGAACAAACCCATTTTAGGAATTTGCAACCAAAAGTATGCAGCATTGATCAACACAACAAAACCTAGTGGGCATTCCACAGATTTTCAAAGATAATAACAAACATGTGCAGTGTCTACTATGTGCCACGTCCGGTTGTAAGCACTTTGTACAAATTAACTCACTCAATCTTCAAAACAAAAAATGCCAAGAAGCCTAGCAAACTTACATAACTTTCTGCTGGCAATTTTATAGTACTGGTAATATCCCTTCCTTTACCTGGACTCTTCGTAGATGGGCCACACGCTCCTCTATGGAGGTCTGCAGGGCCAAAGGGACTTTCAGAATCTCTTGGTAATTGTCCATCAGAAACGTCACCAACCTAGCAGCTAATAAGTCATCCAAGTCCACTTCATCTTTGGAACACAAGATGCAATGGGAAAACGTCTGAACCATCTAAAAAAAAAAAAAAAAATAGGGGGAGGGAGGGTGAATTTTTAAATAAACACAGATGAGGTTTTTTTCCCTACTCTGAACTGAGTGCCATCTAATTTGCAAAAAGCAAATGTGCCTAGTCAGTGAGAAATGGCCCACAGCACAGGGTGCACATCTCACCTGGCACCTGGCCACACCTGGTCATCTCAGATGGGTTGATCTTCTCATCAACCAGCATGAACAGAATGTGCGTCACATCTCACAGAGACTTAGCAGAGATGCTTGTCTGAGCAGTTTTTAAAGGCACCCCCTTTTATAGATGGTTTTAAATATATATATTTAAACAGATTCTGAAAATTATTATCACCATCACAACGTGGATCATGTAGCACTTTTAAGTTAAAAGTACTTTACAGCCATTTAGTCTAATAATATCCTAATTTCATTAGTCTTATTTCGTTGTTTTTTAAAAAAAAAAATTTGCTAGCACAATCTATGTGCCTCAACAATTAGTTTTTCCTAGTTAATTGTTATTTTCTTCAGGATTTTGTATGTACATTTGACAATCACCTTTGAACAAAACCATCAGAAGTGCACTAGGTGATGAAATACAAAAAATATTATAGCAGTTGTTTCCATAGAATTCATTTTAACTAATCCATTCTTAATGCAATCCTTTGGATGGACTTTTTTTTCCTTTTCCTACTAATTTTATTGTTGACAATCTTATTTCAAAATCTATAAGCATGTAAATGAAACAAGTCAGGCACAGAAAGACAAATACTATATGATATCACTTATATATGGAAACTAAAAAATACAAGAAACTAGTGAATATAACAAAAAAGAAACAGACTCACAGATATAGTGAACAAACAAGTGGTTACCAGTGGGGAGAGTGAAGAGGGGAGGCGCAATATGTGGAATCTAAAAAAATGGTACAAATGAACCTATTTACAAAACAGAAATTGAGTCACAGATGTAGAAAACAAACTTATAGTTACCAAAAGGGAAAGGGGCAGAGGGATAAATTGGGAGATTGGGATTGACATATACACACTACTATATATAAAATAGATAGCTAATAAGAACCTACTGTATAGCACCTACTGTATCTATTCAACACTCTGTAATGACCTATATGGAAATAGGACCTAAAAAAGAGTAGATATATGTACATGCATAACTGACTCACTTTTCTGTACAGCAGAAACTAACACAACATTGTAAATCAACTATACTCCAATTAAAAAAAAAGAATTACAAATTATTATGTATAAAATAAGCTACAAGGATATATTATACAGCACAAGAAATATAGCCAATATTTTATAACTATAAATGGAACAAAACGTTTAAAATTGTAAATCACTATATTATACGCCTGCAACTTATATAATATTGAACATCAACTATAATTTTAAAAAACCTATAAGCATGACATCATGTAATTCTGTTTAATAAGACTTCATTTCATCAACATACTGCAGATGATACTTTATCTTCACTCACATATATGTACAGAGGGAGAGACACACACAGAGACTTTATCTGGAGACTAGGGACCCCAGGGGATCTGTGAGTGCCTTGAAATTGTATAGAAAATTTTACACATGCATTCTTCTGGGGAACAGGTGCAAAGTTTTCTTCAGCTTTACAAAAAGGTCCATTAGCCCACCTACCCATCCACCCCCCCCCAAAAAAAGGTCAAGAATCACTCTACTGGGTGCTGATTTGTCCTCTGATCTTATGCCACACCTCTAAAAGTCGAACAGTGGACCCTCAGGCATACACAATGGTTCACCAACATATGGAAAGGATGTACATCCCAATGGAACATCAATTTTGCTCTAAGATATTTTTTGAGGAAAATTAATAAATTTTGCTACTAAATAATTCTAAACTAGACCCTATTTTAAAACACATGTTGACATGACAAAGTAGAATTCAAAATTAGCCTATGTTTTTAAGCAAAACAGAATATATTAAGAAATATCCTCACTCATGGACCCTTAGATCATACCCTGAAAGATATATCTCTACACTCACTCTACACTCTACCCCTACTCACTCTTTACTTTTCATTATGTTCTTTAAGTCACTAAGACCAAAAGCACAATACCAGTCTGGGTGGATTCCAAGCCATGGCTCTTTAAGCGAGCCTGCCTTGTACCTTCCTCTGGTTGCCAAGCTAGTAAACTTTACTCAAGTGAATTTTAACCCCAAAACTCCAGTCCTCGTAGATGTTAGAAATCAACCTACCAGTGTTCGGGTGCCAAAGCCATCACACAGTGGTGGCATCTCCTTATTTAAGCAGATCCTTGCCATCATCCTCATCAACAGCTGTAACTTTCTTCTATTTTCAGGAGGCAGGAGGAGGCAGCAAATTTGAAATGCTTCAATGGCCATTTTCTCTTTTTGTAACAAACCTGATTTAGAAAAAAAAAAGGTTTTAATCCTTTAAAAACCTATAGCCTACCTGACTCTATTATGTTCACATTTTTACAAAACATGTATTACTAAAATTATATAAAGCATGTTTACATGTGCAATTATACTGGGCTAACTGACACAGATCCACTGTCACAAATCTGCATAGAAAACACGAACCACCAACCAGCGTTGGCAAATATATAAAACAAATACAGCCATTTCCCCGTCCCACACCCTTGACAGATAAAACTAAATTTTCATAGCACTCTTTCCCTCTGGGCCAAGAGCAGTCAGGTTAAGCCTAACTTAACTCTCAACACTCTGTAAGAGGTCCAAGACAGCATGAGCAAGAACATGAATGTGCCATCACTGCCCTGAAGTTTCCCCTTTTGCACTATTTCCTCATGAGGAGCATGGTCACCATCCTGCATGACTCTCACAGACTAAATAATAGGACTAATGCTGTTAGAGTCGTTCTGGTGCCTAATGGCTCTGCTTCTTTCTAAATAACACCTTCCTCCCACTTAAGCTATTTTTTCTAGCTAAGTGTGATGATTCAATCATGTTACATGTCATCCCTCCTCACCCAATATGATTTTGCTAAAAATTAGGGTATTCTAATATTGTGCTCTCTTCAACCATATTTGTCTCTGGACACACACACCTCCAAGCCTTCTGAAGAGATGAAACTGCTTTCACTGATTTATTGGTTCATATCCAACTTTTTCAAGTTCCAACTAGTCTCTGCTTGGAGAGAATAGTTGAATATTTATATTCAGTAAATATTTACTGGCCATGTACGATATGCCAGGAACAATGCTAGATCTCAGAAATATAAAAATATGCCAGGTCCCTTCCTTTAAAGAGCTTATGCACTGTGAGAAGGAGAGGCCCATAAAAAAGTAAGTAGCAAAATGTGAGAGGTGCTGCAAGAGACATGTGCAACAGGCATATTAGGGAACCTGTAAGTCACTCAATAAGACTATAGTAGGGCTTCCCTGGTGGCGCAGTGGTTGGGAGTCTGCCTGCTAATGCAGGGGACATGGGTTCGAGCCCTGGTCTGGGAAGATCCCACATGCCGCAGAGCGACTAGGCCCGTGAGCCATAACTACTGAGCCTGCGCGTCTGGAGCCTGTGCTCCGCAACAAGAGAGGCCGCGATAGTGAGAGGCCCGCGCACTGCAATGAAGAGTGGCCCCCGCTCGCCGCAACTAGAGAAAGCCCTCGCACAGAAACGAAGACCCAACGCAGCCAAAAATAAATAAATAAATAAATAAAAAGCCAAGCATTTGAAGCCATTTAAAAAAAAAAAAAAATAAGACTATAGTATAGGCTGTGAGTGCCCAATAGAAATGAAGTGAAAAAGGTTAGCAGAGATGAGATCTCAGAAGGCCTTGAATGCCAGACTAAGGACTTTGGGTTTGAAGAAAAAAAAGGAAAGGAGCTGGGGAATGATGAGAAAATACTCCTAGAGTTTTGGGGAAAGTTACTCATTAAGGAGGACATTTGAGCAGAAATCTGAAGAAAATGAGAGTAAGCCTGGCAAATATCACAGAGACAAATTTTCACGGTAAAGGAAATAGCAATTACAAAGATTGTGACAAGGGAGTATGTCTGGAATGTCTGAGGAACAGCAATGAGGGCAGTGTGAAGAGAGAGGGGTATGCAAGGAATATTCAAGTCAGAAATGAGGTTAGAAAGGAAGCCAAGAGCCAGATCATGTAGAACCTTGTAGACTATCATTAAGGACTCTGGGTTTCACTGTAAGTGACCCAAGAAGCCATTGAAGGATTCTGGGCAGGAGAGTCATTTGATTTGAATTATTTTTACTCTGGCAGCTGTATAGAGAATAGACTGTAAAGGGGTAACAGGGAGGGAGGAAGGAAGATGCAAGGCATGATTACAGTCTGCATGAGGTTGGAACTGGTAGCAGTTGGATCTGGTAAAGACCAATTAAATTCTAGATCTATTTCTCCATGAAGTCTTTTACTTTTGCCACAAAGACTTCTATCACATTAGGCCACAAATCCCTTCTTTTACCAAATTATAAACACCTATGGAGAGTCAAATTTCACCTTAACTTTATATGTTTCATATATATATACACACACATACAGTTTTATAAATAAGACTTCAAGATAATTGAAATCATAGTGCATTTCTTTTGGCAAGGCGTATTTCCTAGTATGTGGTACAAAGCATAAAAGTAAACATTCAAGGGTAGGGGGAGGGACAAAATGGTAGAGTAGAAAGACCCTGAACTCACCTTCTCCCATGGACACTCCAAAGTTGCAACTACTTACAGAGCTATGAAAATGACCTGAAGACTAGCAGAAAAGATTTTCCACAACTAAAGATATAAAAAAAGAGTCACAATGAAACATGTAGGAGGAGCAGAGATTCAATATTAAAGGACCCACATAAATGAGTGGTCAAACCACAAATGGTAGGAATATCACAACTGCAGAGGTCCTCCCCAGAAAGTGAGGGGTCAGATCCTACATGGGGCTCCCCAGCTTGGGATTCCTGCACCAGAAGGACAAACACCCAGGACATTTGGCTTTGAAACCAAGTGGGGCTTACATTCAGGAGGGCTGGAGGGCTGGAGGAAACAGAGACTCCACTCTTAAAGGGCATGTGCAAAATCTCAGGTACTCTGAGTCCCAGCACAGAAGCAGTAGTTTGAAAGGAGCCTGGGTCAAACCGACTTGCTCATCTTGGAGAGTCCCCCAGAGAGGGAGGAGGAGACTGGGATTCTTCCTGGGGGTGGGACACTGGCAGCAGCCATTTTGGGGAGCTCATTCTACCGTGATGAACCAGTGCTGGCAAAAGCACCATTTTGGAATCCTCCAGTGCTAGGGGGCCTGCCCCACCCACCAGCGGGCCCACAGCAGCCATGGACCACCAGATCACAGAGCCAGCCATGTGTGAAGCCTACCCCACCCTCCAGCAAGCCCACATCCACCACACGACTCACGGCCTTGCAGTCAATTGGGCTGGGGGTGAAGGGGAGCAGCCCCACCTCCCAGTGCACCCACAGTAGGTGGCCTCACCACAACAAAAGGGCAAACACAGCCTACATAGGGAGCACAAGCAGGGCATACAGCTCTGGTGACCAGAAGGGGGTGATGTGCCACTGGTCCCACAATACATCTCCTATATAAAGCTACTTCTCCAAGGATCAGGAAGTGCAACCAACCTACTAAATACACAGACATAAAAACAGAGAATTACATAAAATGAGGATAAGAAGCAATATATTCCAAAAGAAGGAACAATACAAAACCTCAGGGAAAAAACTTGAAGTGGAGATAAGCAATCTACCCAATAAAGAGTTCTGGGTAATGACAATAAAGATACTCACTGAACTCAGGAGAGGAATGGATGAACACAGTGAGAATTTCAACAAAGAGTTAGAAAACATAAAGAACCAAGCAAAGTGGAAGAATACAATAATTGAAATACACTAGAAGGAATCAATAGTAAACTAGATATAGTAGACCCAGAGGAACAAATCAGCAATCTGGAAGACAGAGCAGTGGAAATTCACCCAGCTGAACAAAAAAGAAAACAGAAAAAGAACTTTTTAAAATGAGGAAAGTTTAAGAGACCTCTGGAACAGCATTAAGTATACTAACATTTGAATTATAGGGGTCCCAGAAGGATAACAGAGAGAGAAGGGGGAAGAGAACTTATTTGAAGAAATCACAGCTGAAAATATCCCTAACCTGGCAAAGGAAAAAGACATCCAGGCCCAGGAAGTAGACAGAGTCCCAAACAAGATTAACCCCAAAAGGTCCACAACAAGACACATTATAATTAAAATGGCAAAAATTTAATGTAAAGAGAGAATCCTAAAAGCAGCAAGAGAAAATCAACTAGTTAGGTATGAGGGAAGTCCCATAAAACCACAAGGTGATTTTTCAGCAGAAACTTTGTGGGCCGGAAGGGAGTAGAACAATACACCCAAAGAGATGAAAGGAAAGATACCTACAACCAAGAAAACTCTACCCAACAAGGTTATCATTCAGAGTTGAAGGAGAGATAAAGAGTTTTACAGATAAGCAAAAGCTAGAAAGACTTCAGCACCACCAAACTGGCCTTACAAAAAATGTTAAGGGACTTCTCAAAGCAAAAAAGAAAAGGCCACAACTAGAAATGTGAAAATTATGAAAGGAAAAATCTCACTGGTAAAGGCAAACATGCAGTAAAGGTAGTGGATCAACCAGTTATAAAGCTAATAGGAAGTCTAAAAGGCAAAAGTAGTAAAATTCACCTATATCTACAATAAGTAGTCAAAGGATACACAAAACAAAAAGAGGAAGAAATCAAAAAATACCTGGAGGCAAATGAGAGTGGAAATACAATGATCCAAAATTGATGGGATGAAGTAAAAGCAGTTCTGAGAGGGAAGTGACACAAGCTTACTTCAGGAAACAAGAAAATCTCAAACAACCTAAACTTACACCTAAAGGAACTAGAAAAAGAAGAACAAACAAAACCCAGTTAGTAGAGGGAAAGAAATAAATATCAGAGAAGAAACAAATGAAAAAAAAACTAAAAACAAACAAAAAAAAAAACGAAAAATAAAAACCACCAATTACACTAAAGGCTGGTTCTTTGAAAAGATAAATAAAATTGATAAATCGTTAGATTCATCAAGAAAAAAGAGAGGGCCCAAATCAATAAAATCAGAAATGAAAGAGGAGAAGTTAAACAGATACCACAGAAATACAAGGATCATAAGAGATTACCACAAACAAAAATTATATGCCAATAAATTGGACAACCTAAAAGAAATGGATAACTTCCTAGAAATGTACAGTCTCCCAAGACTAAATCTGAAAGAAACAGAAAACTTGAACAGACCAATTACCAATAATGAAATTGAATCAGTAATGAAAAAACCCCAAACAAACAAAAGTCCAGGACCAGAAAACTGTTAGAACTCATAAACAAATTCGGTAAAGTTGCAGGATACAAAATCAATATAGAAAAATCTGTTGCATTACTATACACTAATAATGAACTATCAGAAAAAGAAATTAAGAAAATCCCATTTACAATTGCATCAGAAAGAATAAAATATCTAGGAATAAATCTAATGAAGGAGATAAAAAACTTGTACTCTGAAAACAATGAGACATTAATGAAAGAATTCAAAGATGACAAAAACAACTGGACAGATGTGCAGTGCTCATGCATTCGTGCTCATTGTTAAAATAGCCATACTACCCAAGGCAATCTACGAATTCAATGTAATCCCTAGCAAAACACCACTGGCATTTTCTACATAGCAAGAATAAATAATTCTAAATAATTTTTATGGAAACACAAAAGACCCTGAATAGCCAAAACAATCTTGAGAAGGAAAAACAATGCTGAAGGTAGCATACGCCCTGATTTAAAACTATACTACAAAGCTTCAGTCATCGAAACAGTATGGTACTGGTACAAAAACAGACACACAGATCAATGGAACAGAACAGAGAGCCCAGAAGTGAACCACACTAATATGAGCAATTAATCTCAATAAAGGAGGCAAGAATACACAATAAGGATAAGACAGCCACTTCAATAATTGGTGCTGGGAAAACTGGAAAACTACATGCAAGAGAATCAAACTGGAGTACTCTCTCACACTATGCACAAAAGTAAATTCAAAATGGATTAAAGACTTAAATGTAAGACCTGAAAACATAAAACTTCTAGAAGAAAACAGGCAGCATGCTCTTTGACACTGGTCTTATAATATTTTTTGGATATGTATCCAAAAAAACAAAAGCAAAAATAAACAAATGGGACAATATCAAACTAAAAAGCTTTTTGCATGGTGAAGGAAACTATGAACAAAAGGAAAAGGCCAATTACTGAATGGGAGAAGATTTACAAACAATGTATCCAACAAGGGGTTAATACCCCCCCCCCAAAAAAAACAGAACTCATACAATTCAACATCAGGGCTTCCCTGGTGGCGCAGTGGTTGAGAGTCCGCCTGCTGATGCAGGGGACACGGGTTCGTGCCCCGGTCCAGGAAGATCCCACGTGCAGCGGAGCGGCTGGGCCCATGGGCCATGGCCGCTGAGCCTGCGCGTCCGGATCCTGTGCTCCGCAATGGGAGAGGCCACAGCAGTGAGAGGCCTGCGTACCGCCAAAAAAAAAAAAAAGAGTTAAATGTAAGACCTGAAAACATAAAACTTCTAGAAGAAAACAGGCAGCGTGCTCTTTGACACTGGTCTTATAATATTTTTTGGATATGTATCCAAAAAAAAAAAAGCAAAAATAAACAAATGGGACAACATCAAACTAAAAAGCTTTTTGCATGGTGAAGGAAACTATGAACAAAAGGAAAAGGCCAATTACTGAATGGGAGAAGATTTACAAACAATGTATCCAATAAGGGGTTAATACCCCCCCCCGAAAAAAACAGAACTCATACAATTCAACATCAGAAAACCAAACAACCTGATTAAAAAGGGGACAGAGGATCTGAACAGACATTTTTCCAAAGAAAACATACAAACGGCCTACAGGCACATGGAAAGATGTTCAACATCACTCATCATCAGGGAAATGCAAATCAAAACCACAGTGAGATACCACCTCACACCTGTCAGAATGGCTGTTATCAAAAAGACAACAAGTAAGGGTTGGCAAAGATGTGGAGAAAAGGGAACTCTTGTGCACTGTTAATGGGAATGCAAGTTGGCGCAGCCATTATGGAAAACATTATAGAGATTCTTCAAAAATTAAAAAATATAACTACCATATGATCTAGCAATTCCACTCTTGGGTATATATCTGAAGAAAACAAAAACAGTAATTATAAAAGATACATGCACCCCTATTTCATTCCAGCATTATTTACAATAGCCAAGATATGGAAGCAACCAAAATGACCACCAATAGATGAATGGATAAAGAAGGTGTGTGTGTTTGTGTGTGTGTGTATGTATGCATATATCACACACACACAATGGAATACTACTCAGCCATTAAAAAGAATGAAATCTTGCCACTGCAACAACATGGATGGACCTAGAGGGTATTATGCTAAGTAAAGTAAGTCAAAGAAAGACAAATACTGTATGATTTCACTTATATGTGCCATCTAAAACACCAAAGAAGTGAACAAACATAACAAAACAAAAACAGAGCTATAGATATGTAGAACGAACAGGTGGTTGCCAGAGGGGAGATGTGTGGGGAAAGAAAAAGTGAGGGAGACTAAGAGGTACAAACTTCCAGTTGCAAAATAAATGCATCACAGGTATGAAATTACATATATATACATTTAGTACATTAGGAGAATATAGTCAATAACTATGTAATATCTTGTATGGTGACATACTGTAAAAAGACTCATCTTGGTGATCAGTTTAAAATGTACAGAAATATCAAATCTGGGGCTTCCCTGGTGGCACAGTGGCTGGGAGTCCGCCTGCCAATGCAGGGGACACGGGTTCAGGCCCTGGTCCGGGAAGATCCCACATGCTGTGGAGCAACTAAGCCCGTGTGCCACAACTACTGAGCCTGCGCTCCAGAGCCCGTGAGCCACAACTCCTGAAGCCTGCGTACCTACAGCCCGTGCTCCGCAACAAGAGAAGCCACTGCAATGAGAAGCCTGCACACTGCAACGAAGAGTAGCCCCCGCTTGCCACAGCTAGAGAAAGCCTGCCCGCAGCAACAAAGACCCAACGCAGCCAAAAATAAATAAATTAATTAAAAAAAAAAGAAATATCAAATCACTATGTTGTATAACAGGAATTAACGTAGTGTTGCAGGTCAATACATCGAAAACAAACAAATAGACAAACTCATAGAAAAAGAGACCAGATTTCTGGTTGCCAGAGGCAGGGGTGAGGGGATTGGATGAAGGCAATCAAAGGTACAAACATCCAGCTATAAGGTAAATAAGTACTAGGAATGTGATGTACAACAAAATAAATATAATCAACACTGCTCTATGTTATATATGAAAATTGTTAACAGAGCATAGCCTAAGAGTTCTCATCACAAGGAAAAAAAAACCCATTTTTTTCTATTTCTTTAATTCTTCATCTATAATGACATGATGGATGTTCACTAAACTTATTCTGGTAATCATTTCAGGATGTATGCAAGTCAAATCATTATTCTGTTTATGTTAAACTTATAAGGTGTTGTATGTCAATAATATCTCAACAAAACTGGAAGAAAAAATATTTTAAAAGAAAGCAAACAGAAACAAAAGAAAGAAAGAAAATCATCTGTTTAAAGAAAAAATAACAACAATATATAGTAGGGTTATAACACATTATTAAAAATATATGTAGCACTAAAATGTATGATAACAATAGCCCAAAGGGCAGTGGAAAAAAATGAAAGAATGTTGTTGTAAGGTAGTAACATTATAAATGAAATAGTACAATATTTAAAGGTAGGCAAAATTTTATTGAGATACAAAAAGCATGAATAGACTTCAAAACTGAAAACTTCTGCTTTTTGAAAGACACTGTTAAGAAAAGGGGGGAAAAGAACTACACTCCAGGAGAAAATATTTGCAATAAATATATCTAACAAAGGATTTACACGCAGAACATACCAACAATTTTTTTTTTTTTTTTTCTTTTTTGGCGGTACGTGGGCCTCTCCCCTTGCGGAGCACAGGCTCCGGACACGCAGGCTCAGCGGCCATGGCTCACAGGCCCAGCCGCTCCACAGCATGTGGGATCTTCCCAGATGGGAGCACGAACCCGTGTCCCCTGCATCGGCAGGTGGACTCGCAACCACTGCACCACCTAACCATTTTTATTGAAGAATTAATTTACAATGTTGTGTTAGTTTCAGGTGTACAGCAAAGTGATTCAGTTATATATATATTTACTATATCATATAGATTTATTTATACGTGCGTATATATATATATATATATATATATAATTCTTTTTCAGATTCTTTTCCATTATAGTTTATTATAAGATATTGAATATAGTTCCCTGTGCTATACAGAAGGTTTTTGTTGCTTATCTATTTTATATATAGTAGTGTGTAATTTATGTGTTTAGTTACAGCCAGTGAATACCTAGGCATTTGCCTAAATTTCCATCTTTAAGAACTACCTAACTCACTTTATTCCAATAATATTGACATAACAGTAGTCATTACATCTGGAGGTGATTCAGTATCTTTACCCTGGCCCATCTGCAATTTCAAAAGCTTGGGCCATAAGCCCTGGGCCCTGAGAGCAGGGAGCACCACCAGCAAGAACTTCAGACTAACATGGGCAAGAGCTCTCTGTCTGGTCAAGTGCACCAAGTAGGCACTCTCTGAAAAAAGGAATTGTTTTCCCCTAAGGATTACATGGGATAAGGACCCTGAGATGACCCGAAGTGCATGAGGGCAAAGAGGTTACAAAGCAAGATGGCACACAGCTCCAGAGGATCTCCTAGAAATCACTATACAAAAGAACCAAAGAGGGGCTTCCCTTGTGGCGCAGTGGTTGAGAGTCCACCTGCCGATGCAGGGGACGCGGGTTCGTGCCCCGGTCCGGGAAGATCCCACATGCCGCAGAGCGGCTGGGCCTGTGAGCCATGGCGGCTGAGCCTGCGCGTCCGGAGCCTGTGCTCCGCAACGGGAGAGGCCTCAACAGTGAGAGGCCCGCGTACAGCAAAAAAAAAGAACCAAAGAATGGAAAACCTAACCTTATGGATATTTCTAGGTTAAAAAACATAGGAGGACATCTCAGCCTTTGAGTTACATGATCCAATGTATAACCAGTCTAGTGAATTTCAATGGCATTTTCTAAACTTTACATCTAGGAGAAAGCAAACAGCAAAGACCTACTGTGTCAGCCTTCCAGCCTATTAGCACATAAACCAGGAGCCACAAACTCACCTGCCTATAGGAGCAGAAACCAAAAATATAAACTCTTATGTGAATTTCCTATTTCTTAAAGTTTGGCAATTAATTAAACTTTCTTTTTAAAACATACAAGTTAAACCAGATGTATTCATGAGCCAGACTTGGCCCATAGATCACCAGTCTAGGATCTCAGATATCAACATCATATAACACACAAGCCAGCCAGTTTTCCAAAACACTCTTCCCTGCTCCCATGCCCCTTTGTGCTTCCTTTCTGCCTTCTCTTTTCCTCAGTATGCCAACTTATCGCAAGCTACACAGCTCAGTGGATTCCAGGGTGCATGTAAAGTGTGTGTAAAGGCTGCTATACTATCTCACTCACCCTATTCAGGAGTCAGCCGAACTCTGATCTTAATATAAGGAACTGCCATTTTGGAAATGAAGATTTATTACTAGTCACAGTTACATTGTTAGGTCAGGCTGCTGAGAGGAAGTATAGTATAAGTAAAGGGTAAGTCTTAAACCTCCAAAAATGTCTTTTTTTTTTTCATTTTTTCTTTAAGAACACTTCGATATCCTGTTTCACCTATCAATGACTGTTCTCAGGGTCACAGTTATGGCATAAAGCCAGAATTATTTCATGCAAGAAGCAAAGGAATAACCCTCAAAAGAAATTCATTAACTAAACTAAAAACCATTTCCATTGAAATTGCTGCAGAATTAGCTTCTACAAAAAAGTAGACTGATTACCTACTTTAAAGCATTTTATCTAAGGGGATCCTATTCCAATCAAAGTAAGTCAAAAGGTTTAAGGAATGACTAATTCCTCCTGGGATTCAACCTATGTATCTAGTTTGCACAGACCTAGATATGATACGCTTTCCCACAGATTCTAATAGCATTGCTATATTAGATAATCTTTGTTATTCATATAAACAAATTATGGTCCTCACAACCTAGAAGACTTTCTTCTTTCACTATGTAAAGTTCTAAAAACTATGGTTTTCAATGCAGGGTGTCTGAAATATATTCACTTGAGAAGGACTGATCAGGGAAGGTTAATATATGTCACCATCTATACACATTAGTCTATTATTGCTGACACCTAAGAATAATAAATTCTCCATTCTATCCATCCTTTTCCACCTCAAAGCCTCTTGAAAATATTTTAGCTGATGGCTGACTCTGACATCAATTTGGAAACAACCAGCTTTAATTCCTAGATGAGATCAAAATGAACAATTGGGGGTAGAACAGACCAGTGACATCACAAATGCAACTGATGCAAATTGGAACTCATACATTTTTAAACACCTTCCATTTGATATCCTAGAAGCCAGTGCTCAAATGAGAATTTCTTCAGTCAGCTTCCACTGAGCTTCCAACTGACTCTACCCAGAAAGGCTCTCATTCAGATTCCACAGAGAAATCAAAAGCTTTACAGACAAGCAAAAGCTAAGAGAATTCAGCACCACCAGACCAGTTTTGCAACAAATGCTAAAGGAATTTCTCTAAGTGGAAAATGAAAGGCCACAACTAGAAACAAGAAAATAGCAAATGGAAAAGCTCACTGGTAAAGGCAAACATACAGTAAAGGTGGGAAATCATCTGCACACAAGTATGATATCAAAACCAGCAAATGCAAGAAAAAGAGAACACAAATGCAGGATATTGGAAATGCAGTTGAAATTAAAAGACCAGCAACTTAAAACAATCTTGTTTATATATATAGACTGCTATATCAAAACCTCAGGGTAATGACAAACCAAAAATCTACAATAGATACACATGAGAAAGAAAAAGGAATCCAAACACAACACTAAAGTTAGTTATCAAATCACAAGAGAATAAAAGAGGAAGGGAAGAAAAAACACCTACAAAAACAAATCCAAAACAATTAACAAAATGGCAGTAAGAACATGCATATCAATAATTATCTTAAATGTAAATGGATTAAATGCTCCAACCAAAAGACATAGACTGGCTGAATGGATATAAAAACAAGACCAGTATATATCATGTCTACAGGAGAACCACTTCAGATCTAGAGACATACAGACTGAAAGTGAGGGAATGGAAAAAGGTATTCCATGCAAATGGAAATCAAAAGAAAGCTGGAGTAGCAATACTCATATCAGACTGTTGTAACAGACAAAGAAGGACACTACATAATGATCAAGGAATCAATCCAAGAAGAAGGTATAACAATTGTAAATATATATGCACCCAACATAGGAGCACCTCACTATATAAGGCAAATACTAACAGCCGTAAAAGGAGAAATCAACAGTAACACAATAATAGTGGGGGACTTTAACACAAAACTTTCATCAATGGACCATCAAAATGGTCCATCCATTTCTATCAGATCATCCAGATAGAGAATCAATAAGGAAACACAGGCCTTAAATGACACATTAGACCAGATGAACTTAATTGATATTTATAAAGCATTCCATCCAAAAGCAGCAGAATACACATTCTTCTCAAGTGCACATGGAACATTCTCCAGGATTGATCACATGCTGGGCCACAAAGCAAGCCTCAGTAAATTTAAGAAAACTGAAATCATATCAAGCAACTTTTCCAACCACAACACTATGAGATTAGAAATCAACCACACACACAAAAAAAAATGGTGAAAAACACAAACACATGGAGGCTAAACAATATGCTACTAAACAACCAATGCATCACTGAAGAAATCAAAAGGGGAAATCAAAAAATACCCAGAGACATATAAAAATGAAAACACGAAAATCCAAAACCTATGGGATGCAGCAAAAGCAGTTCTAAGGGGGAAGTTCATAGCAATAAAATCTTACATCAGGAAACAAGAAAAATCACAAATAAACAACCTAAACTTGCACCTAAAGCAACTAGAGAAAGAACAAACAAAACCCACAGTTAGTAGAAGGAAAGAAATCATAAAGATCAGAGCAGAAATAAATGAAATACAAATGAAGAAAATAGAAAAGATCAATGAAACTAAAAGCTGGTTCTTTGTAAAGATAAACAAAATTAACAAACCTTTAGCCAGACAGATTAAGAAAAAGAGGGAGAGGGCTCAAATCAATAAAATTAGAAATGAAAAAGGAGAAGTTACAATGGACACCACAGAAATACAAAGGATCATAAGAGACTACTACAAGCAACTATATGCCAATAAAAAGGACAACCAAGAAGAAATGGACAAATTCTTAGAAAGGTACAATATCCCAAGAGTGAGCCAGGAAGAAACAGAAAATATGAACAGACCTATCACAAGTACTGAAACTGAAACTGTGATAAAAAAAACTCTCAACAGCAGGACAGGAATAAGGACACAGACATAGAGAATGGACTTGAGGACACAGGGAGGGGGAAGGGTAAGCTGGGACAAAGAGACAGAGTAGCATGGACATAATATACACTGCCAAATGTAAAACAGATAGCTAGTGGGAAGCAGCCACATAGCACAGAGCAGTCAGCTCAGTGCTTTGTGTCCACCTAGAGGGGTGGAATAGGGAGGGTGGGAGGGAGACGCAAGAGGGAGGAGATATGGGGATGTATGTATATGTATAGCTGATTCACTTTGTATACAGCAGAAACTAACACACCATTGTAAAGCAATTATACTCCAATAAAGATGTTAAAAAAAAAACTCCCAACGAACAAAAGTCCAGGACCAGTTGGCTTCACAGGCAAAATCCACTGAACATTTAGAGAAGAGTTAACACGTACCCTTCTGAACTATTCCAAAACGTTGCTGAGGAAAGAAAACCCCCAAAATCATTCTATGAGGCCACTCTCACCCTGATACCAAAACCAGACAAAGATACTACACAAAAAGAAAATCACAGGCCGATATCACTGATGAACATAGATGCAAAAATCCTCAGCAAAATACTAGCAAACCAAATCCAACACTGCATTACAATGATCATACACTATGATCAAGTCGGATTTATCCCAGGGATGTAAAGATTTTTCAATATCTGCAAATCAATCAGTGTTATACACCACATCAACAAATTGAAGAATAAGAACCATATGATCATCTCAATAGATGCAGAAAAAGCTTCTGACAAAATTCAACGCCCATTTATGATTAAAAAAAAAAAAACTCTCCAGAAAGTGGGCACAGAGGGAACATACCTCAACATAATAAAAGCCATATATGACAAACTTACAGCTAACATCATACTCAACAGTGAAAAGCTGAAAGCACTTCCTCTAAGATCATGTACAAGACAAGGATGTCCACTCTTGCCACTTTTATTCAACATAGTTTTGGAAGTCCTAGTAAAAGCAATCAGAGAAGAAAAAGAAATAAAAGGAATCCAAATTAGAAAAGAAGAAGTAAAACTGTCACTGTTTGCAGATGACATGATACTATACATAGAAAATCCTAAAGGTGCCACCAGAAAACTACTAGAGCTCATCAATGAATCTGGTAAAGTTACAGGATACAAAATTAATACACAGAAATCTGTTGCATTTCTATACACTAACTACCAATGATCAGAAAGAGAAATTAAAGAAACAATCCCATTTACCATCGCATCAAAATGATTAAAATACCTAGGAATAAACCTACCTAAGGAGACAAAAGACCTGTACTCTGGAAACTGTAAGACACTGGTGACAGAAATCCAAGATGACACAAACAGATGGAAAGATATACCATGTTCCTGGATTGGAAAAATCAATTTGTCAAAATGACTATACTATCCAAGGTAATCTACAGATTCAGTGCAATCCCTATCTAATTACAAGTGGCACTTTTCACAGAACTAGAACAAAAACTTTCACAATTTGTATGGAAACACAAAAGACCCCCAATAGCCAAAGCAATCTTGAGAATGGAAAATGGAGCTGGAGGAATCAGGCTCCCTGACTTCAAAACTATACTACAAAGCTACAGTAACCAAGACAGTATGGTATTGGCAGAAAAACAGAAATAAAGATCAATGAAACAGCATAGAAAGCCAAGAAATAAACCCACATACCTATGGTTAATTAATCTATGACAAAGGAGGCAAGACTATACACTGGAGAAAAGACAGTCTCTTCAATAAATGGTACTGGGAAAACTGGACAGCAACATGTAAAAAAACGAAATTAGAACATTCTTTAACACCAAACACAAAAATAAACTTAAAATGAATTAAAGACCTAAATGTAAGGCCAGATACTATTAAACTCTTAGAGGAAAACACTCTTTGACATAAATCACAGAAAGATCTTTTTTGATCCATCTCCTAGATAATGGAAATAAAAACAAAAACAAATGGGACCTAATTAAACTTAAAAGCTTTTGCACAGCAAAGGAAACCATAAACAAGATGAAAAGACAACCCACAGAATGAGAGAAAATATTTGCAAATGATACGACCAACAAGCAAGTAATCTCCAAAATTTACAAACAGCTCATGCGTCTCAATTTAAAAAAAAAAACAACACACACACACAATCAAAAAATGGGCAGAAGACCTAAACAGACATTTCTCCAAAGAAGACACAGGTGGCCAAGAGGCATAAGAACAGATAATCAACATCACTAATTATTAGAGAAATGCAAATCAAAACTACAATGAGATATCACCTCACATCAGTCAGAATGGCCATCATCAAAAAATCTACAAACAATAAATGCTGGAGAGGGTGTGTGGAGAAAAGGGAACCCTCCTACACTGTTGGTGGGAATGTAAATTGATACAGCCACTGTGGAGAACAGTATGGAGGTTCCTTAAGAAAGTAAAAATAGACCCACCTCACGATTCAACAATTCCACTCCTGGGCATATATCCAGAACAAAACATGGATCAAAAGGATACATGCACCCCAATGTTCACTGCAGTGCTGTTTACAATAGCCAAGACATGGAAGCAACCTAAATGTCCACCAACCAACAGATGAATGGATAAAGAAGTGGTACATATGTGCAAAAGAATATTACTCAGCCATCAAAATAAATGAAATAATGTCATTTGCACCAACATGGATGGACCTGGAGATTATCATACTAAGTGAAGTCAGACAGAGACAAATAACATATGATATCGCTTATATGTGGAATCTAAAAAAATTGATACAAATGAACTTATTACAAAACAGAAAGAGACTCACAGACTTAGAGAACGAACTTATCGTTACCAGAGGGGAAGGTTGGGAGGGAGGGATAGATACGGAGTTTGGGATTGACATGTACACACTGCTATATTTAAAATAGATAACCAACAAGGATCTACTGTACAGCACAGGGAACTCTGCTCAGTACTCTGTAATAACCTAAATGGGAAAAAGAATAGATACATGTATAATTGAATCACTTTGCTGTTCACCTGAAACTAACACAACATTGTTAATCAACTATACTCCAATAAAAAACTAAATTTTTAAAACAATTGGAATTCATTTTTTTTAAGTTCCAAGTTCTTTTGTTTCTAAATTCTACCATAAAACATTATGAAAATGGAAAATGAGAAGAAAATCTAAGAAGTGGTTTTTAATCCTGTCTTTAGAATTTGTCTTTTACCAGTCGCATAATGGCATTAAGTGGCTATAATGAGAATCTACTCAATTAGTCTTTATGCATCTTAAATAACAGCAAGTAGTCATCATTAGGCATGATACTCACAAGGACATAAGCCCCCAATTCTCCTTGGTGGAAAACAAAATACCAAGAAGACCCAGTGGTCTCAAAGCACAGTACTAGGTCTAACCCCTTCATCTGTTCTCAATATTGGTCTCTCTGAGAACAAACTCACTCTTATGTACGTGATTTATAATTGCTCCATTTTGCTTCTTATTATGAGAAATCCTATGAAATCTTAAAATTGACATACTGTGCTAAGAGATCAGGTACATTATTCACATACTGCTGATACATTATTTTGTTAGGATACTATGGCTGCATCCCTACTTTCCGACAAGAAAATAAGATGGTAGAAAGGGAAGAGACAGGGGAGGAGGAATGGGAAGGCGAAGACTGCTAAGCCCACAACACTCAAAACCAAGAGGATGCTAATTCCTACAAATTTACATAACAGAGTATGATACCCACACAGTGATTTGGTCAGTAAAACAAACTTTTGGACAAGAAAACAATAATACTTATTGAACAATCACAACATCAAGAGAAAAATCTGATTTCCAAGAAGAAAGGAACAATATCAGAAAAGCCTATACCAATAATATTGATTTCTTTTTCCTTTTTACCATGTTTCTTTGACAGTTTAAATTCTGAAATATAAATCTATGTGAGAAGTAGCAACAAGTTTTAGAGAACAGTAGTTACTATATTTTACATGTCACAGATAACAAATAGTCCTACAAAAACCTGTTCCTTCTATAAAAAGAAGTAAGATTTCTATATGAAAATCTCTCTCTCACACTTGACTATTCATGAAGTCATATCCAGGGTAGTAGATTTACTCATGAAGAGTAAATGTCAAATTTACATTCTTTACCAATAAAGTCATACTTTTTTGTACAGCAATGACATAGAACATATTATTCCTCCCTAAGAAATAAAAACTACTGGTCCTTGTTTAGGTTTCATAACAGAGCTTAACTATTTTCTTTTCCTCCTTTATAGAGCAGGACTCCAACTAGGCAAGCATCCCATCTGTTTTTATTTCAAAAAAGCTATGGAAATTGGGCTAATGGAAGTCTCAAGATAGTGAAAAATGAAATGATTCCATATCAGTAGTGAAGATATACTCTCATTATATTCCAACTTACCTAATACACTGACAAAGGCATCAAAAAGGTGAAAGGTAAGCAAAGGCTCTTTCAAGTGACCATAGTAATCAGCTATAGTTTTAAAGACATCTTTTTCAAATCCTAAATACATAGGCTGCTTCAAATCCGAACAATTAGGCCCTGTTAAAAAAGGGAAAGCGAAAGAAAGAGAAACATTAATGGGGCAATCATCTCTAAGTATTAGTCTCTGTGCATAGGTGTGGTGTGTACAGATACTTAAGATCAGAAAAGTTTTCAAGGAGAAGACTGATACTATACTTTTTGCTTATATAAATATACTTTATGTCTAAATTGAAATCTATTATAAAACAATGAGGAGGGCTTCCCTGGTGGCGCAGTGGTTGAGAGTCCGCCTGCTGATGCGGGGGACGCGGGTTCGTGCCCCGGTCCGGGAGGATCCCGCATGCCGCGGAGCGGCTGGTCCCGTGAGCCATGGCCGCTGGGCCTGCGCGTCCGGAGCCTGTGCTCCACGGCGGGAGAGGCTGCAGCGGTGAGAGGCCTTTGTACCGCAAAAAAAAAAAAAAAAAAAAAAAAAGTTTTTTTAAAAAAAAAAAAAAAAAAAAAGGAAAGAGAAAAGGAGGGAAAATCGGAAAATCACTGACTTCCATTTTCAAAGAAACCGACTCTTTCTTTTATGACCTTCTGAAAGGCATTTTTATTAAATGTAAACAGTGATAATTCTCTTTGAAATAGTATTTCTCCTAGTCTTTTTTCGCCATGCGGAATATGGGATCTTAGTTCCCCAACCAGGGATGGAACCCACGCTCCCTGCAGCGGAAGTGCGCAGTCCTAAGCACTGGACCGCCAGGGAAATCCAGATATTTTCCTAGTCTTGACACAGTTAACCAACATAGTAATTACCTCATATATGTAATAGATAAGCAATTTTTAAAGCTTTTCATCATTTCATCATTGCTATATTATAAAATTCAAGAATCAGAGTTGAGTGAAATAATTTCTGCCTCTAAACTATTTTAGACTAATAAGAATGTATACTCTTTTTCCTAAAGATATTCTGAAAAGGATATTTTACATTGTGTCTTAAATTTATTCTGATTATAAAACTCTCCATTTGATCACCAACCATCAAAAGATAGTTTATAAAAAATTTTTAAAAAATTTTTTAAGCTGCTCAAACAAAGACTGTGGGAGACAGGATAAAATGACCTCTAAATTCCTATTGAATTCTTTGATCTAAGAGTCTAGGTTTTATTTACCCAACAATGCTTTTGAATGATTAGTGGCATTGAATGAATTTTTATTAAACAAAATTATAATAGAAAATAACACCAAAGCAGAAACAAACTGATGTTTCTGCTAAAAACAAGTTTAAAAATAAAAAAGATAGTTTATCAAGCAGAGTCATATTGCAAAGTAACTCTAAGAAACCTGGAACAATCTAGAAACCAAGAAGCCTGGAACAAGTGAGGCAGAGATCCCCTTGTATCAGGGACCAAAGAGGAACAAGAAACTCTTAGCTCTCTACAGAGCTGGCAGCAAACGCCCCCAACAATCCATACACAGATGGCAAGATTTACATCGCCAAGTGGAGCAAAGAACTGGATCTGCCCATGCCTGAGGGAAATGGTAAGTGGTCCACGAGGAGCTGCTTGGCCAGCCTTGTCTATTTCCATCACAGTGTGGAAGAAAGGGACGCAAATGGACTGGCCGGTTCTGGGCCAGCAGAATACAAGACTAACAACTGTACCGGAACAGAGCTCTACTCTCAGGACAGCAGGAGAAGCCAGTAAAAATTGATAGGAAATTCTTCCTACAGAATCACTGTAACTGAAAAGAAAGTATCAAACAAAAAAGAACAGTTAAGTATTGTGGGCCTTCACATTTCAAGGCCATTGGGACACTGTGGATACAGCTTTTTGTTGGTCTCCTTTAAAATTCTCTTACCTTTTAATGTTCTAAAATTGACTAAAATAATGAAAATTATTAAACATCTATATGTGTGGTACCTCATTAACCTAGCAGCTAACATAGCCATTTTTACTTGCTTCCTCCTCTATAATATCCCAAGCTTAGTCAGTTGAAATAGTGGGATATGTCTCAGCAAGCAATACACATTGCCTTGAATTACTCCCTCCCAGGATAATATGCAGTTCATTCTAAGCAGTTGTACCCCTTTGTGAACACTTCATCATTCTTGATAAAAATATGCAAAAACAAGCCAAAAAAAGGTTTCCCTAAAAATGTCAATGCATGGCAAGCCCTATGAGAGGAGGCCATAGTTCTAAGATCTTTTGTTTCTCTATCATGTTGAATTTCAGAATATTTTTTAATCTAGTTTTTTTTTTTTTTTGCGGTACGCGGGCCTCTTACTGCTGTGGCCTCTCCCGTTGCGGAGCACAGGCTCCGGACGCGCAGGCTCAGCGGCCATGGCTCACGGGCCCAGCCGCTCCGCGGCACGTGGGA
>NW_006780143.1:2341756-2368901 GCF_000442215.2 Lipotes vexillifer
TGTCTTTATTGCTGTTTTACCCCTAGGTTCTTCATAACATTTTTTTTTCTTAAATTCCATATATATGTGTTAGCATACGGTATTTGTCCTTCTCTTTCTGACTTACTTCACTCTGTATGACAGACTCTAGATCTATCCACCTCATTACAAATAGCTCAATTTCGTTTCTTTTTATGGCTGAGTAATATTCCATTGTATATATGTGCCACATCTTCTTTATCCATTCATCCGATGATGGACACTTAGGTTGTTTCCATCTCCGGGCTATTGTAAATAGAGCTGCAATGAACATTTTGGTACCTGACTCTTTTTGAATTATGGTTTTCTCAGGGTATATGCCCAGCAGTGGGACTGCTGGGTCATGTGGTAGTTCTATTTGTAGTTTTTTAAGGAACCTCCATACTGTTCTCCATAGTGGCTGTACCAATTCACATTCCCACCAGCAGTGCAAGAGTGTTCACTTTTCTCCACACCCCCTCCAGCATCTATTGATTCTAGACTTTTTGATGATGGCCATTCTGACTGGTGTGAGATGATATCTCATTGTAGTTTTGATTTGCACTTCTCTAATGATTAATGATGTTGAGCATTCTTTCATGTGTTTGTTGGCAGTCTGTATATCTTCTTTGGAGAAATGTCTATTTAGGTCTTCTGCCCATTTTTGGATTGGGTTGTTTGTTTTTTTGTTATTAAGCTGCATGAGCTGCTTAGAAATTTTGGAGATTAATCCTTTGTCAGTTGGTTACATCCACTTTTTATTGGATACTTGCAATCTACGTGCACAAGGAAGAAAAACAGTTAACCTGGTTTTGTATTTACTTAGCATCAGTCCCTCATTCTGTGGCCCACCATGAGGCTGGCCAACAACGAAAGCACCCAGGCCAATGGTCTGCAATAAATGCAGATGGGCCCAAAGGGAAGAGATGAGCAGTAAAACTACAGAAAAAGAGGCACAGGGCCTTCAAAATCTCATGTAATCAGCCTATCCTTTCTGTTCCCTATTAGAGGACTATAATGGGAACCTAGACTCATTAAGGATAAGAAGGATAAGGAACAGACCATAACTTTGATAAGACTCAAAGTAAATTTGGGGAGGCCAATGAGTTTGGAAAAAATAATTTTATAAAACTATTCAAAAGGCTGACCTCACCCTTTGGCCACCTTTTTTTCTTTGACATGTAAACAAGCACATTTATGGATGTGCCAACCATCTGTAAAGCACTGCACTTGATACGTGTGAGAGGTGTCCCCGTTCCCAAGAATTTCCACCTAACATAACATTAATGTGGAGAACATTACTAAGTCGATCCTCACATCTTTCCTCTCTATTGGTAATTCCAGTTATTCTAACCTTTCTGCAGAAGTTTTGTGGCATTATGTATAAATCTTGCTTGAGGGAAAATTATACTCTTCATTACATTTTGATCACCATTGAGAATTCAACATCATAACCACACCTTAATATACACTTTACAACGTACTATAGCCTAGACTTGTTATACTGGCTTCCTCTGTTCATTCCCAGTTGATCAACTTCCAAAATCCGTGGTTTTCCAAAAATTCATAAATAGGTCATTTAACCCATTTATATCTTCTATTTTGTCATTCTGGCCAAAGATATAATTTAGATTAATTTACTTCAAATGAGTGAGCAAGAATAAAAAGCACTCCCCCAAACTAAAAACCAAAGGACTCTACATCTCAGAGGAGTTCCAAAACATGAACCAAAAACCTATGGGGCTTCCCTGGTGGCGCAGTGGTCGAGAGTCCGCCTGCCGATGCAGGGGACACGGGTTCGTGCCCCGGTCCGGGAAGATCCCACATGCCGCGGAGCGGCTGGGCCCGTGAGCCGTGGCCGCTAAGCCTGCGCGTCCGGAGCCTGTGCTCCGCAACAGGAGAGGCCACAACGGTGAGAGGCCCGCGTACCGCAAAAAAAAAAAAAAAAAAAAAAAAAAAACCTATGAAAATCTTAATAGTTAAACACAGAAAACTTTGGGCTTCTCACAAACTAACATTGCTATTTATATTTAGGATGATAGTATATAATCATTTTCTACATATTACCACTGAGATCACCCACAGTGAGCTGAACACTTATTTTAGTTTCATTCTATAATCAAACAAAACTAACTTCAGTGAAATTAATAATTCAGAGGCTACTAACTCAGGAATTTATACACGTATCTCTGTACATGCTAGTCTTACCCAAAAGGGAAGAAAGAAACCACCTCTCTGAGGTGATCTTTGAGACTCAAAAGACCCTATAGAACAAATATCACCATTATCAGTCAGCTAAAATAACTAGAATTCTTCTCATTAAAATCACTTGTTTGAGTTAAGCCATTAACCATTAGAATCCCTTCTTTGGGTTAAGCCTTCTGAAAATCCCAGAAAAATAGTAGTGTTAATGAGATACCATAATGACTCATTTCTTCAGTGCCTATGATATCGAGTGAAGGAGATTTCATATGTCTATGAAAAACTTCAGAGGGGCCGCCCAGGTCCAGACCCCTCATTTTACAGCCAAATTGCTGAAATGGCCTTTTCTGCTTCTCTGCATGCATGTTCTGCTCCTTCCAAACCATGCTGCATACCAATTAGATTCGTTTTCTAAAACATTTCTCTCCAACTTAAACCAATGCCCTATAAAAAGTCAATGGGAAACAGGATCTGCTGAGTAAACTGATGAGGTAAATATAAGGCATACTTAGGAATACATGTTTTAGGAATAAAAATTTAGGTTTTAGGAATAAAAACCTATAAACTGTTAACAGGCATTTATCTATTACAATATTGCATTCAATATTACTAATTATTCTTTCCTGCGATGAAGTATTCAGAAGAAGCAGTATGGACCTTACCTGTAGTGTGATGATATCCACAAGAAAATGGAAGCACAAAACCCCTTTAAAAATGTTCTGTAACTCAGCCATTTCACTACGTCACAAATTTATCATTAAAAGCACAGTAATCCCCAAACAATTAACTGCCAGTCTCAAAGGTCTCAAATCAATGTTCAGGGCATTGAGCAAAAAAATTTTCTAATTTAGGGCACTAATTTCTGTTAATTTCATAAAAATGGCAGGTACTTAGTACTTACAATTTGCCAAACACTTCATAGCTGACAGTACCCAGTGAGGAAGTTCTTCTGCAGAAAAAGGAAGATAAAAAGATGTTTTATTCAATTACATATAATTCAAGGGATTATATACACACTTGGTATCATAAGAATGATACTTGCCCAAGTAATATGAAACATACCTGCTAATCACAAATCACCTGCTTATGTATCAGAACATTTAAAAGATAATTTTTCCTTAGCAGCGATGTTACAGCACGTGATTATGTAAACCATAACTATAAACTTCTCTAAAGACAAGATGCACTGGTTTAAGTTTAGAGTTTAAGTTTTAGGGAAAAGAAGAAATCTGATAGTTTGTTCCAAAGAAACACACTAACAAACAAATCAATTATTCTAAGAATTTTGGAAAGAGAAGAAAAAAACATAAAAAGCAAAAGTATGAGTCATCAAATGCATTTATGAAACCAGTTCACCAGATACCTTAAAAAAAAAAGTGTTAAACTCTGTATGTCCGATGTCCAATATAAGTATCATTTTACATGTTTCAATTTTCAAAATGTTTTAAGGCAAGAAAGTT
Source organism: Lipotes vexillifer (assembly GCF_000442215.2). Classification (NCBI taxonomy): domain Eukaryota; kingdom Metazoa; phylum Chordata; class Mammalia; order Artiodactyla; family Lipotidae; genus Lipotes; species Lipotes vexillifer. Next base: position 2,345,416 of record NW_006780143.1, read on the forward strand.
CCACTGACATATCAATATAGGTTATTAGTATTAGGACAGCCTTAAAATAATCACTAGCATTGCTGCAAAAAAACCCAGCTGAGCCATTTGGTACAGGGTCTCTTCCCCTGGCCCTGCCACAGACATCTGATGAGTGGGGCCAGCACTCATGTGTCCACTCCTCACCTTCTCCACTGTCTGTGAAACTGCAAAGATACTGGTTGGTTGACTTGCATTAGAGCTAATGAACCTGAGGCTTGTAAAGTGTTCTCTTCTTTCTGAAGAATGTACTTAATAAAATAAAAGACAACGGGGCTTCCCTGGTGGCGCAGTGGTTGAGAGTCCGCCTGCCGATGCAGGGGACATGGGTTCGTGCCCTGGTCCGGGAAGATCCCACATGCCGCGGAGCAGCTGGGCCCATGAGCCATGGCCGCTGAGCCTGCGCGTCCGGAGCCTGTGCTCCGCAGCGGGAGAGAGGCCACAGCAGTGAGAGGCCTGCATACCGCAAAAAAATAAAAATTAAAAAATAAAATAAAATAAAAGACAACTGATCGGGGCTTCCCTGGTGGTGCAGTGGTTAAGAATCCACCTGCCAATGCAGGGGACACAGGTTCGAGCCCTGGTCCGGGAAGATCCCACATGCCGCAGAGCAACTAAGTCCGTGCATCACAACTACTGAGCCTGCGCTCTAGTGCCCATGAGCCACAACTACTGAGTCCACATGCCACAACTACTGAAGCCCACGCACCTAGAGCCCATGCTCTGCAACAAGAGAAGCCACCACAATGAGAAGCCTCCACACCACAACAAAGAGTAGCCCCTGCTCACCACAACTAGAGAAAGCCGGCATACAGCAACGAAGACCCAACACAGCCAAAATTTAAAAATTAATTAATTAAATAAATTTTTTTTAAAAAAGACAACTGATCATCCAACTGGTAGCTGAAAGTATTCATGTTTGCTGTACTCAGAGAATGTGGAAGGATTTTAGATGTACTTCAAAGGCAACAATACCCCCCTCATTCTATGTAATTTTATATGTTGATGTTAACCTGACAACTCATGAAGTCACAAATCTGTTTATTTCTGTTTCCTAATGTTCTTCATTCCTGATAAAGGGGCTTTAAAGGGGAAGTGTTTCAGGTTTCAAAGACACATTCTGCTCCTGTCAGGAAACATGGCCTAGAAAAACCTCTTCCTCTCTCACTGCTCAGGCTCCTTCTAGGCCAGATTTGTTTGCTGCCCAGGAGCCTCCAGCCCTACATTTAATAATAATTTACAAAAGCCCAAAAGTACTATACCATCTTCCCACATCCAAACGTCATTCTAGCTCCAGCTAATTCCTAGGATCAAGTGTTTGAAGTAAAAGAAGAGTCCATCCAATTCTGGTCTATCCCTTATCCAGGGGAAGAAAATTTTTAAATCATTTTGGGGATTCTGGCTCACTACAGTTACCAGGACCTTATTTTTCCTAATCAAAAACCAGGATAGGCGGCTGCTAAATGTCTTTTTTCCCAATTTGTAAACTGGCTTGGAGGAAAATGTATAAAAAAATTAAAGCACCTTCAACATCTGGAAAGCTACCTTTATTAAAAAGGAAAAAAAAATGACATAAACCAAGACTATCCCAGAAAATCTGACACAGAGACACCATAATGAAAAGGTCAGTGAGAGATCTAAAAAATTCAGTCAGACCCCAGGACCCACGTAAAAACTGACTCAAGCTTTCTGTTAGGCATTAAACTTACTCACTTCTCAGGGATTTTCTGGGGATGATAAAGAACCACTTAATGCCCTGTGTGGCTAACACTGAACTAGCATCTGGATGGATCTTGCTGAGGCTTTCACTCCTGGGTATTCATCTTTCTATGACATTTCCTGACTCCAAACAATTAGTTTAAAGGTCTCTGGAAGTGAGCTAAGGCTATATGTAATGAGGAGGTAAACATATGTAAGGTTTAGGGAAGGGTCAAATAGAAGCTGATGGACCTGTACAGCCAATGTACTGGGTCAACTGGGAACAAAATGGCTTTTATGCACTTACTTGACTTGTCATCAAGGATAACAACTCCCTGGTTGCTCACACTATATACATTATGGATGATGAACTTGGAGTTGACAAGATTAACGTCTAAAACTTCTTCTAAGGAATCCAGGCCAAGGATTTTCTGTAAACTAAAAAAGATAAATAATGATTAAATTAATTAGTTACTTTTTAAAAATCATTATCTGCCCAAGAACTGGCACTGTAAAAGATCAATCTTTAGATTGTGCTGTTTTCACACATTTCACCCAATCTTTGTGGGGCAAAAAGGTTAGACATTGCATATATAAAACAAAGTTAGATCATTTTGTTATTAACATAGTACTTCACTAATTTAAAAACACAACACACTGAATGTCAAGAAAATGACTTTCTAAGTAAAATATTATAATAACAAAAACTAGCTCATCCAATGATGAGAAACTGCTGTGAGTACATCTTTATAAGAATTAAAAAAAAAAAAAAAACTTGCTATGACATTGTTAACTTTAATTACCTATTGTACATCAAATATCTAGGAGACCAAATTTTCTATTACATGTTTCATTAAGCTTAAGATTTCACTGTAACTAGAAAGTTTAAAGACTTTTAGATCACTCATTATTAGAGAAATAAAAATCAAAACTATGAGTTACCACCTCACACTGGTCAGAATGGCTATCATCAAAAAGTCTGCAAATAATAAATGCTGGAGAGGGTGTGGAGAAAAGGGAACCCTCCTACACTGTTAGTGGGAATATAAATTGGTGCAGCCACTATGGAAAACAGTCTGGAAGTTCCTTAAAAAACTGAAAATAGAGCTACCATATATGATCCAGCAATCCTACTCCTGGGCATATATCCGGAAAAGATGAAAACTCTAATTCAAAAAGATATATGCATCCCAAGGTTCACTGCAGCACTATTTACAATAGCCCAGACATGCAAGCAACCTAAGTGTCCATCGACAGATGAATGGATAAAGATATGGTACATATACACAATGGAATATTACTCAGCCATAAGAAAGAATGAAATATTGCCATCTGCAGCAACATGGATGGACCTACAGATTATCATACTAAGTGAAGTGAGTGAGACAGAAAAAGACAAATATTATATGATATCACTTATATGTAGAATCTAAAAAAATAATACAAATCAACTTATTAACAGAACAGAAATAGACTCACAGACATAGAAACAAACCTATGGTTACCAAAGGGTAAAGGGGAGGGGGAGGGATAAATTAGGAGTATGGGATTAAGAGATACACACCACTATATATAAAACAGATAAACATCAAGGATTTACTGCATAGCACATGGAACTATATTCAATATCTTGTAATAACCTATAATGGAAAAGAATCTGAAGCTGTACACCTGAAACTAACACAATATTGTAAATCAACTATAGTTAAATTTAAAAAAACAAAAATAAAAATAATTAAACATTAGGTAATTTTGGACCAGTGGCAAAAAAAAAAAAGAACTTTTAAAGTTCTATTCTTAACTAGTATATAAATGACAATAGAAAATTCCCAGAATTCAGTTAAATTATGTTTGCTAAGCAGCACAGCTGCAAATAATGCAATCAAATTTGAGAGTTTTATACACAGTTTCAGAAAATTAAATATGCAGAGAGTAGTAGAGAAGCAAAACAGAAAAAGAAAAAGAAAAATACTTAAAGTTCTCATTACTACCAAATGCACATACTATGATAATGTCATAGTCTTCCATAACTCTTCTACGTTGGCCTCTGTCAGCTGTCTGCGGTGGACAAGACGGCAAGCCGGCACCTCTCCAATAGCAATGCTGTGGCGCTTGTACCACATCTCAGAACTCTAATTGGGGTGGGGAGGAGAGTAAGAAAGAGAGGGCATAAGTACTTCAAGAGACAGAGGTATGATTTTATGAGAAATTTCTTTGATTTGGTTACTTTTAACTTGTTTTAAAATAATAATTTGAAACATTAACTTTCTTTGCATGGACTGCAGAGTAATAAAGTATGACTCAAAGATCAGGTCATATCATAAATGAATATTCAAGAATTGCGAAAGAGCTATGGCAATAAGCATGACATTAGCTATTTTTCCCTGTGGGAGTTCTAACTAATCAGTGAAGCAGCAGTAAAATAAAATTTCATTGATTCAAATTAATTAACATCGAGGAATATCTATCCAAATTCACACACTGTCCAAATTAAGTGACTGTTTAAAATAACATTAAAGTCTGTTACTTTCAAGAATTCTCTGTTTTTTATAAGATCAAATAAGTACAATGTTAGATAGCAAGCCCCAGATCTTAGGCATCTGAAGAAAGCAGGAAAAAAAAGAGCTCCACAAGGACAGCTGGAGATGGCCGGGAAGAAAAACTAAAGCCCAGAGAGGTTAAGTAATTTGCTCAAAGTCACACAGCTTTAGTGCTTCAACATTCTTAGCACCTCCCTTCTCACATTTAGGCTACTAGACAGAAATCTTAAAACCTTTTGGTAATCACAGAGAGGAACTATGAACTTTTAAAGGCAAAACATATAAGAAATCACCTACAAAGGATTTTTATAATAGTTTTTTGCAGAAGTGTCATTATAGAAAAATCTTATTAATTGGAAAAAATGAACTGGAAAGTTGTTTTTTGAAGTGGTTTTTGGTTTCGTTTTTGGAGAATTACTGAACTACAAAAGAAACTTGAAGGTCACATGGATTTGTGACTTTTTTATTTTTTAAAGTATCCAAATTAGGTGTTCTCTTTTAAAGGCAGGAATATCAGTTGTTGCATTTGCCTAGCAAATTCACTTCTAAAAGTTATCTTAAAGAAATACTCAACTATTTATCTGTAAAGATACTGTTCATTGCATTGTTTACACACATACTGAAAAAGCTGAAAACATGGTACATATCTAACAGTAAAGAACTGGATAAATAAACCATAATCCTTTATAGACATGATGCAGATATTTAAAATGATGTTGAATGTTGAATAACATGAAAAAAGGGACACAATACACTGTTCTAAGTGAAGAATATAGGCTACCAAAACAGCACAGCACGATCTCATTTTGTTGTTAAAAACATGCGTGGAAAAAATAAAACACAACAAAAATGTTAATATTAATTCTCTCTGGATGATATTATGAGTAATTTTTTTTTCTTTTGTCTCTACCTATGAACAATTCTGTTAATAACAGCAATAGCAGTTAACAGTTTCTGAAAACCTGTGTGTCAGGCACCTTCTAAACACTTTATAGATAGGAAGTCACTTGATTCTCATAATGACCTTACCCCAGGGGGGTGTTTTCATCCCACTTTCACCAAAAAGAAAACAAGGACACAGACACAGTGAATAAAACAGAGAAACAAGATCACACAGCTAGTAAATGAAGGAGCCAACATTCAAATCCAGCAGTCTGTCTCCAGAGCTCACACTTGTACTCTCCACATTACACTGCCCCTCAGCAAACACAACAAATCATTTTATTTGCCTCACTTCATTTTATTTTATAAAATGGCTAGGCAAGAGAGAGGATAGGACAGAACAAAAACAAAAACGAACAAGCAAAGTGAAGGCAGAGATACAAAGAGGGCAAGTAAGATAGAAGAAATGAATACGAGCTCAGGTCCTATAAGAAAGATGGACTGTTTCTCTATTGACTACTAACCTCATCAACCTAAAACCTGCATAAGGCCCAACTGGGGAAACAGATCCTGCTCTGCCATTCTTCCTCTGGACAGTCCTCTTCCTCCGGACAGCCCAAGCTTTAGAGGAAATGTAGCAAGTGAGGAGCTCAAACCTCCACCACTTGATTTAGGGGGAAGTACAAGAAAAGGCAAGAGCAACATTATCAGAAATATACATACAGACGACCAGCGACATGACAAGCTATGGGGGAAATGTTTGATGAATCTGAGACGCTGGTATACCACCACTTCAGGGCTGATGAAAAATTAGAAACTGAAAACAGAAGAGAGAAGAGAGACGACACTGTCTTCTTCATTGGTGCATGAAAGTGTGCTAATGACCAGCTGGTCTTCCTAAAGGTTCACAGAACCAAAAAGAACAAATAAGGGAAGTTATGATATCGATGACATAAATACACATTAGTTTAATATGGGATTTTACCTCTTTTGTATAAACAATACTGGATGACATTATAATGAAGAAACGTCTGTTGAGTAACCACTCTACTGATGGGGTCATATTAGGTGTTTAAACACAAATGTTAAAAAAAATGAACCTGATTTCATGGAGCTGATATTTTAACTTTCTTAAGTACAGGAACTATTAGCTAGACCTTAATTAAGTTCTCCTCATTAGTAATGAATTAAATAGTCCTCAAATACCCTTTGTGCTCACTCTTTCAGAGTAGTTCCACTTTGTTTTCTAATAATCTATCATCGTATTGAATAATTCACTAGACTGAGCCCTTTTGGAGGAAAAACCGTATTACATACAGCTGCATCTGTAGAACCTGGCAGGATGCATGGCACACAGCAGACAATCAACAAATCTTTGTTGAATGAATGTTAATGACTTTCAAATACGACCTCTCATCTAAGTTCCAGAGCTTTTATCTCCATCTGCCTGTTAGATACGTCCATTTAATACAACCCACCTTTCTCATCAAACATATTTAAAACTACATTCATCACTGTCCCTGACAAATCTGCAAGTTCATAAGGAGTCCCCACTTCTGTCACTGGTGCCACTCTTTTTCTTGAGTTATTTTTGATACAGCCTAAGCTGCTTAATTATTCTCTCCAAACTGAGATACAATATAACCTCTGTTAAAAAAAATTTTTTTCTTTCAATCACATTGCCTAAAAATGTTTACAACATACCTCTGCAAATGTATGAACTGGACATCCAGTCCTATAAGACTAGATTAACTTAAAACATTGGTGTTAGTACAATTCTTAAAAACTGCAGTATAAAATTTTTGTCTGCATTTTATTTTTTAGCATTATGGCAATCTTAATAGTTTTCTACTGAGGATATTTCAAGGAAGAAGTACACCCCAAAAAAGGTAGTTTATTCTACAATGTGCGTAGGTTTCCCAAAACTAGCAGAACCTACCTTTGTTCATATTGTGTCAGGACTCACTCCACAATCTTCCGTGTCCCAAACTTCACACTTTCAACTGGTAATAATTATAACAAAGTTCAGGAAGAGAAGACAAAGAGGGAGAAGAGGAAAATTATAGAATAGAAAGGAAAAGGAAATTATAAGGGAGTTTTAAGAGAAAACTGCTCAGTCTAAACATATGAAAACAGCTACCATATATTCAGTCACAGTGTCCATAAGCAAGAGTGAAAAAATGCAAAAGCCAATCTTCCTGTATTACTAGTTTCTCAGCTATTAATGGATAAGATATTGTTTTAAAGTGCTTTCAGACCATTGTTTCCAAGGGACCAACAGAAAAACTGGACTAAGCCTGATGGTTCACAGACTATTTCTTATCTTTCCCTCTGCTAGTCCTCCAGCTTCTATAATGGCACTTACCATCACAACTGGCCTCACTGGGATATTATCTTGTGAAGTGCCTGGTAGGGGATCATCCCATTCTGGAAATTTAATAACATCCTTTTGATATGGGGGCCTCTTTGGATATGGTCTCAGGGGTGAGGAAGGAGGAAATCTAAAAACCAAGAAGAAAATATTATTGCAGTCAGTGGGAAACACAGATATTTTAACAATAGTCCCCACTTCTTTTATCCTTGAGAGTTTATACAATTTCAAACTTCAGGTAATGAATTCGTACTTAAATCATTACACACGGCTAATAGTACCCAACAATGTATGATTTTTTAAAAGCATTCATTCGGCCACAGCTGATGAGCCTCTTGCAGGGCACGCAGACCCCACACCTTTTCCTCATCTTCTTGGCCAGGTTGGCTGCGCCAGCTTCCCCCAAGGCGGACGAGGAGGAGGAGGAATGATTCTGCAGGCAGTGTGCCAGACTGGCAATTTGAAGTGCACTGTCTGTACAGCTGCTGAGTCGGCTGTGGGGGAGTGAAGGGCTGTCATGACAATGACTCCTGGAGCCGTGTGGCTGACAGGGTCTTGGTGCTCTGGCCGGGTGTCAGGCCTGAGCCTCCGAGGTGGGAGAGCTGAGCTCAGTACATTGGTCCACCAGAGACCTCCTGGCCCCAAGTAGTATCAAACGGAGAAAGCTCTCCCAGAGATCTCCATCACAACACTAAGACACAGCTCCACTCAACAACCAGCAAGCTACAGTGCTGGATACCCTATGCCAAACAACTAGCAAGACAGGAACACAACCCCACCCATTAGCAGAGAGGCTGCCTAAAATCATAATAAATTCACAGACATCCCAAAACACACCACTGGACGTGGTCCTGCCCACCAGAAAGACAAGATCCAGCCTTGTCCACCAAAACACAGGCACCAGTCTCCTCCACCAGGAAGCCTACACAACCCACTGAACCAACCTTACCCAATGGGAGCAGACACCAAAAACAACGGGAACTACGAACCTGCAGCCTGCAAAAAGGAGACCCCAAACACAGTAAGTTAAGCAAAATAAGAAGACGGAGAAATACACAGATGCTCCAGATTAAGGAGCAAGGTAAAAACCCACCAGACAAAACAAATGAAGAGGAAATAGGCAGTCTACCTGAAAAAGAATTCAGAGTAATGATAGTAAAGATGATCCAAAATCTTGGAAATATAATGGAGAAAATACAAGAAACGTTTAACAAGGACCTAGAAGAACTAAAGAGCAAACAAACAATGATGAACAACACAATAAATGAAATTAAAAATTCTCTAGGAAGAATCAATAGCAGAATAACTGCAGCATAAGAATGGATAAGTGACCTAGAAGATAAAATAGTGGAAATAATTACCGCAGAGCAAAATAAAGAAAAAAAGAATGAAAAGAATTCAGGACAATCTCAGAGACCTCTGGGACAACATTAAACGCACCGACATTCGAATTTTAGGAGTCCCAGAAGAAGAAGAGGAAAAAAAAGTGACTGAGAAAATATTTGAAGAGATTAAATTTGAAAACTTCCTTAACATGGGAAAGGAAATAGTCAATCAAGTCCAGGAAGCACAGACCGTCCCATACAGGATAAATCCAAGGAGAAACAAGCCAAGACACATATTAATCAAGCTATCAAAAATTAAATACAAAAAGAAAATTAAAGCAGCAATGGAGGGGGCTTCCCTGATGGCGCAGTGGTTGAGAGTCCACCTGCCGATGCAGGGGACACAGGTTCGTGCCCCAGTCTGGGAGGATCCTACATGCCATGGAGTGGCTGGGCCCGTGAGCCGTGGCCACTGAGCCTGCGTGTCCAGAGCCTGTGCTCCGCAATGGGAAAGGCCACAACAGTGAGAGGCCCGCATATCGCAAAAAAAAAAAAAAGGCAGCAAGGGAAAAGCATAAAATAACATACAAGGGAATCCCCATAAGGCTAACAGCTGATCTTTCAGCAGAAACTCTGCAAGCCAGAAGGGAGTAGCAGGACATAATTAAAGTGATGAAAGGGAAGAACCTACAACCAAGATTACTCTACTCAGCAAGGATCTCATTCAGGTTCCATGGAGAAATTAAAACTTTTACAGACAATCAGAAGCTAAGAGAATTCAGCAACACCAAACCAGCTTTACAACACATGCTAAAGGAACTTCTCTAGGCAAGAAACACAAGAGAAGGAAAAGACCTACAATAACAAACCCAAAACAATTAAGAAAATGGTAAAAGGAACATACATATTGATAATTACCTTAATTGTAAATGAATGAAATGCTCCAACCAAAAGACACAGACTGCCTGAATAGATACAAAAACAAGACCCATAAATATGTTGTCTACAAGAGACCCACTTCAGACCTAGGGACATATACAGACTGAAAGTGAGGGGATGGAAAGATATTCCATGCAAATGTAAATCAAAAGAAAGCTGGGTAGCAATTCTCATATCAGACAAAACAGACTTTAAAATAAAGACTAGTACAAGAGACAAAGAAGGACGCTACATAATGATCAAGGGATCAATCCAAGAAGAAGATATAACAATTATAAATATTTATGCACCCAACATAGGAGCATCTCAATACATAAGGCAAATGCTAACAGCCATAAAAGGGGAAATCGACAATAACACAATAGGAAGAGGAGACTTTAACACCCCACTTTCACCAATAGACAGATCATCCAAAATGAAAATAAATAAGGAAACACAAGCTTTAAATGATACATTAAACAGATGGACTTAACCAAAATTCATAGGACATTCCATCCAAAAACAGCAGATTACACTTTCTTATCAAGTGCTCATGGAACATTCTCCAGGATAGATCACATCTTGGGTCACAAAAAAGCCCTGGTAAATTTAAGGAAATTGAAATCATATCAAGTATCTTTTCTGATGACAAGACTATGAGACTAGATATCAGTTACAGGAAAAATTCTATAAAAAACACAAACACATGGAGGCTAAACAATACACTACTTAATAACCAAGAGATCACTGAAGAAATCAAAGAGGAAATCAAAAAAAACCTAGAAACAAATGACAATAAAAACATGACGACCCAAAACTTATGGGATGCAGCAAAAGCAGTTCTAAGAGGGAAGTTGATAGCAATACACTCTTACCTCAAGAAACAAGAAATATCTCAAATAAACAACCTAACCTTACGCCTAAAGCAATTAGAGAAAGAAGAACAAAAAAACTCCAAAGTTAGCAGAATGAAAGAAAGCATAAAGGTCAGATCAGAAACAAATGAAAAAGAAATGAAGGAAACAATAGCAAAGATCAATAAAACTAAAAGCTGGTTCTTTGAGCACATAAAAAAAATTGATAAACCATTAGCCAAACTCATCAAGAAAAAAAGGGAGAAGACTCAAATCAATAGAATTAGAAATAAAAAAGGAGAACAACTGACACTGCAGAAATACAAAGGACCATGAGAGATTATTACAAGCCAATATATATACTATATGCCAATAAAATGCACAATCTGGAAGAAATGGACAAATTCTTAGAAAAGCACAACGTTCCAAGACTGAACCAGGAAGAAATATAATATATATACAGACCAATCAGAACCACTAAAATTGAAACTGTGATTAAAAATCTTGCAACAAACAAAAGCCCAGGACCAGACGGCTTCACTGGAGAATAATATCAAACATTTAGAGAAGAGCTAACACCTATCCTTCTCAAAGTCTTCCTAAATATGGCAGAGGGAGGAACACTCCCAAACTCATTCTGCGAGGCCACCATCACCCTGATACCAGAACCAGGCAAAGATGTCACAAAAAAATAAAACTACAGGCCAATATCACTGAAGAACATAGATGCAAAAATCCTCAACAGAATACTAGCCAACAGAATCAAACAGCACATTAAAAGGATCATACACCATGATCAAGTGGGGTTTATCCCAGGAATGCAAGCATTCTCAATATACGCAAATCAATCAATGTGATAAACCACACTAACAAATTGAAGGAGAAAAACCATATGATCATCTCAATAGATGCAGAAAAAGCTTTCAACAAAGCCAACACCCAGTTATGATAAAAACCCTCCAGAAAGTAGGCATAGAGGGAAGTTACTTCAGTACAATAAAGGCCATATATGACAAACCCACAGCCAACATCGTTCTCAATGGTGAAAAACTGAAACCATTTCCACTAAGATCAGGAATAAGACAAGATTGCCTGCCCACTCTCACCACTATTACTCAACATAGTTTTGGAAGTTTTAGCCACAGCAATCAGAGAGGAAAAAGAAAGAAAAGGAATCCAAATCAGAAAAGAAGATTAAAACTGTCACTCTGGGCTTCCCTGGTGGCGCAGTGGTTGAGAGTCTGCCTGCCGATGCAGGGGACGCGGGTTCGTGCCCTGGTCCAGGAAGATCCCACATGCCGCAGAGCAGCTGGGCCCGTGAGCCATGGCCGCTGGGCCTGCGCATCCGGAGCCTGTGCTCTGCAACGGGAGAGGCCACAGCAGTGAGAGGCCCACGTACCGCAAAAAACAAACAAAAAAAGGAATAAAAAAAAAAAAAAAAACTGTCACTCTTTGCAGATGACATGATATTACACATAGAGAATCCGAAAGATGCTACCAGAAAACTACTAGAGCTAATCAATGAATCTGGTAGGGTAGCAGGATACAAAATTAATGCACTGAAATCTCTTGCATTCCTATACACTAATGATAAAATTTTTGAAAGAGAAATTTAGGAAACACTCCCATTTGCCATTGCAACAAAAAGAATAAAATACCTAGGAATAAACCTACCTAAGGAGATAAAAGATCTGTCTGCAGAAAACTGTAAGACACTGATGAAAGAAATTAAAGATGATACAAACAGATGGAGAGATGTACCATGTTCTTGGATTGGAAGAATCAACATTGTGAAAATAACTATACTATAAAAAGCAATCTACAGATTCAATGCAATCCCTATCAAATTACCAATGGCATTTTTCACAGAACTAGAACAAAATATTTCACAGTTTGTATGGAAACACTAAAGACCCGAAAAGTCAAAGCAATCTTGAGAAAGAAAAACGGACCTGGAGGAATTAGGATCCCAGACTTCAGGCTATACTACAAAGCTATAGTACTCAAGACAGTACAGTAGTGGCAGAAAAACAGAAATATAGATCAACAGAACAGGATAGAAAGCCCAGAGATAAACCCACACACATATGGTCACCTTTTCTTTGATAAGGAGGCAAGAATATACAATGGAGAAGACAGCCTCTTCTATAAGAGGTGCTGGGAAAACTGGATAGCTACATGAAAAAGAATGAAACTAGAACACTCCCTAACACCATACACAAAAATAAACTCAAAATGGATTAAAGACCTAAATGTAAGGCCAGACACTATAAAACTCTTAGAGGAAAACATAGGCAGAACACTTTATGACATAAATCACAGAAAGATCCTTTTTGACTCACCTCCTAGAGAAATGGAAATAAAAACAAAAATAAACAAATGGGACCTAATGAAACTTCAAAGCTTTTGTACAGCAAAGGAAACCATAAACAAGACCAAAAGACAACCCTCAGAATGGGGAAAAATATTTGCAAATGAAGCAACAAAGGATTAATCTCCAAAATATACAAGCAGCTCCTGCATCTCAATATCAAAAAAACAAACAACCCAATCCAAAAATGGGCAGAAGACCTAAATAGACATTTCTCCAAAGAAGATATACAGATTGCCAACAAACACATGAAAGGATACTCAACATCACTAATCATTAGAGAAATGCAAATCAAAACTACAATGAGGTATCACCTCACACCGGTCAACATGGCCATCATGAAAAAATCTACAAACAATAAATGCTGGAGAGGGTGTGGAGAAAGGGGAACCCTCTTGCACTGTTGGTGGGAATGTAAATTGATGCAGCCACTATGAAGAAGAGAATGGAGGTTTCTCAAAAAACTAAAAATAGAAGTACCATACAACCCAGCAATCCCACTACTGGGCATATACCCAGAGAAAACCATAATTCAAAGAGTCATGTACCACAGTGTTCACTGCAGCTCTATTTACAATAGCCATGACATGGAAACAACCTAAGTGTCCATCGACAGATGAATGGATAAAGAAGATGTGGCACATATATACAATGGAATGTTACTCAGCCATAAAAAGAAACGAAATTGGGCTTCCCTGGTAGCACAGTGGTTGAGAGTCCGCCTGCCGATGCAGGGGACACGGGGTCGTGCCCTGGTCTGGGAAGATCCCACATGCCGCGGAGCAGCTAGGCCCGTGAGCCATGGCCGCTGAGCCTGCGCATCCAGAGCCTGCGCTCCGCAACAGGAGAGGCCACAACAGTGGAAGGCCCGTGTACCGCAAAATAAATAAATAAATAAATAAAAATAAAATGTAAAAAGAAGAAACGAAATTGAGTTATTTGTAGTGAGGTGGATGGACCTAGAGTCTGTCATGCAGAGTGAAGTAAGTCAGAAAGAGAAAAACAAGTACCATATGCTAACACATATATATGGAATCTAAAAAAAAAAGGGTTCTGAAGAATCTAAGGGTAGGACAGGAATAAAGACACAGACATAGGGCTTCCCTGGTGGCGCAGTGGTTGACAATCTGCCTGCTAATGCAGGGGAGATGGGTTCGAGCCCTGGTCTGGGAGGATCCCACATGCCGCGGAGCAACTAGGCCCGTGAGCCACAACTACTGAGCCTGCGTGCCTGGAGCCTGTGCTCCGCAACAAGAGAGGCCGCGACAGTGAGAGCACATACACACCGCGATGAAGAGTGGGCCCCGCTTGCCACAACTAGAGAAAGCCCTCACACAGAAACGAAGACCCAACAAAGCAAAAATTAATTAATTAATTAATAAACTCCTACCCCCAACATCTAAAAAAAAAAAAAAAAAAAAAGACTATATCATACTCAAAGAAAAAAAAAAGCATATTAAAAAAAAAAAGACACAGACATAGAGAATGGACTTGAAGACACAGTGGGGGGAAGCGTAAGCTGGGACGAAGTGAGAGAGTGACATGACATATATACTCTACCAAATGTAAAACAGATAGCTAGCGGGAAGCAGCCACATAGCACAGGGAGATCAGCTCAGTGTTTTGTGTCCACCTAGAGGGGTGGGATAGGGATGGGAGGGAGGTGAAAGAGGGAGGAAATATGGGGATATATGTATATGTATAGCTGATTCAAGTTGTTATATAGCAGAAACTAACACACCATTTTAAAGCAATTATACTCCAATAAAGATGTTAACGAAGTAAAAAACTTTTTTAAAAAAATTTTTAAATAAAAACAGCCATTCATTATGCCCATTAAATAAAATTTATGAAGAAAAACAGGAGTCAAACATGTGACGCATTTTTAAACAAATAAATAAACCTTGGTCTGTCACTTGATTTTCATGATTAAACATGCTCTTAATGGGATGGTAGGGTAAGCTATTTCTTTCACCCAGCTCAAAACCCTTACTGCCTCATAACTCCTGCTAAAATTTTTAGGTGGTAAGTATGCAAATGGAAATTATTGACAGATAAATCTTCAGTAATACTTGTTGAGGAAACTAACATTAGCACAAAAACATTTAGCCTAAAATTCATTTTCATAACTATTTCTAATAAAGATTAATCCTCCTTTCCCTGAATATCCAACACCTCACAATGAGACTGAAGCTTCAGTCTAAAAATCCATCTTGGAGGAGATATAAAGCTTCTCAATATCCTTACTCGGCCCTTTTATACTCCTTTCTGTTTTTATTCCCCCTGGGAATCAACATCATCAATCCTTGGATGAATACATAGAAGTCTAAAGAACAATAGAGGCAATTAAATACATATTTTTCTCAGAGCATCTTTTTCTGTTAGCTTGCTAGAGAAGGATATATTGCATTGCACTGAAAAAGCAATGCAAGAACTCTAGTTCTTAAAGTTGACATAGGGACTTCCCTCGTGGTCCAGTGGTTAAGAATCTGCCTTCCAATGCAGGGGATGCGAGTTCGATCCCTGGTCGGGGAACTAAGATCCCACATGCTGCGGGGCAACTAAGCCCACACACCACAACTACTGAGGCACACAAGCCACAACTAGAGAGTCTGCATGCTGCAACTACAGAACCCTCAAGCCACAACTAGAGAGCCTGTGCACTGCAACTACTGACCCCATGCACCACAACTAGAGAGATGCCCACACACCACAACTGAGAGCCCACGCACCGCAATGAAAGATCCCACATGCCACAACAAAGATCTTGAGTGCAGCAACTAAGACCCAACACAGCCAAAAATAAAATCAAATCAATTAAAAAGTAGACATAGAAGTTAGTAGGTAATGACTTTTTATCTTCATTTTTTATTTATTTAAGCCGAAATAAAGGCTTAAAATCTTGTCCATGATATCCAAAAAAATAATCCAAATAAACTATAAAGATCTTATTCATAAGGCAACTGCAGAAATAAAGAATTTTAAAATGTCTACTGTTTACAAGTTTGTATTGAGGTGAATCAGAAGAATCATAAATAATAAGAGAACTATGGAGAAACCTTTCAAAAACAGTCACAATAGACTTCAAAAAGGATGACTAACAGAGAGAAGTTCAGCTTCATCCTCTCTGAAAAGAACATCCAATAACTGCACTTTACTTAAAAAGTCAGTTTTGAGTCAGTAAGAAAAAAAAGAGGTCTTGAAATCATTAAATCAACTTAAGGATAAATAAACTGAAAGACAGCTTAAATTTCTGGTACTCAAGTTACCAACGCAGTTATTTCCAAATGATTCCAAACTATAAATTAAATGCATCTCGGGCTTCCCTGGTGGCGCAGTGGTTGAGAGTCTGCCTGCCGATGCAGGGGACACGGGTTCGTGTCCCGGTCCGGGAAGATCCCACATGCCGCGGAGCGGCTGGGCCCGTGAGCCGTGGCCGCTGGGCCTGCGCGTCCGGAGCCTGTTGCTCCGCAACGGGAGAGGCCACAACAGTGAGAGGCCCGCGTACCGCAAAAAAAAAAAAAAAATTAAATGCATATCTAAGGTCAGTGAAAGTTATTCTACTTTGTAAATAAAGGCTGGCTTATCAAAGTCCAATCCTATTTCTTAGAAGCCAACAATCACAGCAAAAGTCCTATTTCCAGCCAAAGTATAGCATGTGTATGCACACACATACACACTCACTTGCATACACACATACACTCTCACATTCACATATACAATATTGCATATAATTTCAGGAATTCACAGACAACCCACCTCTCAATGCTTTAAAAATTAAACATAATCCCTACCCCCACCCCATCACTAATACCCACTGCTTACTTCTTTCCCCATTCCTTCAACTACAGTGTGAAAAGTATGGACCTGAGTTCCAGCCTTGGCTCTCTCACAAGCTGTTTATCCTTTGGAAAGAGAAAGTGTCTCTATGTAAATCATAGCTTTTTTACTTGTTAAATGAAGGGATTAAATTGGATGATCCATAAATTTCCTCCTAGGTTCAAAATACGTTTCTTGTATTCCCATACCCAGAAACAAGTAATATCTTCCAAAGACCAAAGCAGAATTTCTTATGTGGAGAACTGTGATTGATGAGATACTAGGGAGTCACTTTCTTCCTCTGCCCTGATAAGATGAGGTCTGTGCTATAACATCTGCAGCTGTCAGTACTGAGGCGGTATCTTCACAGCCGACTGGCAACCTGACCTGAGATGAAATGCAGAAGAGCTCCCTCTAGAGGACCACCTGTATTTTGTGTATTGACAGTTTTCAATTTCTAACATTTTAATCGTGTCATCTCTATTCCAAATGTCACATTTTTCACCTAAGGGAATTAAGGCCCAAAAGAGGAACACAACTTATTAAAAGCCTAGCAGCTACCTGGCCAAGAAAGCAAATCTTGCACAAAAGATTTGCAAGCGCTTTAATAAGAAAATTATAAAGTTTTATTAAAAGGCATCAAAGAACTAAATTGATAGAGATATCATGTTAGTGAATAAGAAGATTCAATATCATAAAATGTCAATTTCCATCATGAAGATATATAGTTACAACGAAATTCCAATCAAAATATAAAGTTTTCCATGACACATGATAAACTGATTCTAAAATTTATACGGAAATGCAAGGGACCAAATATAATCAAGACATTCTTAAAGAAGAAAAGCAAAGTGAGGTGACTTACTGTACCAGCTATTAAGCTAACTAAGATAATACGGTAGGATGATACTGGTGGCATAGACCATGATTTCTCAACTCAGAATTTTTTTTTCTTTTTTTTAAGGGAATTCCTTTATTTTTATTTATTTATTTATTTTTGGCCATGTTGGGTCTTCGTTCCTGTACAAGGGCTTTCTCTAGTTGCGGCAAGCGGGGGCCACTCTTCATCACGGTGCACGGGCCTCTCACTATCACAGCCTCTCTTGTTGCAAAGCACAGGATCCAGACGCGCAGGCTCAGTAGTTGTGGCTCACGGGCCTAGCTGCTCCGCGGCATGTGGGATCTTCCCGGACCAGGGCTCGAACCCGTGTCCCCTGCACTGACAGGCAGATTCTCAACCACTGCGCCACCAGGGAAGCCCTCAACTCAGAATTACTGACATTTGGGTTGTATAATTCTTTGTTGTGGGAGGCAGTTCTGCACATTGTGCAGATCCACTAGATGCTAGCAGCATGTTCTCCCAAGCATGGCAACCAAAAATGTCTCCAAATATTGTCCCCTGCAGAATGGCCCCCAGTTGTAAACCATGAGTAAAAACAGGCAATCTAAAACAAATACACACATTTAGAAAGCTGATTTATGACAGAACAGACGTTACAGATCAATGATTGTGATCCAATTGGTTATCCATTTGGGAACAGTCTGCATCCCTGTGGCAGACTGCACTTCCAAAGATGTTTTGCAACATTACCTCCCACCTACACGTGCTTCTGCAATGTGATCTTGCCACTACTCCAACAAGAGGTAGAGTGTATCTGAGTTAGGGTAAGCCCTCTCTAACTGATTTGATAAATACAAGATGGCAGAAGTGACAGTGTGGCAGTTCTGGGCACTAGCCTTTAACTAGCCTGAAACTTTCTTCCTGCCTCTTGGAACTCTTGCTCTTGTATCATTCATTCTTGCAAAGCTCCCTCTTGGAAACCAGTCATCATGTAAGAAGTGCGACTACCCCGAGCCCAGCATGCTGTGAGATGCCTAAGCAACAGGAAGAGGCCCTCGAAGATGAGACCCTGCGTGGAAAGAAATTGAGGTCAAGGAGCACCAAAGTTCCAGACTTGTGGATGAAGAAGTTATCATGGAGGTGGATTCCTCAGCCTCAGCAGCCTCAGCTGATGTCCAGCTAAGTCCTTCCAAATTCCCAACCCACAAAATTATGTAAAAATTACAATGATTGTTTTAAGCCACTAGGTTTGGGCATAGCTTTGTTACACAACAATAGATAACCAGAACAGAAGTGTGTGGCATCGGGGCCAGGCAGTGAGTGGAGGTCTGAAGGAGCTCAGAGAGACTTGTTAGTGGAGGCTGGAAGAACAGCGAGGAAGCTGTTATTGGAAGACAGAGAAAGACCCATGTTACATAGTGGCATAAAGTTCAGTTAAAACTGGCACCTTCGGTAACAAGGAAAATACAAAAGGTGGATCTAAGGAGTTTTCCAGGATGAATGTTCAAAGTGCCGACTTGTTTCTTTTAGCCTTGATAACAAGATATAGACAGAGAGAGAGAAACTGAAGAAGGAACTTTTTAGTTTTTAAGCAGAATTTAGAGGCAATATAAAGGAGTCGTGACTTGAATGATTAGAAAACAAAGCTATTTCTCATCCTTAATCTCTCCCAGCAAAAGGTTCTCAAAGTAAAAATGGTCTTACAACAAATATCAAATTCAAGATGTTTCTAGTAACTACTGTCTCAGAGTAGTCACAAGTGTGTGGCTATAAAACTTTTGCTATAACTTCAGGAAGATTTAAGGTAGTACCTTATAAAAGCAGTACTTTAAGAATCTTAAGAGTGTTGTACCACAGCAGACTTATAACAGCCCAAGGCAGGGGAGAATCTATCTCAAAGAGATTTATGAGTGTGACTTTTGTCTAATGGATTAAAGCACAATGAAATTCATAGAAAAGCCACAGCATTTTAAAGATAATAGTACTAACAGAATCACCAGCCACTTGGACTAAAAAAGAAACAATTCAAAATTAAAAGAACAGTCAAGAATCTCAAGCTTCTATAAGCAGGAAGCATCTGAGAAAGCTTTCCACTGCAGTCATGGGCCAGAATGACTCAGAAATTAGAGCTAAGAGTACAAGGGTGTAGGCAGGAACCACATAGAATCACTCCCAGGAAGCAGAACTGTGACCTAATCAAGGAATGGCAGACATATGTTCAACTGCATTTTTTTTTAATTTACTTTTTTTTTTAGGCATCAAATGGCTTCCTCCTAATTTATTAAACTTATTTATTTATTCATTTTTGGCTGCGTTGGGTCTTCGTTGCTGCATGTGGGCTTTCTCTAGTTGCAGCAAGTGGGAGCTACTCTTCATTGCAGTGCGCAGGCTTCTCATTGTAGTGGCTTCTCTTTGTTGCGGAGCACAGGCTCTAGGTGCATGGGCTTCAGTAGTTGTGGGGCGTGGGCTCAGTAGTTGTAGCTTGCGGGCTCTAGAGCGCAGGCTCAGTAGTTGTGGCACACGGGCTTAGTTGCTCCACGGCATGTGGGAAGTCCCTCAACTGCATTTTAGAAGTGCAATGTATGGGCTACTGATTCCTGTATGTGATGCCATAACATGATGAATTCTGGGAGTCTTGAGGAAGGGGGTGAATATAGTTTGCAAACGAATGTTATTGTGGTCAGATTGTATTTTTCAAGGATGGCCACGACAATATCTCCCATTCTTTATGCCTCTTCCACAATGTGACTTTAACACTCCCCATCAACAGGAGGAGATTATTTCTCTACTCCTTTGAATGTGAGTGAGCTCTGTGATTCTTTTAAATAAATAGAATAAGCAGAAGTGACACTTTGCCAACTCAGGCATAGATCTTAGCTGCCTGGCAGTTTCCTCTTCTTGCCTATTGTAAATACTTGCTCTTGGGATGTTCATTCTTGGAACATACCTCTTAGAAGCCAACAACCCCATAAGAATAGCAGCTACCCTAAGCCCACCATGCTGCAAGAAGCACAAGCCATGGGAGATGCCGTAGAGGATAAAAGCTCATGTAGAAAGAGAAGGGAGCCAGGAAGCACAAAGACACCACTATTGTGAGCAGAGAAAGAAGCCATCTTGGAAGTGAATTTTCTAGCCCAACTAATGCCTTGTGGGTAAGGGGCAAACTGCCAGCTGAGCTTTTTCTAAATTCTTGACACAAAAACCATGAGCTAAATAAAATGGTTGCCTTCAGTCACTAAAGTTTGGGGTAAATTGTTTTTCATCAGTAGAAAACCAGAACAATCCCAAAATCACACTATGAATAAGAATCACGGGCAAAACCATAAAACTCAGGGCACAATATAAGAAAATATCTCTCTGACCTTGGGCAATAAAGGAATTTTTTTAAGCAAGACATAAAAACCACATGGTATAAAAAAAAAAAAAAAAAAAAAAAAAAAAAAAAAGCCTGGGGCTTCCCTGCTGGCGCAGTGGTTGGGAGTCTGCCTGCCGATGCAGGGGACAGGGGTTCGTGCCCCGGTCCAGGAGGATCCCACATGCCGCGGAGCGGCTGCGCCCGTGAGCCACGGCCGCTGAGCCGGCACGTCCGGGGCCTGTGCTCTGCAATAGGAGAGGCCACAGCAGTGAGAGGCTCGCATACCGCAAAAAAAAAAAAAGCCTGATACATTCACTTACATCACAATTTAAAACTTTTCTGTTCATCAAGACACCATAAGGTGAAAAAAAAGTGAGATTTTGTAATCTATATAATTGACAAAGGATTAATATCCAGAATAGGGCTTCCCTGGTGGCGCAGTGCTTGAGAGTCCGCCTGCCGATGCAGGAGACGCGGGTTCGTGCCCCGTTTCGGGAGGATCCCACATGCCGCGGAGCGGCTGGGCCCGTGAGCCATGGCCGCTGAGCCTGCGCGTCTGGAGCCTGTGCTCCGCAAATGGGAGAGGCCACAACAGTGAGAGGCCCGCATAACGCAAGAAAAAAAAAAAAAAAAATATCCAGAATATTTTTTAAAACTGCTAAGGATTTATAAGAAATAAAAATCCTATAGAGAAGACAAAGACATGAAGCAGGCACTTCCAGGTGTGGAATCAGGAATGATGAATAAACAAATAAAAAGATACTTAATCTCGGGGTGGGGGAGGATAAATTAGGAGTGTGGGATTAACAGATACACACGATCATGTACAAAATAAACAACAGGGATTTACTGTATAGGACAGGGAACTACATTCAATATCTTGAAATAACCTATAATGGAAAAGAATCAAAAAATAAAGAATATATGAAACCAAGTCATTTTGTTGTACACCTGATACTAACACAATATTGTAAATCAACTATATTTCAATTTAAAAAAAAGATACTTAATCTCATTAGCAATCAAGGAAATTCAAAATAACATCACAATAAAAGATCATTTCACATATTGGCAAAAGGTAGAGTCAGTCAATATCAAAATATTTTCTACTACTGAAATAAAAATTTGCATATTCACTACAGAAAACAGCTGGCATGACCTAGTAAAGTTGAACATGCATGTATGAACATACCCATATCCTGTATACTAATTCCATTCCTTGGTAACTCTGGGTAACCTAAAGAAACACACATGTGCAAAGGATACATGTTCATAAATGTTGATGGCAGCATTGTTTATAATAGCAAAGAACTCAAAGCAACCCAAATTTCTACTGACAGGAGAAGAGACAGATTACAGAGATTATATCAATATAACAGAACATAAAAGAGCTGAGGAAACTCCACGACCATAATTAAACACACCAACATGGATGAAATCTCAAAAATCATGAGCAACAAAAGAATAAGTCAGAGAACATACACTCTTTGATATCTTTAATATGAATTTCAAAACAAAGAAAAATGTGTCAAACAAAAATAGTATATTGTTTAAGGATACAAATCTAAGTGTTAAAAACAATAAAGAAAAGCAAGGAAATGATTAACACATTAACAAATGAGGTCAGGACATTGATGATCTCTCTAGAGAAGAAATAAATTGTGGGTAGTTAAGTGTTTGCTTTATTATTCCTATATAAATTGTTCAAATATAGTTTATACACTCTTGCATGAAAAATGTATTTCTCAAGATTGAGGACATTCAAATAGAGCAGAGCTCTCTCTACTGGGCAACATTTGTCTTTAAAAACTATAGGGAATTCCCCGGCGGTCCAGTGGTTGGGACTCCTTGCTTTCGTTGCCAAGGGCCCGGGTTCGCTCCCCTAACTGGGGAGCTGGGATCCTGCAGGCTGCAAGGCATGGCCAAAAAATAAATAAATAAACAACAACTATAAATTTAATCCCAACATGATCATGGATTCCAAAATTATAAAGTCCCTTTAGAATGATCTAGCACAAACGCCACATTTGCACACTGAAAAATCTGAGGGCAGAAAAGGAATTGGCCACAGCTAAATCATTCAACAAAACAACCCAGGTCTCCTACTGCCACCTCTGTTGCCAAATACTGGTTGGAAAAAAGCAATTAAAAAATAATCCATACCAAAGCTACTATCCTTTGATGAATATTCTTGAAACAAACCAGAATTCATTACCTAATCAATCAATAAAAATATTCTAGGGCATCTAAACCCCAAGGAAAACAAAGTTTATAAATCTTAATAAATTTCACTCATAAATGACAGAGGATGGAACGACTTAAAGTCCTTTTCACAATATATACTAAAATTTTTCCTTTAGCATCTGTAGAAATTTGCAGCATGTACAGCTTTTACCACCCTGACTCTTTGCCTTAGTAGCCTAAAGCCTTTGTATTAAAAAAAGCAATCCAGTCGTGATTATTATAGGAGCCCATCTCTCTGAGACCACTCTTT
>NW_006780143.1:2368911-2380191 GCF_000442215.2 Lipotes vexillifer
CTCTTTCCCAGAAACCCATGGGTTAGGCAAATTTATAGTATTTTTCTGGGTTTCATGATGCTCTGTAAACCCATTCAACATATTTTTCGAGCCCAACAGTAGTATATAGTACTGTATCACTTAAGTGCTGAAAAACTGCCAATGATTACATCTCACGATACTGCTTAAAGGTGTATCAGGAACTAAAAGTATTTGAGGGAAGGACAATGATAGATGAAGTGGGAAAAACTTACTTGATAAACTAAGGAACTCTTTGAACTATAAGCTCAGAATCATTCCGTATTCTGTATGAATAAAGATTCCTCTATGAGTAAAGAATCAAATGAGTATTTTCAAGAAGGGGAGAGATATGATCTGATCTGAAAGACATTCCTACTTTAGATCAGCAATAACTATTTAGAAAATAAATTCCATTTACAACAAAATAAAATATATTAAATACCTATGACAAAAAAATAAAAGAAATGCACAAGATCTATAGGGAAAACTACCACCATTTACAATAGCACCAAAAACGTGAACTACTTAGATCTAAATCTCCAAAACTTGTGCAGAATCTTTATACTTAAAGCTACAAACACTGCTGAGAAATTTAAAACCTAAATTAACTGAGAGATACACCATGATGATTTGGAAGGCTCAATTTTGTTATCAAATCTCCCCAAGCTGATCTATGGATTCCACACAATTTCATTCCAAATCTCAAAAGAAATTTTTATAGAAATAAACAAGTTGATTCTAAAATTTATATGAAAAGGCAAAAGAACTAGAACAGCCAAAATAATTTTGGAAAAAAAAAAGAAGTTAGGGGTCATTATCTGAATTCAAGATTTATTATAAACCTACTGTAACCGAAATGGTACTGGAGACAAGGTGGACATACAGGACAATGGAATAGTGTATGAATTAAGTCAGAGGGCTTTATACAGTGCTGGGTCCAATATACACATGAATACACGTCCTGAGACCAAGGGGTGGAAGTAGGAGTAGCCCTTCTTACCATTCCTCCCAGTGACCCACTGGGGGACTTTGTGCTTCCCATCCCTACAACCCGGGGCTCTGCAGTTAGAAGTTCTGTCCCCCAAAGAGAAGTAAGTACTCTTGCCAGGAGTCATAGAAGGGACCAACAGGCAAGAACAGGAACCCCTGTCATAGCAGGGGTAACTGATCCTGACCAGCAGGACGAGGCAGGGCTGCTCTCAGCCCCCGGGGGCAGGAAGGAATGAATACCCACACACCTCTTGTACTCCCTTGCCCCACTGTACCGTGAATGGGCATGTGCACAAACATCACACCTGAGAAGTGCAAGGTTATCAAGGGTCCAGATTCTCAGAATGGACTTCTGGGTCACACTTCTAGGTAATACACCCAAAGTCTGCCAACGTGACAGCTGAGGGTGGGAGAATCTACAATGGAGAGTGGAGAAGGGAAAGAATCAGCATCGGTTGCATCCATGAGATCAGCTATAGCAGCAGAGAACGCATTCTTCCTAGAAATTTCCAACTCCTAGATTTTGCCCCAGGAAGAAAGGCCTATAAACACATGTGGAGAAGCAGATCTGTGCAGCACCAGAAATGGACACTGCCAGCCATGGAGGTGCACGGTTCATATCTCCCTTCAAGAGCAGCTGCGTCCAGGATGGCCTCCAGCCTCTAGCTGCTGCACATTTCACGCTTCCCCCGGGATGCTTCCAGCACATCAGTGAGCACAGTCGGGGTATGAAGCCAGGCCAATCCCACCAGAAGACACAGGACTCCTCCAGCTGGCAACCTTTGCCCAAGGCCTCCCGATCACATCGGCCCGGCTGAGACCTTCTCAGAATTGCACCCTGTGGGCTTAGGCTCTTCCTTCCCGATTCCTCTTTCCTTCTCTGCTTTCCACAGAGGTCAGATCTGCATCACAGTCTGAAGGCTCACCTCAACTCCTCTTGCCTTCCCTTTATCCTTTCCAGGTGCCCCACCCCCCTCACCAACCCTGGCACTATAAGGCCTGCACATCTAGTCCCTTCCTGGCATCTCCTTCTCTTCTCAGAGGACCTGAACTAACAGAATCTTCTATTAATTTGTACTCCTTTCTGTGTGATGACTTCAAATCAATTCAAACAATGTAAGTGCATATGCTATGTATCAGGCATCTTTCAACGACTTTTATAAGTCTAGTCTTATAAACTGCAACTCAAGGCAAGTTCCCACTCTTCTCAGAAAGTTACAGTTTTAGGATTAACTGAGAAGAACTGATTGATGCCCACATGATCTATATCACAGTTGACCCTTGAACAATGTGGGTTTGAACTGCGTGGGTCCACTTACACTCAGATTTTTTTCAATAAACATAGTGGAAAGTTTTTTGGAGATTTGCAACAATTTGAAAAAAAACTAGCAGACAAACAATGTAGCCTAGAACTATCAAAAAAATTAATAAAAAGTTAGGTTATGTCCTGAATGCATAAACTATATGTAGAGACTAGTCTATTTTATCATTTACTACCATAAAATATATACAAATCTATTATAAAAAGTTAAAATTGGTCAAAACTTACACACAAACTCTTACAGACTGTACATGGCACCAGTTGCAGTTGAGAAAAAGGTAAACAAACATAAAAATGCAGTATTAAGACTGCATAGGGCTTCCCTGGTGGCGCAGTGGTTGAGAGTCCACCTGCCGATGCAGGGGACACGGGTTCGTGCCCCGGTCCGGGAGGATCCCACATGCCGCGGAGCGGCTAGGCCCGTGAGCCATGGCCGCTGAGCCTGCGCGTCCGGAGCCTGTGCTCCACAACGGGAGAGGCCACAACAGTGAGAGGCCTGCGTACCGAAAAAAAAAAAAACAAAAAAAAACTGCATAGAATTAACTGTGTACACAATGTACTACTGTAGCAATTTGGTAGCCACTTCCTGTTGTCATTACAGTGAGCTCAAGTGTTACCAATACCTGCTTAAAATGCCCTGTGACGCTAATCATCTCCACGGGAGCAGTTCATATCTCCAGTAAATTGCGTTTTGAAGTAGAAAGTGATCTCTCACTGTTCTCATGTATTTTTCATCATGTTTAGGGCCGTAAACCTTGCATAACACCACGGGACCCATACAAAGTGCCACTAGTGATGTTGGAAGTGCTCCTAAGAAGCAGAGAAAAGTCATGACATGACAAGAAAAAGTCGAATTCCTTGATATGTTCCATAGATTGAGGTCGGACACTGTGGTTGTCCACCAGTTCAAGACAAATGAATTCAGTGTAAGGAACATTGTATAAAAAAAAAAAAAGAAAGAAAGAAAGAAAGAAAGAAAAATTCGTGAAGCTGTTGCTGCTGCTAATAATCCAGCAGGTGCAAAAACCTTGCACTTTTTGAGAAATACCTTTTTATCTCACACTGAAAATGCAGTTTTTAGGTAGGTACAGGATTGCTATAAGAAAGGCATATAGACTCTAATATGATTCGAGGAAAAGCAAAATCATTATATGAAAACTTAAAGCAAAAGGAAGGTGAAGGATCTAAAACTGGAGAATTTAATACCAGCAAGGGATGGTTTAGTAATTTCAGAAAAAGGTTTGGCTTAAAAAATGCAAGATAACAGGACAAGCAGCTTCTCCTGACCAAGATGCAGCACATGAATTCCCCAAAACCATTAAGAAAATCAATGAGGAGAAACTCAGATATCTGCCTTAACAGGTTTTTAACACAGATTAAAGTACCCTATTCTGGAGGCAAAATGCCACAAAGAACATTTATTAGTAAGGAAGAAAAGTGAGCACCAGGATTTAAGGCAGGAAGGGACAGGCTAACTCTATTGTTGTGTGGAAACGCAGTCAGGTTTACCATCAGGACTGCCCTTATCGATAAAAAGCTGCTAACCCATGAGCCTTGAAGGGAAAGCTAAACACCAGCTGCCAGTCTTCTCGTTGTACAAGAAGAAGGTCTGGACGAGAACCCCTTTTCTGGACCAGTTCCATCGATGCTCTGTCCCTGAAAATATCTTGCCAGTAAGGGACTGCCTTTTAAAGTTCTTTTCATATTGGACAATGCCCCTGGCCACCCGGAACCCCATGAGTTCAACACTGAAGGCATCAAAGTGGTCTACTTGCCCCCAAACACAACGTCTCTAATTCAGCCTCTACATCAGGAGATCATAAGGACCTTTAAGGCTAATTACACACAGTACCTTATGGAAAGGACTGTCACATTATGCAAGAGAACCCTAATCGAGAGAATGTCATGAAAGTCTGGAAGGATTACACCATTGAATATGCCATCGTTGTTACAGAAAAAGCTGTGAAAGCTGTCAAGACTGAAACAATCAATTCCTCCCAGAGACAAATATGTCCAGATGCTGTACATGACTTCATAGGAACTACTAAGAGCCAATCAAGGAAATCATGAAAGATACTGTGGATATGACACAAAAGGTGGAGGCTGAAGGGTTCAAGACATGGATCTAGGAGAACTTCAAAAGCTAACAGACACCACACCAGAAGAAATAACAGAAGACAACTTGAGGGAGATGGGTATTCCTAACCAGTGCCAGACAAGAGGAAGAAGATGCAGAGGAAGCAGTGTCAGAAAACAAATTGACATTAGACAATCTGGCAGAGGGCTCCAATCCTTCAAGACTGCTTTTGACTTCTTTTACGGCATGGACCCTTCTATGATACAGACACTGAAACTAAAGCAAATGGTAGAAGAAGGATTGGTACCATATATCATAGAAACATTTTTGACAAATGAAAAAGCAAAAAAGTCAGAAATCGTGATGTATTCTGTAAAGTTCACCAAGTGGGCCTGCCTCTCCTCCCTCCCCTTCCACCTCCTCCTCTTATTCCACCTCTTGTCACCCCTGAGACAGCAAGACCAGCCCTTCCTCTCCCTCCTCCCCCTCAGCCTACTCAATGTGAATACGATGATGAAGGCTTCATGATGATCCACTTATACCTAATGAATAGTAAATAATCATCATCCAGTTAATAAGCTTATCTGTTGTGTATGTGTGTGTCTTCATGTGAAAATCTCATAACTGTACAGCAAGAACTGTATGAGACATTTTTGTGTCATCATCATCTAAGTATTCACTGTACAGAACATCCTGTGCAAGACTCCAAGTGAATAGCCTATCCTTACATAGGCATAAGATGAGTGATATTTAATATAAAACTACTACTGTTACGTCTTTTACTATTTCATAACTTTGCTTTCAAAGAATGATATTACCATACCATATGCCTCTCTCTCTTGCATTTGGAGAAACCATATATCAGCCTATCATCACAGGTAAGTGGCTTTTTTTTCTTACATGTAACAGCATTATATGACTGTAATACTGTATGTCATAAAAATTTTGTGAGAATTCATTCACTAGTGTATAGAGTAGTCTACTATGGAGCAATCATATTGTTGCTTCTTTGTTATCAATGCATGGATCGTTATACTTGTAAATAAATATGAATTTCTTTTTCACATTATCTTTTTTTTTTAAGATATTCTTTTAAATCCTAAATTTATGAAACACTTGGAGAGTTTAAGAGTTATCACATTATCTTTTCATTTGTGATGTCTAGTGTTAGTGATACATATAACATCTACAGTGTTTTGTACCATATAAGACAATATTGATGTTACATACTGGCAGACAATTCATCTTGTAAACAGATGATGTAAACTTACAGTATCGATAAATACTATCTGTATGTGTTTTTTGGAAAAATGGCTATTCGGGTCTTCTGCCCATTTTTTAATCAGGTTGGGTTTTTTTTGATATTGAGTTGTATGAGCTGTTTATATATTTTGGGTATAAACCCTTTATCATACATATGCTTTCCAAATATTTTCTCCCATTCAGTAAGATGTCTTCATTTTGTCAGTGGTTTCCTGTGCTGGGCAAAAGCTCTTAAGTTTAATTAGGTCCCATTTGTTTATTTTTTATTTTCTTTCGCTTGCCTGAGAAGACAGATGCAAAAAAAATACTGCTAAGACTTATGTCAGAGTGTACTGTCTATGTTTTCTTCTAGGAGTTTTATGGCACATAAAACTCGGCACATAAAAAGATGTTCAACATCGCTAATCATCAGGAAAATGCAAATCCAAATCACAATGAGAAGGACTTGCCTGGTGGCTGAGTGGTTAAGAATCCACCTGCCAATGCAGGGGACACCAGTTCAAGCCCTGGTCTGGGAAGATTCCACATGCCGTGGAGCAACTAAGCCCGAGAGCCACAACTACTGAGCCCGCACACCACAACTACTGAAGCCTGGGCACCTAGAGCCCATGCTCTGCAATGAGAAGCCACTGCAATTAGAAGCCCTCACTGCAACAAGAGAGGCCATTGCAATGAGAAGCCAGCACACAGCAACGAAGACCCAATGCAGCCAAAAATAAATTAATTAAAATAAATAATTTTTTTTTAAAAAAACAATGAGATACCATTTCAAACCTGTCAAAATGGCTATTGTCAAAAAGGCAACAAATATAAGTGTTAGTGAGGATGTGGAGAAAAGGGAACCCTAGTACACTGTTGGTGGGAAGGTAAATTGGTGTAGCCACTATGGAAAACAGTATGGAGTTTCCTCAAAAATCTAAACATAGAATGACCATATGACCCAGCAATTGCACTCCTGGGTATATCTCTAAAGAAAATGAAAACACCAATTCAAGATTACATGCACCCCAATGTTCACAGCAGCGATATTTCCAACAGCCAAGATATGGAAGCAACCTAAGTGTCCATCAACAGATGAGTGGATAAATAAGATGTGGTAGATATATACAACGGAATATTACCCAGCCATAAAATGAAATTTTGCCATCTGCAACAGCATAGATGGACCTAAAGGGTATTATGCTTAGCAAAATAAGTCAGACAGAGAAAGACAAATACTGTTTATTTTCACTTGCATGTGGAATCTTAAAAAAAAAAAAAAAGAATGAATGAATATAACAAATATAGTATAGTACTGTAAATGTATTTTCTCTTCCTTATGATTTCCTTACCATTTTCTTTTCTCTAACTTATTTCATTGTAAGAATACAGTATACGATACATGTAACATACAAAGTATGTGTTAACTGACAATTATTATCAGTAAGGCTTCCAGTCAACAGTAGGCTCTTAGTACTTAAATCTGGGGGAGGAATCAAAAGTTATACTAGGACTCCCTCTTGCGAGAGCACCTGAATCACAACTAATTGCTAAACAATCATTGAGAGGAAGACACTGGAACTCACCAAAAAAGACACCCCACGTCCAAAGACAAAGGAGAAGCCACAATGAGACAGGATGAGGGGCACAATCACAATGAAATCAAATCCTATACTGCTGGGTGGGTGACTCACAAACTGGAGAACACTTATACCACAGAAGTCCACCCACTGGAGTGAAGGTACTGAGCCCCACGTCAGGCTTCCCAACCTAGGGGTCCAGCAACAGGAGGAGGAATTCCTAGAGAATCAGACTTTGAAGACTAGCAGGATTTGATTGCAGAACTTCGACAGGACTGGAGGAAACAGAGACTCCACTCTTAAAGGGCACACACACAAAGCACTGTGTGCATTGGGACCCAGGGGAAGGAGCAGTGACCCCATAGGAGACTGAACCAGAGCTACCTGCTAGTGTTGGAGTGTCTCCTGCAGAGGCAGGGGGTGGTTGTGTCTCACCGTGAGGACAAGGACAAAGGACACTGGCAGCAGAAGTTCTGGGAAATACTCCTTGGCTTGAGCCCTCCCAGAGTCCGCCATTACCCCACCAAAGAGCCCAGGTAGGATTGTGTTGGGTCGCCTCAGGCCAAACAACCAACAGGAAGGGAAAACAGCCCCACCCATAAGCAGACAAGCGGATTAAAGTTTTACTGAGCTCTCCCCACCAGAACAACAGCCATCTCTACCCACCACCAGTCCCTCCCATCAGGAAACTTGCAGAAGCCTCTTAGATAGCCTCATCCACCAGAGGGCAGACAGCAGAAGCAAGAATAACTAGAGTCCTGCAGCCTGTGGAACAAAAATCACATTCACAGAAAGATAGACAAGATGAAAAGGCAGAGGGCTATGTATAAGATGAAGGAACAAGATAAAAGCCCAAAAAACCAACTAAATGAAGTGGAAATAGGCAAGACAGGCAACCTTCCAGAAAAAGAATTCAGAACAATGATAGTGAAGATGATCCAGGACCTCAGAAAAAGAATGGAGGCAAAGATCGAGAAGATGCAAGAAATGTTTAAAAAAGACCTAGAAGAATTAAAGAACAAACAGAGATGAACAATACAATAACTGAAATGAAAAATACACTAGAAGGAATCACAGCAGAATAACTGAGGCAGAAGAAAGGGTAAGTGACCTGGAAGACAAAACGGTGGAATTCACTGCCACAGAACAGAATAAAGAAAACAGAATGAAAAGAAATGAAGAAAGCCTAAGAGACCTCTGGGACAACATTAAACGCAACAACATTCACATTATAGGGGTCCCAGAAGGAAAAGAGAGAGAGAGAAAGGACCAGAGAAAATATTTGAAGAGATTATAGTCAAAAACTTCCCTAACATGGGAAAGGAAAGAGCCACCCAAGTCCAGGAAGTGCAGCGAGTCCCCTACAGGATAAACACAAGGAAAAACATGCCGAGACACATAGTAATCAAATTGGCAAAAACTAAAGACAAAGAAAAACTATTGAAAGCAGCAAGGGAAAAAGGACAAATAACATACAAGGGAACTCCCATAAAGTTAACAGCTGATTTCTCAGCAGAAACTCTACAAGCCAGAAGGGAGTGGCATGATATACTTAAAGTGATGAAAGGGAAGAACCTACAACCAAGATTACTCTACCAGGCAACGATCTCATTCAGATTCGATGGAGAAATCAAAAGCTTCACAGACAAGCAAAAGCTAAGAGAATTCAGCACCACCAAACCAGCTTCACAACAAATGCTAAAGGAACTTCTCTAGGCAGGAAACACAAGAGAAGAAAAGGGCCTACAAAAGCAAACCCATAACAATTAAGAAAAAGGTAATAGGAACATACATATTGATAATTACCTTAAACATAAATGCTGCAACCAAAAGACACAGGCTCGCTGAATCTCTACAAAAACAAGACCCATATATATGCTGTCTACAAGAGACCCACTTCAGACCTAGGGAAACATACAGACTGAAAGTGAGAGGATGGAAAAAGATATTCCATGCAAGTGGAAATCAAAAGAAAGCTGGAGTAGCAATACTCATATCAGATAAAGTAGACGTTAAAATAAAGAATGTTACAAGAGACAAGGAAGGACACTACATAATGATCAAGGGATGAATCCAAGAAGAAGATGTTACAATTATAAATATATAGGCACCCAACATAGGAGCACGTCAACACATAAGGCAACTCTTAACAGCTCTAAAAGAGGAAATCGACAGTAACACAATAATAGTGGGGGACTTTAACACCTCACTTACACCAATGCACAGATTATGCAAACAGAAAATTAATAAAGAAACACAAGCATTAAATGACACAATAGGGCTTCCCTGGTGGCGCAGTGGTTGAGAGTCCGCCCGCCGATGCAGGGGACACGGGTTCATGCCCTGGTCCAGGAAGATCTCACATGCCATGGAGCGGCGAGGCCCGTGAGCCATGGCCGCTGAGCCTGCGCGTCCGGAGCCTGTGCTCCGCAACGGGAGACGCCACAACAGTGAGAGGCCCGCGTAACGCAAAGAAAAAGAAAAAAAATAGACCAGATAGATTTAATTGATATTTATAGGACATTCCATCCAAAAATAGCAGATTACACATTCTTCTCAAATGCGCACGGAACATTCTGCAGGATAGATCACATCTTGGGTCACAATTCAAGCCTCAGTAAATTTAAGAAAATTAAAATCATATCAAGCATCTTTTCTGACCACAACACTATGAAATTAGAAATCAATTACAGGGAAAAGAACGTTAAAAACACAAACACACGGAGGCTGAACAATACATTACTAAATAACCAAGAGATCACTGAAGAAATCAAAGAGGAAATCTAAAAATACCTAGAGACAAATGACAATGAAAACATGACAATCCAAAACCTATGGGATGCAGCAAAAGCAGTTGTAAGAAGGAAGTTTATAGCAATATAAGCCTACCTCAAGAAAAAAGAAAAATCTCAAATAAACAATCTAACCTTGAACTTAAAGGAACTAGAGAAAGAACCCAAAGTCAGAAGAAGGAAAGAAATCATAAAGATCAGAGCAGAAATAAATGAAATAGAAACAAAGAAAACAATAGTGAAGATCAATAAAACTAAAAATTGGTTCTTTGAGGAGATAAACAAAATTGATAAACCACTAGCCAGACTCATCAAGAAAAACAGGGAGAGGACTCAAATCAATAAAATTAGAAATGAAAAAGGAGAAGTTAAAACAGACACCCCAGAAATACAAAGCATCCTAAGAGACTACAACAAGCAACTCTATGCCAATAAAATGGACAACCTAGAAGAAATGGACAAATTCTTAGAAACGTATAACCTTCCAAGACTGAACCAGGAAGAAAGAGAAAATATGAACAGACCAATCATAAGTAATGAAATTGAAACGGTGATTAAAACTCTTCCAACAAACAAAAGTCCAGGACCACATGGCTTCACAGGTGAATTCTATCAAACATTTAGAGAAGAGCTAACACCCATCCTTCTCAAACTCTTCCAAAAAATTGCAGAGGAAGGAACACTCCCAAACTCATTCTCTGAGGCGACCATCACCCTGATACCAAAACCAGACAAAGATACTACAAAAAAAGAAAATTACAGACCAATATCACTCATGAGCATAGATGCAAAAATCCTCAACAAAATACTAGCAAACAGAATCCAACAACACATTAAAAGGATCATACACCATGATCAAGTGGGATTTATCCCAGGGAGGCAAGTGTTCTTCAATATACGCAAATCAATCAATGTGATACACCATATTAACAAACTGAAGAATAAGAACCACATGATCATCTCAATAGATGCAGAAAGAGCTTTTGACAAAATTCAACACGCATTTTTGATAAATACTATCCAGAAAGTGGGCATAGAGGGAACCTACCTCAACATAATAAAGGCCATATATGACAAACCCACAGCAAACATCATTCTCAATGGTGAAAAACTGAAAGCATTTCCTCTAAGATCAGGAACAAGACAAGGATGTCCACTCTCACCGCTATTATTCAACATAGTTTTGGAAGTCCCAGCCATGGCAATCAAAGAGGAAAAAGAGGGCTTCCCTGGTGGCGCAGTGGTTGAGAGTCCGCCTGCCGATGCAGGGGACACGGG
>NW_006780143.1:2381176-2382994 GCF_000442215.2 Lipotes vexillifer
ACTACAAAGCTACAGTAATCAAGACAATATGGTACTGGCACAAAAACAGAACTATAGATCAATGGAACAGGATAGAAAGCCCAGAGATAAACCCACACACCTATGGTCAAGTAATCTATGACAAAGGAGGCAAGGATATACAATGGAGAAAAGACAGCCTCTTCAATAAGTGGTACTGGGAAAACTGGACAGCTACATGTAAAAGAATGAAATTAGAACACTCCCGAACACCATACACAAAAATAAACTCAAAATGGATTAGAGACCTAAATGTAAGACCGGACACTATAAAACTCTTAGAGGAAAACATAGGAAGAACACTCTTTGACATAAATCACAGCAAGATCTTTTTTGATCCACCTCCTAGAGTAATGGAAATAAAAACAAAAATAAACAAATGGGACCTAATGAAACTTAAAAGCTTCTGAAAAGCAAAGGAAACTACAAACAAGATGAAAAGACAAACCTCAGAATGGGAGAAAATATTTGCAAACAAATCAATGGACAAAGGATTAATCTCCAAAATACAGAAACAGCACATGCAGCTTGATATTAAAAAAACAAACAACCCAAACCAAAAATGGGCAGAAGACCTAAATAGAGATTTCTCCAAAGAAGACATACAGATGGCCAAGAAGCACATGAAAAGCTGCTCAACATCACTAATCATTAGAGAAATGCAAATCAAAACTACAATGAGGTATCACCTCACACCAGTTAGAATGGGCATCATCAGAAAATCTACAAACAACAAATGCTGGAGAGGGTGTGGAGAAAAGGGAACCCTCTTGCACTGTTGGTGGGAACGTAAAGTGATACAGTCACTATGGAGAACAGTATGGAGCTTCCTTCAAAAACTAAAAATAGAATTACCATATGACCCAGCAATTCCACTACTGGGCATATACCCAGAGAAAACCATAATTCAAAAAGACACATGCAGCCTGCACACCGCAATGAAGAGTGGCCCTCACTCGCCGCAACTAGAGAAAGCCCACACACAGAAACGAAGACCCAACACAGCCAAAAATAAAATAAATAAATAAATAATTTTTTAAAAACCGACATGGCTGCTTTTAGGAGAGAGAAAGCAGAGCAGGGATCCAGACCATGTTTTAAAAAAAAAAAAAAGCCACATGTACCCCAATGTTCACTGAAGCACTATTTACAATAGCCAGGTCCTGGAAGCAACCTAAATGCCCATCGACAGACAAATTTATAAAGAAGATGTGGTACATATATGCAATGGAATATTACTCAGCCATAAAAAGGAATGAAACTGGGTCATTTGTAGAGACATGGATGAATCTAGAGACTGTCATACAGAGTGAACTGAGTCAGAAAGAGAAAAACAAATATCGCATATTAACGCATATATGTGGAACCTAGAAAAATGGTACAGATGAACCGGTTTGCAGGGCAGAAATTGAGACACAGATGTAGAGAACAAACGTATGGAAACCAAGGGGGGAAATTGGCGGGGGGCGGCGGTGATGAATTGGGAGATTGGGATTGACATGTATACACTAACATGTATAAAATGGATGACTAATAAGAACCGGCTGTATAAAAAAATAAATAAAATTCAAAACTTCAGAAACATAAAATAAAATACACACTAAAGGGCTCCCCTGGTGGCGCAGTGGTTGAGAGTCCGCCTGCCGATGCAGGGGACACGGGTTCGTGTCCCGGTCCAGGAAGATCCCACATGCCGCAGAGTGGCTAGGCCCGTGAGCCACGGCCACTGAGCCTGCGTGTCCAGAGCCTGTGCTCCACAACGGGAGAGGCCACAACAGTGAGAGGCCCGCGTATCGCAAA
>NW_006780143.1:2383004-2394948 GCF_000442215.2 Lipotes vexillifer
AAAAAAAGAAAATACACACTAAAAAAAAAAATACAAAGCGCAGCACAACACAATCTGCAGTTGGTTGAATCTGCAAATGTGGAGATACGGAGAGCAAAAAAAAAGTTATACTCGGATTTTTGACTGTGCAGGGGGTCGGCGCTCCTAACCCCTGCATTTTTCAAGGGTCAACTATATTTTGTTTCAAGGTCAACAGTATTTGAGAACTACGCCTGTTCAATCTATCTTCTCTGGCCTAAAGAGCTTTGTCTCCATCTGAAATTGGAACATTCAGTAAGCCAAGCTCCTTTGATTTTTCTGAATTCCATTGCCCCATTCCCTACTAATGATGCATCATTCTCTATTAATGATAATAACCAGGTATCATAAATTCATAGGAAAGAAAGCTGGGTAAGGGTTAAAGCAAAAAAGCATTCCAAGAGCAAGTTGGTGAAGACCAAGTGGATAAAACAAACAAATATAAAGGAAAGGATAAAGTAACCTGATAGGGAACGTGTAACTATGACCACAAATGAAAGACCAAGATAGATAAATCACAAGTTTGAAAGTTAATCACCAAAAAGCCTAAGAAAGGATGTTACAAAACAAAAGTTGATCTGTTACCGGGAGTTGCCTTTTGTGAGTGAGGGCAATCTACTTCAACCTTCTATTTAACGTACCATACTGGCATCTTTTACATCCAAAGAAGGCAGTTACAATGCAACCTCCATTAGAATCAGTTAGACTAAAGAGCCCAGTACAGAACGTTCAGCAGCCCCACCCCGCCCCCGCCAGGTGTAGCCATTATTCTTAGTAGACTCAATTCCTGTGCCTCAGGGATCCTGAGCTCCATCTCCTTTGCTACAGGCCAATCTGACCTGGTGCTTAGCTCTCAGGCGGTCCCAATACACACAGAAATTGTGGCACTATTTCCTAGGCCCAAAGAGCTGCCCCAGTTTTGCTACCTCTACAGGCATTGCTTGTTGCAGAAACCAATTCTGGCTAATTTAACCAGAAAGGAGTTAGAAGATATCCTAGTAGGTCACAAGATCAATAGCAGAGCTGGAAAACCAGGATCAGAAAGTTAAAAAAAAAAAAAAAATTGGGACAAAAGGGACAGAAGGAAGCCCCACAGCACACACAGCAGGAACCACGAGTGACAGGTTAGTGTGAAAGCCACTGCTGGCACCAGGGCTGCTTGTCCTTGCTCCTGCAGGCCACCACTGCTATCGCAACCAACTCTAAGCTGTCCAAAGTCCTAGGTAGGAACATACCAACAGCCAAGTGTAGGATGTGTGCCTGCACTGTAACTGCTCAGGGGCAGGGAGAGAACGTCTCACCTGCCTAGGCTTCCACTGGGGGCGGGGCCCTCCTTCCCACCAAGGCTCACACAAACAAGGAATCCCACAAACTAGAAAAGGAGTCTAGAAGGCGTGGCAGCAAAAAAAAGCCAAACATCTACTACATATTTTTCTTTTTTTCTTTTGGCTGCATTGGGTCTTCACTGCTGCGCATGACCTTTCTCTAGTTGTGGCGAGTGGGGGCTGTTCTTCATTGTGGTGCACGGGCTTCTCATTGCAATGGCTTCTCTTGTTGCGGAGCACGGGCTCTAGGCATGAGGGCTTCAGTAGTTGCAGCACGCGGGCTCAGTAGTTACGGCACGCAGGCCCTAGAGCACACAGGCTTCAGTATCTGCAGCACGTGGGCTCAGTAGTTGTGGCGCATGGGCTTAGTTGCTCCACAGCATGTGGGATCTTCCCGGACCAGAGATCAAACCCATGTCCCCTGCATTGGCAGGCGGATTCTTAACCACCACGCCACAAGGGAAGTCCCCTCTACTATATATTTTTCCATCATTATCCCACAGCTATGACACTGTGACCTGGACATTCATTCTTGACCCCTGTGGGAGGTATGGGGACAGAGACTTTGAGACACTCACCCAGCTCCAGCTCCGGAGGCTCCAAACTCCTTGAAACATTAAATAGGAACAAAGCCATTCCGAAGATTTAAACACCCACTAAACACTGTAGATGTGTCTGAAGAACTGCAAGGTATTATGGATTGACAGTTGCCTTGAAAAAGACTTGAGTTACATTCCAGGCCTCAATAAAAGAAAATGCCAAACATCAACAAAGATTCTAAATGAAAATAGCAATTTCAGACTAATGAATAATACACTTAAAAAATGTCAGACTTCAGGCAAACCTGAAGGCCTATGGAGCAGTTAGGGTCTAGCCTGGAATTTGGCTATAAAATGTGGGCCCTTCCTTCTTTTTCAGCCCCATGGCTGGCATTCTCATTCAGGCAACATCACCCCCGCCAGTTACCTTGAAAACCTCACCAGTTTCACTGACTTAAAAATCTATTCTATTACTACTATTCAATTCCCTTTTTTCGGCCACATGGCGCGGCATGTGGGATCTTGGTTCCCTGACCAGAGATCGAACCCATGCCCCCCCGCAGTGGAAGCACAGAGTCTTAACC
Organism: Lipotes vexillifer; assembly: GCF_000442215.2. Taxonomy (NCBI): domain Eukaryota; kingdom Metazoa; phylum Chordata; class Mammalia; order Artiodactyla; family Lipotidae; genus Lipotes; species Lipotes vexillifer. The sequence goes on from NW_006780143.1 coordinate 2,385,471, forward strand.
ACTGGACCACCAGGGAAGTCCAATTAACTCAATTCTAGAACACAGACTTCATTCCTACTCAAAACACGGACCTTGGCTGCCTTTTCCTTTTACATAAATGTCAACTCCATAGCCAAGTATTTAAGAAACACCACCAAATTTAGCCCTATGACTTCCTGACCTAAAACTTCTCCAGCCAGGTTAGCCTCCTCCCTCTTCTCCCAGAGAAGCTGACTTAGGTATATCTGACTGAGAGCCGTGGTCCTGTCACCTGAAATATGCTCCCCCTTCCCATCCCATCTGATCATCCAGACCCTATCCCATTCTCAGGACCCAGATGGACGTCCTCCACCTCCCTCCTCCAGGAGATCTCACAAAATTCCAGTCCACACCGACTGGGTCACAAACACAGTTCCTGCACTGACCAAGACAGACAACATTACCATGATACAGTCTGGTATGATGTAGTGAAGTGGTGGGAAGGGCAGCAACTGGGGGGAATTTGCTCCAATTAAATTTGCTCCAATTTGTTCACAATTTTTTAAGACGATGTGTTATAAGCTAATAACATTAGGTGCCTGTGTGGAAGGGAACTGGGTGGAGAGTTTGTTTTTTCTCTACTCTAGTCAGTTCCAGATTTATTTATTCCAGGTCTATTATCACACTGTTTAGCCCTATGGCATTTTAGTTTCTAATAAAGCAAAAGGTCTTGTTGCCCAAGATTTTTTTGGCTACTTTTGTGCCTTCTCTCTTCCGGATGAATTTTTACTACTGTCGACTGAAAAAAATGGACGACCTAAAACTTCAGAATCATGTATTATTTGGCGAACTTTCTCAGGAGTTCAAGCCTGGAAGGCAGCCTCTCAGATAGCTCTGAGAAACTGCTCTGAAGAGGTAAGGGGAGAGCCAAGATATATAGGAGTTTTGTAACAAAGTCCAGATAGTGGGAACATCAAAAGATTAATTAAAGAAAACCATATATCTCAAGTTAATTAACTTTGCGCTTTCCTATGTATGGGAAGATGCAAGAGTCTGGGCTCACTGAAATCATCCCTTTGACATGCACCTTAGCTATCTGGGGCCAGTATCCTGTGCTCTCCCAGCCTGAGCCCCCTCAGGGCTCAACAAGGTGGCTGCAGTGGCTGATGGCTGCAACATCCTTTGTTTACTGATAATGGCAGGCAGCATTCTTAGTCCACAGTATCCAGAAGCAAGTGGGGTACTGGTATGGAGCAGAGGTGCCTAAAAGAAGTCATCCTATCATTGTAAACTTCCAAACAATACAATTTATTGATTACTCTTTTACTGGAATGATTTTAAAAATTGAAAATAAAAGCAATATGTACTCAATGTGTAAAATTAAGAAGAGAGAAAATAATTTATGCTGTCTTTAAGCCCTCTATCCAGAAATAACTACTGTTAACATTGTGACTTTTCTATATTTTTTTGCTTAAGCCTTTACATGGGAAAAAGTAAGAATAAACTATTTTCTATCCTGCTCTTCCCCCTCTAACCCCCACTCTATTTCTATTCTGCATTTGAAAGTTATTCAGCTTCTTCTCATCCAGGACAAACTAGCATTTAAGGTATTAAAAAAAACAACACAACTTGAGAATAAATAATAAAAATAAGAAAGCTTCAATGCAAGTACAAGGCCTGAACCCCACCTGGGGGAGCAAGGTAGAAGGGAAATTTTTATTGTATATACTCTTTTGTACTTTGTAAATTTTGAAACACATGAATGTATTACCTTCACAAAATACACAAAATTGAAAAACAAAAATGAGAAAAAAATTTCAATGATTAAAAACACAATGCCAGTTAAACAAAACAGCTGTGTCAACCCAAGGACTGCCAGTGTAGTATCTCTAAGCTTTTGTTACAGGTTCATTTTGGTTAATTAATTCAATACTGCCTTGGTTCTGCTCCATATCTTTTTGATATATGCATACTCTCTCTCAAAAGAGATTGCAAAATTAGGGAGGAAAAGAATGTTACATTTCTTTCATATCTTCTTCATCGCCTAGGACTTGGAAAACACCTATGATATGTACTCAATATTTGGAACCATAAAAGTTTAGAATGGAAAAAGACCTTAAAGATCTAGTCCAGCGCTGTCATTTTATAGATGAAAAAAATTGATGCATAGGAAGTGTACAAAATTTATCCAACTATCACAGGATAAAAACTCAGGACTTGAAATGAATAAAAACAAAAGAAAAACAAAACTCACAATCACAATTTTAAGCTTTACTATAAAAACAAAAGGTGTCCACTAGAGGGAGCCAATAGTCCATTAACTTGAAGAAGTTCCTATTGGCCCCTTCAAAAGACCTATAGGGTAATAATAAAGACTTTTTCCCAAGGCCACAGAAAATGACTGAAGGGCCATGGACCTCAATCAATGTAAATTCGGATTTCTTTCACTAGAGGTAAAAATAGAGACTTTTCAAATCTCCAGCATTAAAAAAATGTTATTAGCATATAGTAAAATTTATTCCTTTTTTCTTGTGTGTGTGTGTGTGTGTGTGTACTGCTCTATCAATTTTAACACACATATACACTTTGTAAAGCCACCATCACAATCAGCAAACAGAACAATTCAATTATTCACAAAAAACCTCCCTCCTGCTCTGACTTAGTCACACATCCCACTGCACTGGATATGCACAGAAGCGTTCCATATAGACGTTCAGTGTTTATCCATTCACCCACAGGAACATCTGAATTAACAGAGATGCTATAAATATTCAGGTGCGGAAGGGTAAGCTGGGACGAAGTGAGACGGTAGCATTGACATATATACACTACCAAATGTAAAATCAATAGCTAGTGGGAAGCAGCCGCATAGCACAGGGAGATCAGCTTGACGCTTTGTGACCACCTAGAGGGGCGGGATAGGGAGAGTGGGAGGGAGATGCAAGAGGGAGGAGATATGGGGATATATGTATATGTATAGCTGATTCACTTTGTTATACAGCAGAAACTAACACAACATTGTAAAGCAATTATACTCCAATAAAGATGTTACAAATATATATATTCACATACAAGTTTTTGTGTGAACATAAGTTTTCATTTCTCCAGGGTAAATGCCCAGGAGCAGGAATATGAAGTCATATATAAGTACATGTTTAACTTTAAAAGAGACTGCCAAACTCTTTTCCAAAGTGACTACCAATCTAGGCTTCCCACCATCAATGGAGATTTCCAATTGCTCTGCATCCTCTCTTGATTTTGGCGTTATTAGTATTCTTATTTTAGCCATTCTACTAGATATGCAGTGGTATCTCACCATGGTTTTAATTTGCATTTCCCTAGTGCTAATGATGTTAAACATCTTTTCAAGTGCTTATTTGCTGTCTGTATATCTTTGATGAAGCACCTTTATATCTTTGATGAAGTGTCTTTTCAAATCTATTATTTGTTGTTTGTTTTCTTACAGTTGAGTTTTGTGAATTCTTTAAATATTCTTGATACCAGTTCACTGTCATATATGCGATTTACAAGTATTTTCTCCCCAACATTCGCTTGTCCTCTCATCCTCTTAACAGTGCCTTTCACACAGCAAAAGTTTTTAATTTTGATGGAGTCCAATTTACCATGTTTTTTCTTTTATAAATCATGCTTTTGGTGCCATGTCTAAAATCTCCTTGCCTAACCCCATAAAGATTTTCTCCTGTTTTTCTAAAATATTTTAGTTTTACATTGAATTCTATGAATGAATTTCTGTATTAAAAAAATTAGGTTTAGGTTGAAGTTCATTTTTTTGCATGTAGATGAATAGATGTCCAACTGTTCCGACATTGTGAGCCTTGGTGGTATAGTGGTAAGCATAGCTGCCTTCTAATTGTTCCAGCATCATTTGCCAAAAAGACTAATCTTTTTCCTTTAAGTTACCTTTACATCTTCGTCAAAAATCAACTGGCCATGTTTGTGTGTGTTTCTGGACTCTGTTCTGTTCCACTGACCCAAGCGTTCATCCAGCCCTTCACCAACACCAGTCTTCATTACTGTGATTTTATAGAGTAAGTCTTAAAACTGGGTAGCATGACTCCTACTTTTTAAATAAAGAACAGTGAAAGTCACATTCAAGAAAGCTGACAAAATCTACATAACAAATTTCAGGTTCAAATTAAAGATTTTGGAAATAAGCCAGAAAAAAGCAAATATGAGGGAAAAGACAGAAAGAAAAGGAGAGAGAAATGAAGTAGAAGAAAAAGAAAAGGGGAAACAAGTGAGAACATGACAGCCATACACATAAAGTGGTATAAACAGAGAAAGAAATAGAGAAGGAAAGAAAAAAAGGAACAGGAAGAAGTAGGAAAATAAAAAGAAAATGGTTCCCTGCACATTAGATCACAAGCACTATACCCGAGCCAGTGAATTTCTATCTGTAAGCCATGAACACCTTGGTTACAACTGCATACCAGAGCTAGCATCAGTAGTAAGAACAGGGCAAGGGCCCGGTGGAGGCTCCAGACCAAGGACCCATCCTGCTAAAGATCTAAAACAGGTCAAACACTTTCCTCATTTAATAGTCCAAAACAAGCAATGATCATAATACACACCTCTATTTCTATATAACCCACTTCATTAGGTTTAAATAATCCTATGTAACTGTCTGTTCCCATACATAAATGGGCCGATTCAATGATCACCATGGAATTTACTGATGTTTTGTTTAGAGGTTTCAAAGAGACAACTGTCTAGTTCTCTGAGGATGAACTATCCAACCTGTCTACCGTACGGGGTTGTCACGAAGATCAAATGAGATCATAAAGAATTGCTTCATAAACAAATTTCTTATAAAAATACAAGGTAGTATCACTAGTTCTCTTCATCCAAAGTCTGGGGCCACGAAGCTTTGTTAGACACAGACGACAGCATATGGCTCAACTATGAGGATCCTTTAGTGAAATCTAAAATTGCCTCCACTGGCAGCCAGTCCAGCTCTCTTTCTAGTCACCCATGTTACTAACAGCAAAGAGTGGTTCAGTAGATAGTTCTGGGCCCTTCTCTGCAAAATCTCCTCTGTTAGGGACATTCAGATATTAGGATCTTACTTTCCTTTCTTACACACAAAAATTCACTATTTCCCCCTACTTTCTATACTTAACTCTTGGATTCTTGAAAAATAAAATCACAGTTAACAAATGTAAATGCAGTCACACAGCAAATATGACATGTTTTTAAACTAAAAATAAGATTTGACACATTCCAAAATAAAAGCTTCACTCACCATTTCTGTTATAAAATTCTCCTGTGGTGTGTGTGTAATTTCTGTCTTTAAAAAATACTCTAAGAGTCTTTATATTTCATGTTGCTTTCTCTAACTATGCCTTTCTGTAATTCACAGACCCAGAAAACCACCTATCCCCTGCTATATTTATGTAAGTGTTTAAGCTGATTATGTTTACCTTACCTCCTTTATTTGAGAAGACAGCTGATCATATAATATGTATTATATAGTACTTTATACATTACCGGAATTCTGTGAATATATGAACGTGTGTTGACTACACTAAATATTTCTGGTTTATGATTCTGTTTACTCATTCGGTCATTAGTTTATTTAATAAGCTAGTCAACCTCATGCCGTGGCAATGGAGGCAGTCTGACACGCCACAAGAACACAGGCTTCAGAGATAGAGACCTCAGTTTAAATCCTGACTCTTACTACTACCTGAGTAACTTTGGACAAGTCAGTAACTTTGGCCTCATTAATTTCCTAATCTTTAAGATCAAGATAATACCACCAACATCTACAGGTGCTGAGTTCAATGACGACTGTGCAATGAATCTGGCACATCACAGGTGTTGTTGGTATCAGTTCCTTTCTTAGACCTTAGAACTAAGGTCTAAGAAAGTTCTAAGTAAGAACTTAGTAAGATGCTGTACATCTGAAACTAATATAATATTGTAAATTAACTTATACTTCAATTAAAAAAACACAGGCAATTAAAAAAAAAAAAAAGAATCCCCAGTGAAGTGTGGCATGTGGAACCAAGGGTAGAGTTTCCACTGCCTGATACTAATAAGCACTATGGTCTCAGAACAGGCTAAAATCACCCAAGATTCTAATTAAAAGTTGGATCAGCAAGCCAGAAATAACTGCCAAATGGAGAGACAATTAATTGCCCAGCTGACAATCTTGACATCTAGAAGAGGGAGATTGCTGATGAAATTCTGTGACGAAGTTAGATCCTAAACATACAAAGTTGTCTGGCCTTGGCCTTGGTGGTGCCTCACCTTGCTCTGCAGCCTTTCTCAGCCTCTAGTCCCCAAAGGAACCAAAGAAATGACTCAGACAGGAAACAGTCACGTTTTCTCTGCTCAAACCCAGGTGACCCAGTGGCCCCCAAATGCCTCACTGAATGTGCTGTAAGAGAATTCCTTACTCTTCTGTTGGAGTAAAAGGCAGCATATATTGAGGGCCCATCATCTTCATTTCTTCACTTAATACCTCTCGGGTTCTTAGCACTTTGGTAGCCCTCTCTGTAGATAGCTCAACAATTCCTCTTTTCTGGACTCGTGTGACTTCATTCCTCTTTAGTATTCTCCCATTCCCTGAATTCTAGGCAGGTCTCCTCCAGCTCCAGCAATGAAACAGTCTAGCATGCAGTGAGGACAGAAGTGTCAGCAGAGAGACATCCTTGCCCTCAGATTATTGGGTAGTAAGTGAGCAATCATAAAACAGCACTAAAACATGAGCAAAAATGTTTAGGGAAAAGCAGACATGCACTGCAGGGTTAATCTGAGACATCGGGGAACTCTAGCACAACTCTTCATTACAGACCTGAGCTCCACTTAAAGATCAGATGCCTCTGCCACTAACCCCCTGAATACACACCTTCACACTGCTCAGAAAGGTGAAAGACAGAACCACTGTTTCACCCTTTCAGGTTCCCCAGGAGAGGTACTAAGCTACTACAGCCATCCTCCCAGTGTGCAAAAGGCACAAAAAGTCTTCCTTACTGAAAAGCCACTGCAACAAAAGACTACTTAAGGGGTGCTCTATGAAGAAAAGAGCACCAAGAAAAACTATAATCAATTTTGCTGTAGCAGCAGATTCAGTTCTCCACCCAACAAATCACAAGTTGCAGCATCACGCCCACGGACAAGTAAGTTCTTTCACATGAAGAAGTTTCAATAGACTGACCAGATCCACTGGTCCTCCCCAGACTCCTCCCCTTCGGGGCTGACTTGTTGCCATTACCTGTACAAGTGACGGTTGTCTTCAAAGTCTTCCTGGCCCCATTTTCCCTTGATGTCTTCAATAACGTGATTCTTCAGGAATTTTTTCAGCAGCTGGACCGTCTGTTTGCGGGTCACTTCGGGGCCAAAGTTTTGGCTGCGCCTCAACAGCTCATGTAGCCAATCCACAGCTTCGGCCGCTGTGAAGCAACGTTCATAACTTTTGAAACGACACCGATGTTTCCGTAACGGCATCTTGGTGCGAAAAAGCTCGACTGTTTCATTCCACTAGGGGCAAAAAGAGAGGAATGCATTTAGTGATCAATTGAGTTTTTTACAAGGTTATTATATCCCAAATATTTAAGACAATGAATGCAGTTTTTCCATTTAAAAGACTGCCTTAAGGGGACTTCCCTGGTAGCACAACGGTTAAGAATCCGCCTGCCAATGCAGGGGACACAGGTTCGAGCTCTGGTCGGGGAAGATTCCACATGCTGCAGGGCAATTAAGCCCGTGCACCACAACTACAGAGCCTGCGCTCTAGAGCCCACGAGCCACAACTACTGAAGCCCGCGTGCTTAGAGCCCATGCCCCGCAACGAGAAGCTACCGCAACGAGAAGCCCGCGCATCGCAAAGAAGTGTAGCCCCCTCTCGCCGCAACTAGAGAAAGCCCATGTGCAGCAACGAAGACCCAACACAGCCAAAAATAAATAAATCTTTTTTACATAAAAATAAATAAATAAAAGACTGCCTTAATAACAGACGGAGCCTTGATTTTTTTTTCATTTACAACCTTTACACACTAAAGAGAAAGTAACTTTTACAAATGCATTTATTCATGCAATAAATATTTACTGGAGATGTTGCCATCAAGTTGTCCAATGATGTGAACTTAACAGATTTTTACATTAATGAGAAACATATGAACAAAAATAATGGTAAAACTGAGCTCAATATGCATAATTCACTTCTTAGAGCCCTGTGTTTAATACGAGTTTACCTCATTCAGCAACTATTTACTGTTTGTTACACGAAAGGCACTGTATGGGGAGAGGAAAAGGGAGATGCATAAAATACAGTGCCTGGTGTCAAAGCATGTTTAAAAATTCTGCATTATATTTTCCTATTTAAAAAAAATCTACCCGGTCCGGAAAGATCCCACATGCGTGGGATCCCATGCACCACATGCGTGGGATCCTATGCGCCACAACTCCTGAGCCTGCTCTCTAAAGCCCACAAGCCACAATTACTGAGCCCGCATGCTGCAACTACTGAAGCCCGCGTGCCTAGAGCCCGTGCTCCACAACAAGAGAAGCCACCGCAATGAGAAGCCCGCGGACCACAACGGAAGAGTAGCCCCCGCTCGCCGCAACCAGAGAAAGCCCACGCGCAGCAACAAAGACCCAACACGGCCAAAGATAAGTAAATTAATTAATTTTTTAAAAAAATCTAGACATCCAAGCCATCATCAGCCATCCCTAAATTAAATGAAATGTTCACATATGGTGTTCTTCCTGCATAATTAGTCCAACATTTCCTTAGGACCCTCGTCTTCCCACCATTCCTCCTAAAAGTCCCGAAAACTCAGAGCCTTACTCTCATAACCATTCTCTCTCCTCTCATGCTCCTCTTTCAAGTCTATCACTTTACAGACTCTGAACCTTATTTTTCACCTACCTTCCTACTGAAATCAGCTCTTCTGATTTCACCTTTTTCTTTCAGTGATAGTTCTGACCTCAGCATACTCTTTTTATTTTGCCCAACACTGGTTCCTTTTCTTCTCTTCCAACCAGGCCTCTTCTTCCAGGTTTCTCTTCATATGCTCTACTGCCCAATCACCTCTGCACCTGTTGTCCCATTTCTCTTCTCCCTTTGATGGATTTCTCAGCCACAGTAATCATTCCTGAGTATACAACACCAGGTGCTGCAAGGGCCCAGGTAGGGTCTGTGCAAGCAGGCACCCTGGATGTGCAGCACTAGGCACAACAAACACACAGTTGGTACTCAACAAGCAAATGCCTAACTGGTCTTTCACTTTCCTTATTTTTTTTTTATTTACCCCCTAACTTCAGGCAACTTAATTCTACTTTGAATCCCAGTCATGTCTTTCTCCTGGCCAAACTCAAACATCTTTTTGTCCTATGCATATCAATCTTTCTACTTCATTTGACACTACTATAAGCCATGCTCCAAATTAAGTTGGTCCAGATTTAAACTTTTTCTTTTTAACTTTCTTAACACCACACACAAGGCTTCCCTGGTGGCGCAGTGGTTGAGAGTCCGCCTGCCGATGCAGGGGAC
>NW_006780143.1:2395072-2403323 GCF_000442215.2 Lipotes vexillifer
GCCCCAAAAAAAAAAAAAAAAAAAAAAAAAAAAAAAACACACACACCACAAAAACATACAAGCTGTAGAGTAAGATAACCTATAACCAGAATTTCTAAAACAAAACAAAAAATTCAAATCAAGAAAGGAGAGACACTCCATAGAAAAATGGGAAAACACTTAAACAGTCACTTCACATAAAAGAACCTCCAAATTTACCATAACATATGCAGATATTCAATCTCATTAATTAGCAGTGAAATGCAAAAGAAATCTATAATGCAATACCACTACATGCCTACAGAATGGCTAAAATGAAAAAGACAGGCAATATACTGTTACCAAGGGAATGTGGAACAACTGGAAATTATATGCACACTGTATAACCCAGCAATTCCATTCTTAAGTATATATGCCACAGAAATATGTTCACCAAAAGCCACCCTGCTCATAATAGCACTATCTTAATAGACACAAACAACCCAAATATCCACCAACATAAGAACAGATAAACAAATTGATTCATGCAATGGAATGCTATGAGCATGGGTGTACAAATACCTCTTTGAGTCCCTGCTTTCAGTTCTTTTGTACATATACCCAAAGGTGGAATTGCTGGATTACATGGTAATTCTATTTTTAATTTTTTGAGGAACTATTATACCAAACTTTTCTCCATTGCAACTGCAAAAGGATTTCAATTTCTCCAATTTACCAATCTTTATTGGTTCCTGTTTGGGTTTTTTTTTTTACATACTGGCCATCCTAATGAGTGTGTGTTTATTTTTAAAGTATACATGTTTATTGTGGAAATTAGAGATACAGAAAAGATATAAATGAAAGAAAAAAGTAAAAACAAAACTGTTTTTAAATGTTCCATTTTAAAATGAGAAAGCACGGGGTTGCTATGTAAACATAAAAAGAGCCTTTGTTTAAAGAAATGCAAAGAGATTAATTAATAGAAGAGTGAGCAAAGGACAGGCCTTTCACATAGGCACTCTGCATTTATAAAATGTGGTACTTCAAACAATTCTGTGAATGAGATTAAAAAACAGTTCCAATTATCATGTAATTTATTTTTTTAGTCTAAAGCTGGAAGAATGAGAACTGGTTACCCCAAGATCCAGAGTCTCTATTTCCCCTGCATTAGTGCTGTGAATAAATTGGCAGTAGGGGAGTGTTATTTTCCCTCCACAAAGAATAGTAAAGTTTTTGAAAGTCCCTGATAAGGCACAACCTGTATCTCATCCTTAAAGATGGACCTACCAACACACCACTGTAAAGCAATTATACTCCAATAAAGAAGTTAAAAGAAAAAAAAAAAGATGGACCTACCAATAGCCTTGACCCCAGATGGTTTCAAGTGGTAGAGGCAACTGTGAAGTGGAAGCAGATATGAAAAGAGGTTTTCTAAAATCCTATTTTTTCCCTGCTACCAGCATCCATACCTCTTAGAGGCAGGTCCAAAGGAAAACCTAAATTTATATGTGTTGAATTTTTTTTCAATGAATAAATCATTATGGGTGTCTGTGGTACATTGTTTGCAAAGATGAGTACAATAACTCCTTCCATCCTGTTCTCATCTTTTCCTGGATATCCCTTAGGGTGCATAGAACAATGAGCCTATCTCAAGTTAGCTGTGGCCAGAGAAGTGTTGACAGACCAAGGAGAGCAGTCCTTTCCTCCCAAATCACCTTTAAGCTTTCATAGAAAGTTGTCTAAAACTTACTCTAGACATTACCAAATTATCGCCAATTACTCCATTATGAAATCGCTAAAACACTTGCTCCAGGTCACAAAGAAATCAAGTACGCCTCAGAACTCTGATTACCAAAGCTCTTCTCCCAGGAAAACAGTCAGCACCCTGGACCAGTGTCTGCAAAACCTCTTTCAAACCATAAGTCCGGGCCCACCCTCCTCATTTAGGTAGGTGCTCACAGTAAAAGAAACGTCAGGAGCCGGAAACGTGGCCAGGGCGATCCACCTCTGTTCTGGGCACCGTTAGAAAGAACCTCAAGTGTCACCACAAGTGACACTCGGGACGGAGACACGCTCCAGGCGGCGGGTGGCGCTAAAGTTACGGACTGGGGCGTTGGATTCCGGAGGACAGGAGAGGGGAGACGGGTGTCACCCTGGTCTTCCGGGCGCTTTAAACAGGGAGGCGCCGTTGATTGGCGAGAACCCAGCCAACGTCTCGGGATCGAAGCTGCGCCCACCCTGGACGGGCTGGGCCCCAGGCCCGGTTAGCCTTTCTTTGAGTGTCGTCCAGAATACCGCTGCCCTACCCGAAACACGTCCCGCCTCCAGACCAGGGCCGGGCCTGCCCTGGAAAAGCGAGGACTGACGAGTACGCAGTCGGCGCTCAGGCCGGGGCCTCGCTTCGCCCAGATCCCGGCATGCACACTCACCAGCTTGGTGGCCCGATATGGCCCGGGCCCCACGATGCGGTGCTCCATGGCCCGCACGCAGCAGCGGCCGCAGCCACACCAACGCAGATCCCGGAGAGTCCTAGGCGCCGCAGTTTGAATCCCGAGCCCACGCGCTGCAGGCGCTGATTGGGCGGTGCGGCGGCACGTGACGAGAACTGCGGGGCGGGGCCGCCGGGGCCCCACGGAGGGGGCGGTGGGCGTCTCCTCCGAGACCTCCTGCTGCGGAGCGGCAGTAGGTTCACAACCGCCAGCGGCAGAGTCTGCGGCCCACCCTCGCCCACCCCGCGCACACGCAAGCAGTCTCCGCAGAAGGGTCGATGAACGTGTGTAATTCAGTGACCGAAAGCCGGTTGGACTGGAGAGGCAAATCCCTGTCCGCCCTTCGAAGTGCACCGTGAACCTGGTGGTGCGGCGAAGATTGGGAGAAGTGGGTAGTGAAAGGAAGCGAGGGGACAGCCTCTTCAAGTGGAGGCACATGTAAAAACTAGATAAGAGCCCTTGGCCACAGGGAGTGTCGACAGCGTGTAAGAACAATAAAGAGCTGGAAACGAGCCCCATTCAGCTTCCTGTGTTGTTCTTCTGGTAGAGTAGTCTTCCCCTGGAATTTGAGTTGTTTTTTGGATCTGACTGAAATTTTCAGTCCTATGCCACAGGGCTCTGAGTTCATTTTGCTGCTCAGAATTTTCCCCCTAGGAACTGATGGTCTGATTTGCAATTGTTCAAAGGGATAAATGAGGTCACCACTCTATGCCTACAAGTTCAAAGTTCAAATCTCATCACCTCAGCAACCATTCAGGATGAGATGTCATAAGTAAGAGATAAGGAAAGGATCAGATTCCCACCCTTTGTTAATACTCTTCCTGCATTTGCTGCCTTAGATATGTATTTAGCTGCATTTTAGAAAGCCCCAAAAATTCCTGAGATGATACATATGTATTACTTTTGTAATCAGAAAAAAGCAATAAAGATATTTTTTTACTTCCAATCCTTATCAGAACTTTTTCTTTTTTTGGACCTCTAAACCCCATGGAAGAAATATTGCTTGTCCTTGGCAAGGGACACCAATGGGGCACAAGAGACAGAAGGAGAAATTTCAGAGCCTTGTCCATCTGGGGATTGTCAGCACCTGCCACAGTGGTGGAACTGTGATCTGATACAAGACATCATGCCCTGCTTCCTGAGCATTTTCCCAAGAGTTGGTCATGAGCCAAAGACAAGATAGTTCATTTTTCTGGAAAGGCATATCTCCCAATGATCTACATATCAGAGGCCACAAAGACAGTCTTTGTAAATGTAGTTTAAATTAGACAGCTGATCATCTACCAGTCTTTCAGCACCACATAAATCAACTGGGAAATTTCTCACCTTCTCTCTGCCCTAAAATGCCAGTACTCTCTACCTTTCTGACCTATGTTTCTGCCACAGTGGTCCTCTTTCCATTCAAACCTCACAGTCCGCTTGGTTCCCCTGCTGGGAATGTTCTTTCCTCAGCTCTTTGCAAGGCCGTCTCCATCTCACCATTCAGGTCTCAGTTCATAATGCTGCCAACCTTAGAAAAGCCTTCCTTGACCTTCCTGTATAGAGAAGCCTGACACGCCCACCCTACTCTTGCACTGTTTTCCTTCTGAGCACTTACCTGTAACTAGAATTACTTATTTTCGTCTCTTCTGCTTAATCAATGATGGTTGTCAAATGAAGGGGTTCCAGCTTCCGGGAGCATTTGGGGCATTTGGGCATTGAGGTTGTTTTCTGATCTTCTAAAAGGTAGGAAGGCCAGTACTGGTATTTTGTGGGCAAGGGCCAGGGGAGCTAGATGTCTTCTGGTGCTTAAGTCAGACCACACAACCTACAATTGGCCCATGTTCTACATGCCTTTTAATTGTCCACTGGACGTTCAGGTAAGTGAATAACCTGTTTGTTATTATCTGAGCCTAGAACCTAACTCTGTTTTACATGTAAAATAAAAAGTAGTTTTGGCCGGCTAGAGTACGCACTGAAGTTTCCAGGAATATCATACCCTGTCCCATTTGGGATTATAACAAAAGTTGCTCACCATGTCACAAGAGCATCAGTAATGGCAACGCAGCTAATGGTATTTGAGAACTGTATCTGTGTCATTCTGTAACTGCAACTCTTGAATTTATGGGAATTATGCATAAAGGTGCTGTATACTTATTTAGTCCTTATTTCAAAATGTCAAATATAAAGGAAGAATGACAAGAATATTCAGTTGACTTTATCTTTACTTCTCTTCAATCCAAATTAATTTATTTTATTTATTTATTTATTTATTTTTGGCTGTGTTGGGGCTTTGTTGCTGCGCGCAGGCTTTCTCTAGTTGTGGCGAGCGGGGGCTACTCTTTGTTGCATTGCACGGGCTTCTCATTGCTGTGGTTTTTGTTGCGAAGCACAGGCTCTAGGTGCATGGGCTTCAGGCACACAGGCTTCACTAGTTGCGGCACGCAGGCTCCAGAGTACAGGCTCAGTAGTTGTGGTTCACGGGCTTAGTTGCTCCGTGCCATGTGGAATCTTCCTGGACCAGGGCTCGAACCCATGTCCCCTGCATTGGTAGGCAGATTCTTAACCACTGTGCCACCAGGGAAGTCCCCCAAATTAATTTTTATAAGTAGATGCAAGTACTTGCCTATCTCATTATATCTTTCTGATATAATCATGCTTAGGTATTTATTTAAATTTTGAAATGAATATTGCTTTATTATGAATTACTTCCTTTTTATTTCACCGTTATATAAAAAATGTTAATTTTAATTATGTGTAGGTTGGTTACCTGTGAATTTCATTTCAGCACAATAAAGAGTATTGGCCCTGATCCAGCAGTGAACCGTTGCTCTGTCTAGACTATAAACTCCATGAGATCAAGGACCTCTTGTTTCCCACTGTACCCCAGTTCCAAAAACAGTATCTGATACATAGTAAACACTCAATAAAAAAAAATTAATATATAACTTTGTTTTAATGTAAAAATGTTTTAACTTACTCAAGTAAAATTGAAGCAGGAGGGAGATTCTACAGTTTACCTCTGGCTTTCCATGCCTGAGCATACCACAATCTTCCTTCCAAATCCATAGGCACCCCAGTTGAATAAGCACAAAAAAATGCTAGTTTATTTTTTTTGTTTGATAGATTAACAACTATAAAGAATATAATGGTGCATTATTTCATTTTTCTACATTTATTTTCTATGTATTCTATGGTATTTCATAAATACATCGTAAGTTGACTCAGTTCCTTTTTGGAAAGAGTTACCCACTACTTCTAAGAAATAAATTACAGTCCTTACAGTTGTAAAGCTGCTTGCAAAGCTTTGTCACATTATTTCATTTGATCCTCAGAACCATATGGATATGCAAATATGGATAATCCCGTCCTACTGCTGAGGAAGCTAAACTTCAGAGACTAAGTGACTTGCTTAACTGGAGAGGTTTAGTGTCCCACAGCCAGTAATTGACAGAACTTGGAACTGAACCTATACCTTCTGCTGCCAAAGCCTGTGGAGTTTGGTTTGATTGCTTAGCTGGTCGGTTTTTACTAATGCCTTCACAAATCAAAAAGGATACTTTCCAAATGTAAAGAAGAATTTCACATTTATATTTATGCAAAGACACATTTCAGGAGGGGGGAGAAGGATAGAAACCTTTCATACGTTTATCCAAATGATCATTCCTAGGAATGAGTTTCATAAAAACCTGAGGAAAGGGCTTCCCTGGTGGCGCAGTGGTTGAGAGTCCGCCTGCCGACGCAGGGGACGCGGGTTCGTGCCCCAGTCCAGGAGGATCCCACGTGCCGCGGAGCGGCTGGGCCCGTGAGCCATGGCCGCTGAGCCTGCGCGTCCCGAGCCTGTGCTCCGCTACGGGAGAGGCCACGACAGTGAGAGGCCCGCGTACCGCAAAAAAAAGAAAAAAAAAAAAATTTCCACATTCACAGTGGAAGCAATTTTAATAAATTGCTGTTCATACTCTTCTTGGCTTATATAAGTGTAAGGCCATCAACATCCTGTAGAAGCTTTGCCTCAGCCTCAGAACATCTTTATAAAGTGAGTATTAGCACGTTGAGAATGGGTAGTTTCACCATCACCACCTGACTTGTCACTGATATTAGGAGGTTCCAAGCTATGGTGCAAGAAAGCAACATAGGCCTCAAGTATACTGTGGGGTTGGAAGCTGTGTTTCTCAATCATGCCCAGTAGGGAACAGTTGGGAGTGGTGCCCTCACTCCCCAGGGGATTCCTGACTGCTACATGCAGTTCTGCTGCTGCCTGAAAGGACTCCCAGCCAGTTGGATGGGTCATTTTGAAAGAACTCCTTTGCTGAAACCCAAGTCACTCAGTTCCTACATTCAACTTGAGCCTTTCAGATTGTACTACAACTACATTCAGTTGTGTTTGTTGGCATTTAAGCTATCAAGACTGTCTATTTGCCAAGGTTCTTAAAAGTTGTAATATCTGTGACTTGATTTCCATGGCTGTTGGTCTGTACTGTCACTGTTCTATTAGGAAATGTTCCCCCAGAGGTTGTATTAACCCTATTCACTAATAGAGACATCATATTCTTTGGGGTATGGGTGAAGAAGAAATGATAAAAAATATATGGAAAACATAAAACCATACTATTTCATTGAAACTGTTGAATAATATTTTTATTTCAGTATTTAAAAAATAAATGTCCCAAAGAAACAGAGAATTTATATTCATTCATTAATTTATTCAACAAGTATGTATGAGTACCAACTATGTGCCAGGCACTGTTCCAGTCCCTGAAATACTGAAGTAAATAAAACAGAGTTCTCATTTCCAGAAGCTGACATCCTAGTGGGGAAAGGGATGACGAGCTAACTATAATACATAAAAATATATATAATATATCAGGAAGTAATTGGGTGCTGGGAAGAAAAGTAGAAGAAAGAGAGGAGGGTGGAGGGAGTGGATGCTATTTTGGCTCAGGTGGTCGGGAAAGTTCTCTCTGATGAAGTGACATTGGGTAGATAATCTGAGTGGAATAGAGGGGTAGCTGTCTAAGGGAGGACCTTCCAAGCCAGTGGAGCAACAGCCCATGTGAAAGCCTGAGGTGGACACATACTTGCCACGTCCAGGGAATACGGGAAGGGGGCCAGTGTTACTGGAATGGGGTGCGTGAAAGGGAGAGAGGAGGAGATGGGGTTGAATACAGAGTGGAAAGGGGCTTCTGAGGCCACATTATGAGCCACAGGATTTGGATTTTACTCTGAATTTGTTGCAAATGTATTAAAAAGTTTTGAGTGTGTCAAGATCTTAAATAGGTTTTTTAAAGCAGCACTCTTGCCATTGTGTGGATAATGGACTGGAATGGGTGTAGGTATGGAGTGGAAGCAGGAAAACCAATTAGGGATACGGTTGCAATACACTTGCAGGAAAAATAAATAAATTTGGTTGGTACAGTGCTTGGCACATAGTGACATTCCACAAATATTTGTTGAATGAATAAATGAATGAGCAAGTGAAACTAAGCTTCAAAAAGTTATCTCGGGACTTCTGTGGTGCTGCAGTGGATAAGACTCCATGCTCCCACTGCAGGGGGTCTGGGTTCAATCCCTGGTCCGGGAACTAGCTCCCACATGCATGCTTCAACTAAGAGTTCACATGTCACAACTGGGGAGCCCTCATGCTACAGCTAAGGAGCCCATCTGCCACAACTAAGACCCAGATCAACCAAAAAAGAAAAAAAGTTATTCATCTCCTAAAGATGGATTTAATTCATTTTACCTATGTGTATTTCTTTTAGGTATGTACTCTTCGATATAATAGCTAACTTTTATATTTTCAATTTAACCTATACAATTTGCTGCTG
>NW_006780143.1:2403438-2417502 GCF_000442215.2 Lipotes vexillifer
GTTGGCCAAAAAGTTCGTTCGGGTTTTTCATGTTACAAAAACCCGAACGAACTTTTTGGCCAACCCAATACAATCCATACCCCATGCCTTGGGTTATAATCGTGCACATGCATACACACACATGTGCACACACACACACATGCACACAGACTTCCTGCCACCTCACAATCACACTATTATAGTTTGAAGTTAGAATAAGAAAATCTTTAGCAAGGACCTAACTGAATGGTTTCTCATATTTGGACACAAGTTCAGTTTCTGGCATATCACAGCCATGCCTCTGTGTTGCTATGGCTAAGTATAATTCTCTACATCTAAGAAAGTGATATGATAGAAAAAAAATATTTTTTAAACGAACATTTGTCTGGCCAAGGAACATAGGATTCGAGTAGGAAGATCCTAGAGACAAGAATCACCAAGGTAGCTTGTTTAAACTCCTAGGTACCTAGATTCCATGGGTGATTTATGGTTTTGACTCCTTACTAGCAACTCCAAAGATCCATGTACATATTTCTAATTTTGATGAGGCAAAACTTTAAAACTCCCACCTTGGAGGCTGGTATGCAAAAGAATGTCATCCAGCTTGTACATGAGCCTAGCCAACCCCTAGGATTTCATGTCCAATGTGACTTTGATATTCTCTACTGTTTGTGTTTATGTATCTTATGGGGACAATATTATGCTATAGTTGTATTTCAGAATTACCCAAGTCAATGGACTTATTCCTCATAAATGCTAAAAGCCGCAAGAAGTTGGAATTTGGATATGCAGGCTTTGACTGACAGTGTAACATCCAAATAGAGGTGACTCATGGTTGAAAATATTAGATGAAGAGGGCAGGGTAGAGTTGGGGAAGTTGAAGACCTACAGATAAATGAGGACTTTGAGGAAGGAAGAATATAGAGAGAAGAACAGAGGCCTTCACTGTCCCATTTCAGCCCTTTAGCTTACTACCCTGACTGACAAGTTTCTCTGGCCCTCAAACCTGCTGCTTCAATAGAAAACTTCTGTTGGTTCTTATAAGGTAAATTTAAATTTGCCTTGCCCCATGACAGTCTAAAAAATTATATGTCTCATTTATCTTTGTAAAGACCAAACACTTTAACAGAGCAGCCATTTGTTGTACAACAAATTATTTTTGAACTATCCTCCTGTTGTCACCAAACATCTTTAAAGTCACCTTAAAATTAACATTATCTTTTTGATAACCTTTCACAATATCCACTTTGTTGCGGGGTTTAGAATATTTCTTAGATGTGTAGTTCTTGTTTCCACACAAAGAAATGTGTGTAAAGTTAAATAGAATAAGATAGTAGTGAGAATTAACTGTTTGTTCTAGCTCTTAAAAAAAAAAAAAAAAAAAACCTGCTGCTTCACCTCTGAGTCTAGGCTTGTCTGCCCGCTCCGGGAACTTCATCTTTGTGATTCCTCAGCCTGTCCTGGGCCAGGGATAGCTCAGTTAGGGAATTACCCCACTCTCTTTGTTCCCTTCCTAGAGGCTTCAACTCTGGGCATTCGTCAAAGACTTTCTCCTCTATTTCACTGTCAAAGGCTCAAGATTCAAGTTTTCACCTCAGCAGAATTACAAATCATTACATGTTATTGAACTTTCGGGTAGCAAACCAATAGTTAAATGATATATTCTAGTATCAGTACATCAGCTGTCTGACCCATAGCCCCTAAGCTCAGTTTTAAGAAAAATCTAAAGGTAAGATAAAATTATCTGCACTTTTAAAAGATTCATCACAAATGGTCCCTGAAATAGCAAATATACTTAGGATATAGCCCCTAAAGAATTCAATTTACAGAAAATAAAAAAAAAAAAGTGGAGGAGGAAAAGAATGTGCAGAACTTTTAGAAAACACTGCTGCCCGGTCTCACAGCCAGATGCTTGTAAGTAGTAAGGTGCCCAGGGCAGAGGTAAGATACTTAACAGGGAATCTCCTACTCCTGGCAGCAGCAGCAGAGGACCCTGAGAGCCAAGGCCCACCGGACCACAAACAAACAAAAGAGCCCAGAGAGTCAGAAGTGGGACAGTGGGTGGCAGCACCAAGCCAGAGCAGGATGAAGTGAGATTGTGAGGTAAAAGCAGTTGGGGAACAAGGAAGGTCTTTGAGCTGGGGCAGGGTGTCTGTTATGTGTTGGGCTATCTTGAAGGGCTAACAAAGGCAACAGTGGTTATTGTGTTTGCCTGCGACACTGCCACTCTTATTTTCTTTCAGAGGCAAGTAATTGAAACTGGCTTGGATATAAAAAACAAAGTTATTTTAAGCATTTTGTCCTTACTGGTGATTACTTTATATTTTTCTTTGTTTATTTCTGACACAGATCTTTTCTTTCTTTCAACTTTTTATTGGGTTATAACATATGGAGAAAAGCACTCATTATCTGTATAGGGTTTGAGAAATTTTCACTAACTGAACACATCCTTGTAACCAGCACCCCAATCAAGAAACAAAACATGACCAGGACCTGAGCAGACCTCCAGTCTCTACCTGCCTAAAGATAACTGGTATGGATCTTCTACTATGTAAGAAAAAAAGAAACAAGCAAGAGTTTACCTCAGACTAAAGAGGGAACAAGAGCCAACTCACAAATTACCAGGAATTTAGTCCATCTACGTTGTAACCCAAAAGCCAACTATAAAAAGTGGAGGGGGGCTTCCCTGGTGGCGCAGTGGTTAAGAATCCGCCTGCCAATGCAGGGGACACGGATTTGAGCCCTGGTCCGGGAAGATCCCACATGCCGCGGAGCAACTAAGCCTGTGCATCACAACTACTGAGCCTGTGCTCTAGAGCCCGTGCTCCGCAACAAGAGAAGCCACCACAATGAGAAGCCCGCTCACTGCAATGAAGAGTAGCAGGAATAAAGACACAGACCTACTGGAGAACGGACTTGAGGATATGGGGAGGGGGAAAGGGTAAGCTGTGACAAAGCGAGAGAGAGGCATGGACATATATACACTACCAAACGTAAGGTAGATAGCTAGTGGGAAGCAGCTGCATAGCACAGGGAGATCAGCTCGGTGCTTTGTGACCGCCTGGAGGGGTGGGATAGGGAGGGTGGGAGGGAGGGAGATGCAAGAGGGAAGAGATGTGGGAACATATGTATATGTATAACTGATTCACTTTGTTATAAAGCAGAAACTAACACACCATTGTAAAGCAATTATACCCCAATAAAGATGTTAAAAAAAAAGAGTAGCCCCTGCTCTCCTCAACTACAGAAAGCCCGCGCATAGCAACAAAGACACAGTGCCACCAAAAATAAATAAAATAAATTTTTTAAAAAAGAAAAGCATTGAAAAAAATACATCTTACTGTATGTAATATGGCAAAATAAAAATTTTTTTTTAAATTAAAGAGAGACTTTCTAGAATTCAAACCCGCTTGACTACATTTCCTTATCCAGCTGTCTCTGAAAAGTCAATGATAGGGGACTCCCCTGGTGGCGCAGTGGTTGAGAATCCGTCTGCCATTGCAGGGGACACGGGTTCGAGCCCTGGTCCAGGAAGACCCCACGTGCCGCAGAGCAACTAAGCCCGTGTACCACAACTACTGAGCCTGAGCTCTAGAGCCCACGAGCCACAACTACTGAAGCCTGTGCGCCTAGAGGCCGTGCTCCGCAACAAGAGAAGCCACCGCAATGAGAAGCCTGCGCACCACAACGAAGAGTAGCCCCCGCTCACCGCAACTAGAGAAAGCCTGTGCGCAGCAACGAAGACCCAACGCAGCCAAAAAATAAATAAATTTTAAAAAGTCAATGATTGGGTTGCTCCTGGAATTAACAACAGGACAGAGCTTTGATCCCAGCTCCAGTGAGGGATTAGGAGGGAGAGTAGCTCCTCAGAGCTATGAAGTGACCTCCAGCCTGTCTACATACCAGAACCCTGGAGACTCTTATTTAAAACACAGATGCCAGGCCTGACTCCAGGTCTCCTGAAAGTAGCTCCCTCAGGGCATAGGAGCACCAGAGGGGTGACCACAGATATGCCATTATTATCTGATCCTCTCCCTAAGACTAGCTGAGGGCTGGAGGTGGGGTTCTGCAGGCCCTGCCAGGAGTGTCCTGAGGACCTGGGCAGCATTCTAGGAGAAAGTGCCTCTTACCTGTTCCTCTTTGCATGATGATCAAGTTCCAAAAGTAACATCCTAAAGGAATGTTAGATAAAGGCCTTGAGGAGAGTCAAGTCAGGCCTCACAGCGAGGCCAGGAATAATACAGAGCTCAAGGAGATGGGAACAGGAGGTTTGAGGCAGAACCTAGAGTAACTACAGAGCTGCAGTGCAAATAGCTAGAATCAACTTTTAGCCAGGAGCTTTCAAAGAGACAAGGATCACAGCTTCATCTACTAAGGATTCTTGCCCCCAAAATTGAAACTAAACCTGACCACACCTCATTTTTATGAGGAAACTACCGATTTACAGGAAATGCAGAGGATGGAAAAATTTGGGGAATTGCAATTGGCAACGTCTGGAATGTGGGGAAGTCTATAAGTGACCGGGTATTTGCAATTACAAGGAAGCGGGGTGTGGAGGGTGGAGGGAGAGCCCATAGAGGTTTGAGACAAATCAACCATTCACAGGGTGTGGAATTATTTAGATCATAATTCAACCTACTGTAAAAATGATAAAAACTAAAATTTTAAAAAGCAATTGGGAGACAATTGGAAGATGGAATACTGAACAGATATTTGAAGATAATGGCGAATTATAGTTTAAAATTGTATTGCAGTTATCTTTTAAAAGACTCAGTCTTTAAGGGCTGTGGTTTTAGAACTTTAACATGCATCAGAATCACCTGGAGGACTTGTTAAAATGCAGATTACTGTGTCTCATCCCCAAGATTTTCTAATTCTGTAGAACTTTGTTGGAGCCCGAAAATTTCCATTTTTAACAAGCTGGATGATGGGTACATGAGAGTTCTTTATTCCTATTCTGTCTACTCTTGTTATGTTTGAAATTTCTATTTTAAACATTTTTTTAAGATAAGGGAAGAGAAAAAAATAGAAAAAGCATTTGACAATATCCAATTCCTGATTTTTTTTAAAAAAATCTCTCAACAAACTAGAGAATACAAGGGAGCTTCCTCAACCTAATAAGAATCTATGAAGGGCTTCCCTGGTGGCGCAGTGGTTAAGAATCCGCCTGCCAATGAGGGGACACTGATTTGAGCCCTGGTCTGGGAAGATCCCACATGCCTCGGAGCAACTAAGCCCGTGCACCATAACTACTGAGCCTGCGCTCTAGAGCCCGTGAGCCACAACTACTGAGCCCACATGCCACAACTACTGAAGCCCACGTGCCTAAGACCCGTTGCTCCGCAACAAGAGCAGCCACCGCAATGAGAAACCCGTGCACCACAACGAAGAGTAGCCCCCACTCGCCACAACTAGAGAAAGCCCATACGCAGCAACAAAGACCCAACGCAGCCAAAAATATTAATTAATTAATTTTTAAAAAAAAGAATCTATGAAAATCCTCGGGTAACGTCGTATCTGATAAAAGACTGAATACTTTCTCCCTAAGATCAGCAACGAGACAAGGATATCTGCTCTCATCATTTCTATTCAACATTGTACTGGTTAGCTAGTACAATGAGGCAAGAAAAAGAAAGAAAAAGCATCCAAATCGGAAAGAATAAGTAAAACCGTCTTTTTCTTCAGACAGCATGATAGCCTATGTAGAAAATCCTTTGAGGTCTACAAAACAGCTGCTAGAACTAAGAGGAAGGTTTTGCAATACTGTGGCAAGGACAGACACTACAGCTGGGTGGAAGCTGGATGGCTGTGGGGAAACGTTTTTGATCTTATTTTCTAAAGCCCCTAGGAACTTTTTTTCCTCCTGAGTTTGCATCCTATCACAACCTGGGGGCCTTCCCTGACTGATATTGAGAGTGAAGACTTATTCCTTACTTAATCGTATTTCTCCAAGGAGAAATTCCTGAGAGCCATGGCTCTCAAACTTGTCTGCACACTGGAATCACTCGGGGAACTTCGAAAACTCCTGCTGCCCGGGTTCCACCTCCACGGATTGTGATTTAATTATACTGAGGTATGGCCTGGATGTAGGATCCCCAATTCTGATGTACAATGTACCTTGAGAACCACTGCCCTACAGGAATATTTCTGGCCTGGTAACCTCTCTGAACAGTGAGTTTAGGAGGTGAAACTGGGCAAGCATGGCTCAGGCTCTACTGGATTTTCTGTGGGATCTGCCTGCCTTTAAAGTTTACTGATTCTGTTCTGCTACTCTGAGCCATAAATTGTACGGCAAGGGGCAGAGGGAACAGGAGGTGGGAGAGGACTACGGCTGTCCAGGAGTGACTGACTATGACAAGGTAAATCTAGCTAGTTCAGATGTAAGGAAGTCCACTTAGTCATCAGACTTAAAGCCATCTATTCCTAAAACCTTACCTCCCCAACTTTTATTTGGAGAAAGTTCAAAGCATATATACTCACCACATACATTCAGTACATTCATCAGTTGTTAACACTGTGTTCCATTTGTCATCTTTCTCTCTCTTTTTTTCCCCTTTTTTCTTTTTTGGCTGAACCTATGTAGTTCAATAGGTATCTCTTAAGAGCAAAGGCATTTTTCTACTTAATCATGAGACGATTTTTACCCTCAGGAAGTTTAACATTGATACATTATTACCTATTATACATTCCATATTTATATTACCCTAGTTTACCTCAAAAGTTCCTTTATACCTGTTTTAAAGACCAAAGGCATTTTTCTACTTAATCATGAGACAATTTTTACCCTCAGGAAGTTTAACATTGATACATTATTATCTATTATACATTCCATATTTATATTACCCTAGTTTACCTCAGAAGTTCCTTTATACCTGTTTTAAAGACCATACACTGCATTTAATGGTCTTGTCTCTTTACTATCCATAATCTATAGAATAATCTCCCTCCTTTTCAGAAGACACTGACAAGTTTGAAAAGGCCAGACTACCTGTGTCATAAAATACACCATAATGATGCTTCCTTATGATTAATTCATGTTAAATATTTAGCACGAATACCAGGTTTGTGATGTCGTATCCTTCCAATTGCATCACATCAGTAAGAACACAATGTCAGTTTGTTCCAGTATCTCTGATGCTGGATTTAATCACTTTGGTTAACGTGGTGCCCACCAAATCTCTTCATTTTAAAGGTATCTTTTCCCTTTATACTTAATAAGTAACCTGTTGGGTGATACTGTGAGCCCATACGAATATCCTGTTCCCCAACAAATTTATACCCATGGTTTTAGCATCCATGGATAATCAGTTATTACTGATTGCAAATAGTGATTTGCAATAGTGGTGTTTGCAAATAGTGATTTTCTAATTCTATCATTCCTTCTACATTTTTTTTTTAAAAAAACTGTTTATTTATTTTGTAAGAATGTACCCCCTAGTCCAAAGTTAACTATGTTTAAAAAATTTTTGGCCAAAAAATTTACAAAAACATTTTCAGTTCAACCTAATGAAAGTGATATCTAGAAAATATTTGACATCATTAAGTCTGCCTTAGATAGTTCCGATTCTAAAGCATTCCTAAGGCACGGTGTTCTGGAAGACAAATGTGCTTCTGTGGTGCTACATGGCATATGCGGCATCCGTGACTGGCTGCAAGTGAGCCCTGGCAGGCTCCTTTCTCCTGACGCTGGGGGACTGTGAGAGGAGTCAGACGTAGGCCTCCAGGGCTGCATGGAACTCTGTGAGACACTGGCCCAGCTGCTGGAACTTGGGCCTCTCCTCCGGATCTAAGGCCCAGCGACAAGCCATCACAGCAAATAGTTCATCAGGACAGTTGATCGGCTGGGCTATTCTGTAACCATCTTTCAGGTGTGTGGCCATCTCAAACGGGTCGGTGTCCACGTAGGGCGTTTGGCCCAGAGTCATGAGCTCCCACAGCGTCACTCCAAAGGCCCACACATCACTAGCAGTGGAGAACTCATTATTAACCAGACTTTCAAGAGCCATCCACCGAACTGGCCTGTTTTTGTTGTCCCCCAGACAATGATCGTCCATAGGGAACGAGTCTCTGGAGAAGGTATTGTCTGCAATCTTAACTTGAAGTGTGTCATCAATGACACAGTTCCTAGCAGCCAGGTCTTCGTGGATGACTTCCCTTCTGGCCAGATAGCTCATTCCACAAGCAATCTGAATAGCCATGTGGACAAGTCTTGTTGAGAAATTGCCTGTGGATTATCGGCCTCTACTAATTTGCACTGCCGTAAAAACAAGTAAAAGCAATTTAAGATTCCCCCAATTCATGTAAGGCAATATCACCATGGGCTTTTCTCATTCTTCTATACAGACATGAGTAATAGGAATAAGATTCCTGTGATGAAGGCCTCGTAGCTTACAACTTTCAGTAAGCATCATTGTCACCTGAATTTCAGAAGCTTGATCTTTAACTGTTTTTACAAATGCTTGTTTTTCCTTATTTGGATCTTTTTCATCTACTAAAATCCCATGGAAAACACGCCCAAAAGTACCTTCCTGGAGTACATTTTTAGAGTTATCCTCTCCCCGGATATTGCGATATCCTTCACCTTAGCTTTGGCCTCCAAAAGAGTGACACTTCTCAGGTCATTCTTCTCTATCCGCAAGGTGGGATAACCTGAGGAGCTGGTGATAGAAGTTGCACTGTTGGGTGTGTCAGTTCTCAGATACTGAGTCGTCTGGGTAGATGGCTGAGACAGCCCTTGGGAACTACTGCTGGCACTGATGCTGTCATCCAGTTCAATCCTTTTCATACTAAGAAGGTGCAAAACAGCTAATATTATTGCTACAAGAAATATTACTGCACAGCAAACCCTTACGCTGATATAAAACACATGCATAGAAGTGGTTGGAGCTGCATGTACAGAATCATAAATAGTTCTGCTAGTGCTTTTGTCCAAGGATGACGTTTTTACTTCAAGTTTTTTGTAGCACATTTTCCTTCGTTTAAAATTTAAGACTAAAGTTTTTTGAAGAATTTACTGTCAAGTTGAGCTGCATTAGTATCATAACCTCAGAATCTACTTTGCCAGTACAGGAAAGCTCGATCCGAAGCACTGATAAAGTGCGTGGAACTTCCCCCTGAGCAGAAATGTTGACCTGGGGCATGTCCATAGCCAGGAAATTGTCTACTTGGAATCCCAGCTTATATTCAACCTTGGACTTTGCATGCCAAGTGAAGTGCTGGAAATTTGTCTCGCTGGGTACTAACAGGTTAAAGGATAGGGCGTAGTGACTAATAAGATCATTTCTCACACAATAAAGTTCTGCAACAAGACAGATGAGCCGGCGCACCTAGTCCTCGCTCGGGTAGAGGTTCACGCTAGGCCCCGCGTACGGGGGGAGGCAGCGCCGGCGGCCTCGGGGCAGGGGCGGGGGCGGGGCCCTCAGGCCGCGGGTCCACCGGAGGCGGCCCCGGCCCGGTGGCCCCGGCCGCGCCGTCCTGCGCATGGCCGCCGCCGCCGCCCAACTCCGGCTCCGAGCCCTTCAGAGCCCCGAGCCAGGGGCGGCCGCCCAGCTCATCGCGCCGCCGGCCCGTGGCCCCCTGCCGCCGCTTCAGACCGCTGGAGCGCGCCGCCGCCGCCTTCTCGGCCGCATGCGGTAGGCGGGCCTCCTTCCACATTTTTAACTGGAGTTCTTTTATAAAAAGAGCTTTCCTCCCTTCCCCTCACTGCCTGCTTTTTTGAGTATGATTATGGACTCAGGGATTCCTTGTTTATTTATCAAATTATGATCCATTTCTGTCATTTGTCTTTTTGAAACCAGCTCTTGTGTTGTTTCCATATATCCCCATTAATTTTTAAATAGTGTCTTTATTTCTGCTACAAGATATTTTAAGCTCATATATTTCCTTCTCCAGACCTGGAAGCAGCCATTTCTCCAAGAAGTTCCCATTCCTTTTAACTGGAAATGGTATTTATTATGCCATTTCTCTTTGATACAAAGTTTTGTTTTGTTTTGTTTTTATCTTTATCTGCCTGACCCCTATCTATCTCCAAGTTTGTTCCAAACTCGGGCAGGTGAAAAATAAGGTGTTATGTATTAAACCCTATACCTTTCAATACCTGACCCAGTGTAATATAGAATAGGCTCATAACTTATCTTTATAGTTCTATATTGATTCAACAAAAAAAAATTTTTTTTTTTAATGTTTTTTGCGGCACGCAGGCCTCTCACTGTTGTGGCCTCTCCCGTTGCGGAGCACAGGCTCCAGACGCGCAGGCTCAGCGGCCATGGCTCACGGGCCCAGCCGCTCCGCAGCATGTGGGATCTTCCCGGACCGGGGCACGAACCCGTGTTCCCTGCGTCGGCAGGCGGACTCTCAACCACTGCGCCACCAGGGAAGCACCAACAAATATTTTTTAAATGCTTACACTGTGCTAAGCACCCGGGATAAAATTTGAAGCAAGACACGCACAGTCATGGCCTTCCTGTGCGTACAGTCTAGTGGAGAAGGCAAATATGAATCAAATGATCATATAAATATTTAACTACAAACACTGTAAATCTCTAAAAATAGGCACACTGAGTTCTAGGCATACATCAAGGAGTCTGGCGTATTCTGGGTTGGGAAGGGTTCCCTTAAAATAGGAACATAGAGGGACTTCCCTGGCAGTCTAGTGGTTAAGACTCTGCACTTCCACTGCAGAGGACACAGGTTCGATCCCTGGTCGGGGAACTAAGAACCTGCATGCTGTGTGGCATGGCCGATAAATAAATAAATAAATAGGAACTGAGATCTAGGATCTGAAAAGTGGATAGGAGTTACTCAGTTCAAGGGAAAAAGGCGTGTGTGTGTGTGTGTGTGTGTGTGTGTGTGTGTGTGTGTGTTGGGGGTAGTGGTGCTGGTGGCAGAGGGTATGGGAGTAGTGAGTCTAGCAGGTTCTGAGGTAAAGAGAGGAAATTGGAATATCTGAGAAACAAAAAAAATGCTGAGGTCTTTATTGTCATAAGCTAGGGTAAGGGACTATGTTGTAGCTGGCAGGCTGGGCAGATGCTCACTCCATAGGACCCTGAGGGCACAGAAGAGAGATTGGAGTTGATACTGCTGAGAGTTAAGGAACACATAGGTACACAAAGCCAATAAACAAACATGCTCCAAAAGCCTTCAAAGGCAGGGTGGAGGTCTCTGGAGGAAGAGAAAGAGATGGATAAGAGCTGGAATTTTGTGTGGATCTTTTGCAGGGAGGAGGAAGGGATAGGTGAGAGGTTTCGGGAGGGAACAGTCTGAGCACAGGGCTGACCTTCACCCTTCCCTTACTCTGAAGGATCTGCCCTTTTGCTCTCCTAAGATGTGGCACCACTGAAAACCTGGTCTGTCGCAGCCCTGGAGAGGTGGAAAATTTTAGCAGTGATAGCTGGGAGGAAGGGAGTCCAGAGAATAATCTGAATGATTCCTTAAAGCTACATACAATCTGTGAGGCATGTGGGAGTGCTCTAAAAAAAGTTTTTTAAGTTTTCCAACTCCTTTTACAATGCTAGCAGAACTGACACCAGATCTGATTGACATAGTAAATGCAAAGAGAAAGGAGTAACATAAAAGTTACCATCTTAACCATTTTCAAGTGTACAGTTCAAGTAGTGTTAAGTACATTCACGTTGTTGTGGAACCAATCTCCAGAACTATTTTCATCTTGTGAAACTGAAACTCTGTACCCATTTATCCATTGATGGACACTTGAGTGGCTCCCACCTTTTGGCTAATGTAAAGAATGCTATGAGCATGGGTGTACAAATACCTCTTTGAGTCCCTGCTTTCAGTTCTTTTGTATATATACCCAAAGGTGGAATTGCTGGATTACATGGTAATTCTATTTTTAATTTTTTGAGGAACTATTATACCAAACTTTTCTCCATTACAACTACAAAAGGATTTCAATTTCTCCAATTTACCAATCTTTATTGGTTCCTGTTTGGTTTTTTTTTTTTACATACTGGCCATCCTAATGAGTGTGCGTTTATTTTTAAAGTATACATGTTTATTGTGGAAATTAGAGATACAGAAAAGATATAAATGAAAGAAAAAAGTAAAAACAAAACTGTTTTTAAATGTTCCATTTTAAAATGAGAAAGCACAGGGTTGCTATGTAAACATAAAAAGAGCCTTTGTTTAAAGAAATGCAAAGAGATTAATTAATAGAAGAGTGAGCAAAGGACAGGCACGGGAAGGTTGCCAGGGATGAAACAGAAGTAGCCAATATTATGTAAAAGGGTTGGTATCTGGTACCGGGGAGACAAGGATAGGAGCCTGCCTAGTTCACTGGCTACTTCCATCTGGTGAGGACACTGTTGAAGGGGCCTCCTGCAGCTACTACAGCTGGAGGGGTGTCAAAAACTCTGCTCTGCCCTGCATAGACTATAACCCCAACCAGTTTATCCACTGAATACAAAAAAACGGAGGCTCGACAGCCAGAGGAAACATTCCCTTCCCTAACACCAAAACAAATGATATATTGGGAATGCTCCACAGAAAATACAGACGAGAATGGAGCCCTTAAAAAGCTCTAAAAACACAAATGAAGTGGCCAAACTACACATTTTGTTTTAGAGGTAAGAATGCTGGGAAAGAATTTTGGAAAAGCAAGAATATTAAAGCACTTTGTCCAGACTGCAATGCCAGACAATAGTTTACCCTGCCCTCGTTCAGTTATCATGCCGATAGCAAAGCAGCTCACCTGGGGAACTCTGAAGGCGCAGCAGCTCCCACTGGAATCTGAAGCTACGTGGTGGTTTTAAAACAGGCCCCAAAATGCTTGGAAACACCTCCTGTCAAGAGGCGGCCGCTCTGTCTCCAGAATGAATCCAGTGGGCTTATGACTGTTTCAGCTGATAGATTATGACAGAAATGATGCCATGTGATTTCTGGAGTTGGGTCCTGAAAGGCTATGCAGATCCCCTCCAGTTTTCTTGGACCACTCACTCTACAGAAGTTTCTTTACTGGGTCCTCACTCTAGAAACCCAGCCGCCATGCTGTGAAAAGCCAAGCTTGGGAGAGGCCAAGTGTTGGCACCGGCTGATAGCCCAGCTGAGCCCAGTCTTGGCGTCATCTCAGCCCAGGTGCCTCACATGTGAATAAAGAAGCCTCCAGATGATTTCAGCCCTCAGCTTTTCAAGGCATTCCCAGCCTTTTGAATCTTCAGAACAAGAGGCCTCAGTCACGGAAGAGAGATGAGCAATATATGCTATGTCCTGTCTAAATTCCTGATCCACAGAAGCTGTGGTAGTTTATCTTTCAATGTCTTTGGGATCATTTGTTGTGCAACAGTAGATAATCAGACCAAATAGTTAAATTACTAGCACTACAAAGAAAGAAATTTCAACTACTGGTTAAGACTATTAATTCACCTGTGTCTAGTAGAAGAGTTAGTGGTGTTACAGGCACTTAAAAATCAAAGAACTTGGACTATCCAGCTAGCAGTCACTTTCTAGGAATGCTGTCCTCATTCCACAGATAGATTATTCTTATGGGTGAAAATCCTGGTAGGGCTGTGGAGATAGATCACTCTTGATCTTATGGCTGAGTCTCCCATCAGTGGAAATTCCCTGTGTCTGTAGGGGTTTTGCAATGACAAAGAGGATGTCCTGTAAGATTCCCCATGTGGGAAAAAGATGTTGTCCTAGGGGCTGTGAGCTTCCTAGACCTCAGTCTAGACGAGACTATGATGAGCTAGCCCCTCATTGAGGACTTACTTTCTTAAATGCAGTGGTGGACAGAGCTGGCTGGGGTCGGGGTAAAGAGACTTTCTGCTCAGTCCCTTGGAGTCCTCTTGGGGTTTAACAGAAGCATGGAGTGGCTGGTTATAGTGCTGATAAACCCTGGGAATCTACAGTAAATACATAGGATGACAGATGGTCTGTGAACAAACAAACTGTAGAATTACTTTGGATTTGATTATTTCTGGCTAGGGGCGGGGGGCGGGGCAGTGGCAGAGGAGGGAGTGGTGATCCTGGTATACCCATTATTAAAACAGTTTCCATGAAACACCAACATGGTTTTCTGAATAGCAAATCATGCCAGACCCGTTTAATCTTTTTTTTTTTTTTTTTTTTTTT
>NW_006780143.1:2417708-2424973 GCF_000442215.2 Lipotes vexillifer
CCCCTGCATCGGCAGGCGGACTCTCAACCACTGCGCCACCAGGGAAGCCCCATGGAGGTATCTTAAATGAATATTTCTAAGTGAAGCTATCTAATCCAAAAAGGCTACATACTGCATGATTCCATTCATATGACATTATGGAAAAGGCAAAACTATAGAGGTGGTAAATAGATTAGTGGATGTCAGGGGTTCAGGGTGGGGAAGGGTTGAACTGGCGAAACACAGAGGATTTTTTAGGACAGTGAAACTATCCTGCGTGATACTGTGATGGTGGATATATGGCACCACATATTTATCAAAACTCAAAGAGCTTTAAAGCACAAAGAGTCAACCTTAAAGGAGGCAAAAAATTTTTTTTAATTGTTTAGAAGGTGAGAGGTTCCCAGGATAGAAGGTGGAATGTGACAAAATAATCTATTACAAATATATGAAACAACCTCGTTGAAGAGGATGAGGGGGGAAGGTGCTGACTTAAGTAATTGTGGAAATGAGTGGAGTCTGTAAATGAAAGGCAAAAGAAACTTTAGTTGATCAAGTGGGGTATGGGTTAACAGTTCTGAAACCACTATCCATGTATACTAGAATTGAACTATTAAGTAAACATGTGGCAGATGTTGGGGCAAGGTTTCTCAGAAGCAGTTACAGATAAGCAAGGAGCAAAGGCTAGAGTGATCCATTTAGTAATGGATTAGAATTGAAGATATTAATATGAACTTATGCTTATCTTACTATAGATACAGATGGTTACATATAGAAACATTTATAGATATATGCATATGCACTGGTTAGTATACACACGTATACATCCTTGCTCTGTCAGCTGATAGGGTCTAGAAGCAATGACATCCCAGGAGCAGTGAGTACACCTGGTGCCAGCTCTTGGTTTGTAATACCATTCTCCAGTCAAAGGAACCAGGGCCCCTTGGAGAATTGGCTGATTCCAGGACTGGGGCAGGAAATATGCAAGATAAGTCTGGAGCATCTTGTAGTGCCAGAAAGTAAGGAAGTAGAGATATGTCAAAGTGATACAGGAGCCACCTGGAAGAGCTCCCAGTGGTGAAAGCTGGAAGAATTTGAGCGACAAAATAAATGCGGTAGTATTAGAATTATAACGAAGGGTATAAAGTAGATATTCATGAGTCCATACTACTGTAAATAAATGAGAGAATGAATAAGTGGGACAGAATAGGTAACTGACTCAAGCAGAAGAATTCCAAATAATTTATGCAGATACTTTGCCCTCAAGGGGGTATCCTTAAGTATGGCTGTACATAGTCACTCCCTTCCAAAGAATAAAGTATAAAAGGAGAAAAAAAAGTAACATTACCTCAACCAGGTGATCAGGGTTAACATCAACAGTGAAAAGTCATGGTGATAGTATGTACCCTTGATATAAGAATGATACTTTACCTCTATTGTCTTCCTCCTAAAACCTAACAACACATGTAATCATGAGAAAAACATTAGACAAATTCCAAAAGAGGCACATTCTACAAAATACCTGACCAGTACTCCTCAAAACTGTCAATGTCACCAAAAACAAGGAAAGCCTGAGAAACTATGACAGCTAAGAGGAGCCTAAGGAGACA
This sequence comes from Lipotes vexillifer, assembly GCF_000442215.2. Taxonomy (NCBI): domain Eukaryota; kingdom Metazoa; phylum Chordata; class Mammalia; order Artiodactyla; family Lipotidae; genus Lipotes; species Lipotes vexillifer. The sequence continues at coordinate 2,419,298 of NW_006780143.1, forward strand.
TGACAACTGAATGCAGTGGTATCTTGGATGGGATCCTGGAACAGAAAAGAGCATTAGGTTAAAAACTAAAGAAATCTGTCTAAATAAAGTATGGACTTTAGTTAATAGTAATGTATCAGTATTGGCTCATTAATTGTAACAAATGTACTGTACTTATATAAGATTTTTTTTTTTTTGATGTGGACCATTTTTAAAGTCTTTATTGAATTTGTTACAATATTGCTTCGTTTTATGTTTTGGTTTTTTGGCCGCAAGGTATGTGGGATCTTAGCTCCCTGACCAGGGATCACACCCGCACCCCCTGCGTTGGAAGGTGAAGTCTTAACCACTGGACCGCCAGGGAAGTCCTTATAGGATGTTAATAATAGGGAAAACTGGGTAAGCATTTATGGGATTCTCTGTACTATGTAATTTTTCTGTAAATCTAAAACTATTGTGAAGTTTATTTTAAAAAAGAACCTAAGTCCTGCACATCCCAGATTTTGAGGCTTTTATCACTTTGCTTTTCTCATTACTGTCATCTATTGTCTTCTTGGTCATATACCCCTCCCTTTTCAGAGCACTTTGTCACCTGGCTAATCTTTATTCCAAGATTCTTCATCTTTTTAAAAAAATTTATTTATTTTTCTTTTATTTTTTTGGCTGCATCAGGTCTTAGTCATGGCACACAGGGTCTTCCTTGAGGCGCACGGGATCTCTCATTGTGGCACGCGGCCTTCTCTCTAGTTGTGGTGTGTGGGGTCCAGAGCATGTGGGCTCTGTAGTTTGCAGCACTCAGGCTCTCTCGTTGAGGCGCAGAAGCTCAGTAGTTGTGGCATGGGCTTAATTGCCCCATGGCATGTGGGACCTTAGTTCCCTAGTGGGGGATCAAACCTGCGTCCCCTGCATTGGAAGGCGGATTCTTCACCACTGGTCTACCAGGGAAGTCTCCCAAGATTCTTCATCATCGTGAGGCTCTTCAACATTCACATGGAAAACCCATTCAGCCCATGCCTAACACTTCCTCATCTGTTCAATTCTAATAACCAGCATACAGTTTCTATGTCAGTCTCTCACTTCCAGAGCCATCCAGTGTTACCTCCACACTTTGAATTTCTGACCACAGCCCACATCCCTCGCCCATTCACCTTCTTCTTCCATAGTTATAGAATCTCTGGTTTTAGCTTGACGTAGAGTCACCTAAAATAAAAACTACACTTCCCGGATTACTTTCTGCTACATGTGACCCATGTGACTAAATTCTGGCCAATGAGTTACCACTTTTGTTATTTGTCCTTAAATGGAGAGATCAAGTTCTTCTCTTATCCTCTTCCTCTTTCATGCTGGCTGAAATGTGTATATAACTGCTGGAGTTCCAACACCCATTTTGGATCATGTGATAACTATGGAGTGGAAGCCACATATAGCAGAGTCATCAGATAGAATGTTCCTGGGTCTTTGATACTATGATACTATAGTGTAACCAACTCAGCTCTGGAACTTTACATGAGAAAGAATTTCTATCTTGTTTAAGTAACTGTTATTTTGGGTTTTCATTGTTCCTAGTTGAACTTACAAATCAGTTCACTCCCTTATTCCATCAACCCCTCCTTGCCCTACAGCACAATGGTTAAGAGAAAGAGCTCTGAAATCAAACAGATTTGGTTTCACACCAGCTCCACCACTTCATAACCGCATGATCTTGGGCAAGTTACTTAAATGCTATCAGCATCAATTTCCTTACCTGTATCTTCCTTATTGTACCTATCTTATAGGGATATTGTGAGGATTTTACCACATGAGACACATAAGGAGCTTCGTAAGCACCACTGTCCTTTGAGAATCTTGATTTCAGCTCCCATAATGCATCACTTTGTCTGCTCTTACTGGCATTCTCAACATTCTCCCTTCCTTGTCCTGCTGCATCTTTCTCGCAAATCCCCACCTTGGTCAGTGCAAGTCTTCTTGGTGCCCACACGATCGTGGGCTAACACGGTTATGCACATTGAGACCACTACAGATGTATGGTCTCCAGTCTCAGCAGGGCCCTGCTGGAGGCTGGGAAATATTTGACATCTGTGGCTACGGCTAGGCACATCCATTCCCCCCTGTATTTATGCACCTTTCACTCTTCTTCTCAAGCCATCCCTAGAGGAAATAAACATGTTTATGCATCTTCTTCTTTAAAGAAAAATTTCCCTCAATCCCTCATTTCTTTACCTACTACCCTTTATCCTCTCCTCATCCTAGCTCCTTGAAAGAACAGTCATCACACTACTGCCTGAGGAAAAGGAGATTGGATGGAGGGATATCCCTCAAACTCAACATGGCCAAAAACAACTCACCATGTGTTCCTTCTTCCTGAATCCCAGTCAATCCTGGTCCTGGGTCTGCACTCTTGAAGCTGAAACACTGGGTTCACCTTACACATTTCCTTCAAGTTCATGCAGGCCATTTCTTTCCCTTTCTTGCCTGCAATTATCTTTTGGGCACACTCTTGTCTTCATTTTCTGTCTAACAAACAGGCCCTCGCCTTTCATGAGTCATATGATACTACCACTTCTTTCAAGCCTTTTCTGAAGTCCAAGCCTTTTCTGAAGTCTAGCCAGGGAGAACTATCTCTCCTTTGTGTCCCTACATTATGCAGATTAAAACCCACCACTTTTGCAGCTGGAACACTTGACTTGTTTACATGTTTGTCTCCCTCTATCCAAGTGTAAACCTCTGTGGGGATTGCTATTATTTGACTTGTTTTTTATGCTCAGTCTCCAGCACAAGACCTGTTACATACTAGGTATTTAACAAACTGTTGGGACTTCCCTGGTGGCGCGGTGGTTAAGAATCTACCTGCCAATGCAGGGGACACAGGTTCGAGCCCTGGTCCGGGAAGATCCCACATACCGCGGAGCAACTAAGCCCATGCGCCACAACTACTGAGCCTGTGCTCTAGAGCCCGTGAGCCACAACTACTGAGCCCGCATGCCACAACTACTGAAGCCCTCACACCTAGAGCCCATGCTCTGCAACAAGAAGCCCGCACACCACAACGAAGAGTAGCCCCCGCTCGCCACAGATAGAGAAACCCCGCACGCAGAAACAAAGACCAAACACAGTCAAAACTAAAAAACTAAATAAATAAATTTATTAAAAAAAAAAAACTGTTGTTGAATGAATGAATAAGTCAGTAAAAAGTGAGCAGAGGAAGAGAACCTATAACAATAGCAAACACCTATTTGGTGTTTCATGCATTCATTCAATACCAATTTTTTGAGTTCCTGTAATATGCCAGCCGTTGTTTTAGGCACTTGCAGTGAATAAAACAGACAAAAGTGTCTACCCATAAAGAGGTTATTTTCTAATGAGAAAGACAGTCAATAAATAATATAAATAATAACTAAGCACACTGTATAGCATGTTAGAAGGTAATAAGAGCTGTATGGAAAAAAAAGAGAGAGCAAGGCAAAGAGAGGTGCCAGTTGCAATAGTAAACAGGGCAGGCAGGGCCTGCCTCATTGAGAAAGCAAGATCTGAGCAAAGATTGGAGGGAAATGAGGGGTTTAGCCAAGGGCAAGAGCCCCCAAGGCAGAGGCAAAAGCTAAACCTTGAGGCCTAAGATGGGAATGTGCCTCATACAGTCCAGTGAATACAAGGAGGCCAGTGTGGCTGGGCCAGAGGGAGCCAAGTGGGAGATGAGGACTGAGGGGCAATGGCAGGGGAGACAGACCATGGAAGGCCTTGTAGACCATTGTAGAGACTTCGGCGTTTTCTCTGGGTGAAATCACATGCCATTGGTGGGTTTTGAGTATAAGTGTGACATGATCAATTTATGTTAAGAGATGACTTTGGGTGCTCTGTAGACAATGCCTTGTAGAGAGGCAAGGGCAGAAGCAGTGAGTCAGAGAGGAAGCTATTTCAGAAATCCAGGCCGACATGATGAGGGCCCAGAAGTGGTCAAATTCTGGTGATACTTTAGAGGAAGCCTTTGATGTTGAGTGAGAAAGAGTTGAAGATGGCTCAGGTCTTCGGCCTGAACCAGCAGGAAGGCACTGCCCTAAAAGTTTTCCCTGTATTAACTCATCTAATCTCCACAATGAACTGATGAGGAAAGTAGTGCCAGGGTTCCTACTTTCAGTGGGGACACTAAGATAGAGAGGTCGTCCGGGTCACACAGTTCATAAGTGACAGAGCCAGGTTCTGACCAGCTGGCTGGTTCCAGAGCCAGTGCTCTCAGCCACTGCACCAAGCTCCCCTCCATGAAAGCAGCCTAGTTGGATACAAGGTTCTTATAGTCCGTCAAAATGCAAAAAGACCAAGGATAATTCTCTCATCTGGGCAAAACTATTTGGGCCTGAAGTAGGATATTTGGCACAATAAAAAGAAAGAAAGGAAAAGATTCATGGGCACGATAACACAAAGCAAGCAGAAGACACGCCGACCAAGATTCGTGCAGCTTTTAAGATAGAAGGCAGCAGGTCTGCACTCACGGCCTTCACATTCAGGTAGTCAGATGCTTACATCACGCCTACTGAAGTTGTAAGTACTAAGCACAGAATGTCCCCTTGGGCGGCCTGGGCACTTGAAGCCAATACTACCTTGTACCAAGCCTTCTCTCTTAGTAAGCAGACTGTCCCCTAAATTAACTGAATCCTGTCGGCTTTAGAATATACACAAGGTACAGCAATATTTTCAAAATGCTGCAGCTTAAATATAGGAACAAATGCTTTTAGATGATAAGGGTGTTGCAGTTTGTAAAGACTGTTGGGCCATATGTGCAAGTACAGCCTGATCTGATACCAGGTGTCAGTGAAAGCCATGACCACACCCAGGTAGCCACATAAAAGTAAGAGCCCTCTGGTCTTCTCTCTGGGGCAGGCTGGTGTAACAGGACCCGTTGTGAGCCTGCTGCATTGTGACTGCATCTGCTGGAAACGTTTAGAAAAACTTTTGTCCCCACCTCCTCCCCAATCAACACATATACTTACGTCCTGAAGTGGAGGTACCAAAACCCTCGGTCTCTCTTGGGTAAGGATCCACCTTCTTTTCCTCCCCACTCAAGTCTGGTAAATCTGTATTCTTTGTGCTTATGTTATTTCATATTTTCACCAGTTACTACAGAAGGCTTTTAAATACATTATCTCATTTAAACCATACAACAATCCAGCAAGGAGAACTTGTACTATTATTCTCATTTTACAGATGAAGAAACAAGCTGAGAGAGGTTAACTGGCTTGTTCAAGGTCGCTTGGCATCTAATATCCATGCCTCACAGCTTCAGACTCAACCTCCTTTCCACACTCCCACACTGCTTCTCTGAACTGTGCAGCACATCTCATCCTTGGTCAATCAGTTGCCAGATTCAACTCTCCCATCAGAAGCTCTCTCACATCAGCCTCTTTCTTTCCAGTCACACATTCCAGCTCTCTTCCCCTCACCCTAATCAACTAATTTATCTCTGCCTTTAGTGTCTCATGCCTCCACCCCACCCTACCAGGTGACTCTTCTTAAGGTACCACTTTGGTCATACCTCTCCTCTCCCCCAAATCCTTGAATGCTCCTATTTGCCTGGGGCATCAAGGGCAGATGCTGCAGCAGCACATCTCCAGTGTCAGAGCCCTCCTCCCTACTGGCCTCATCTCTCTGTGACACCGACAGGTGCCTCACTCAATTTGGTCTGTTGGCCATTCCCTACACCTTCCT
>NW_006780143.1:2425070-2452870 GCF_000442215.2 Lipotes vexillifer
TCCCTACACCTTCCTAATGCTTTCCTTCCCCTGGGCCTTGAGTTGTTATTTCTTTTCACTTAGAACACCTTGCCCACTAACCCACTCCCCATTTTGACAACCTGTACGTCTTAAATACATGACCCAAATTTTTTTTTTTTTATTTTTTTATTTTTTTTAAGGATTAGATTTAATCTCATTTATGGATAACTGGTGGGATTCCAGAAAGAAAAGGGTCATCTTCCAGTGCATGACCCAAATTTAAATACCTTCATGGAGCCTACCTGCTTGCTAAGTGCCACGACTTTCAATCATATGGCACCAATCATATACTTCCCTGTAACATAATCTCCTCTGCCAGCCTGCAAGCTCCAGGAGGTCCCAACTATGCGGGAGGCATCTTTGTATTTTGTATCACTCTAATGTCTAGCACAGGGCTCTGAACATAACAAGTGTACAACAAATGTGTAAAATGATTTGGTTAAATGAATATTCATATTAAAAACCATCCATCCATGCAAACACATACAGTTAGATTCCAAAATGAAAGACACACACATGTGCATGTGATACCACAAATTTATTATAATACACACACCAAAAACCAAACCCAAACTTTGACAGTATCCACAGAGTTTTCCACAGTCTTTAAAAGTAGTTAACAAAGATAAGGGATAATTGAAGAAATGTAACATCATAATCTTATAGTTTATGTAACAATGTAGTCTGCTCAGTTAAGAATTCTACTCAGTTAAGACTGTAAAATGGCAATGTCCTGCAGATATTTAAAATTTTACATTTGCATTTATTTGTAATATAGATATAGGTTCTAAAGGATTCATAGAGCTTTATGTCATAAGCCAGATTTTGCAGCTGGCCTTTTGCCCTTTTTATTTGTTAGGTAAGCAAACCCAAAGGCAAGGAAGTCCTGAAAAGTGGGATGAAACTCCAGCAGAAACTCTATGTGACCCACAGAGCTGTTTAATAAAACAATGCCAATCCAATCCTACATCCAGTGATACCCATTCTAATCTGCTGCTATTCATACGGAGGTTACCTCTGCCAGCTGTGATTTCTTGTCATGTAACATTCTAGCTCTCCATTCCTATTCATATAATGTAGAATGTGATTCTGTCACATGCTGCTGTTAGTTCATAGGCACAGCAAACATTTTAAAGACTACATACAGGGAGACAAGGAGGGGTTGTACAGAGCAGGGCAGAAAGTATGCAAGAGAAAAACAAACTCTCCTGTTTTCTCTTCTTTTAGTTTTGCTTCCTTTTGGTCTTCACCCTACTGGGGTCTTTGGGAATTGTGTGTATGTGTAACAGCATCTACCATACCTCCTCATTTTAGCACAGGATGGGTCTGAAGAGAAAAACAGGAAAACACTTAAGGAACCCTGAGACTCTCATAGAGAAATAAATTAGAGCTGCTGTTTCTTTTAGCTTTGCTCTCCTGTTCTTTACTATTTATTAAAAAAAAATGAAATCTCCCCTTTTATCAACCCTCAAATTTTCATATTGTAAGTGAGTGGAGTCACTAAAGGCAAATAACCTTACTAATTTGTTGAGTGTGAAGAGAAAAGGCCATGGTACAGATTAATGGACTAGGAGGGAGACACCTAACTCTAGGAGTTTACAGTTGGTAAAAACTCAGGCTTTGCTGTACAATAAGTATCACTGTGTGTTACACAATTACTGGGGTACTAATTGCTTACAGTCATACAAGCATAAGCAATCCTTCAAAATCAAGTAAAATAGAACAAGAAAAAAAAACACTGTGGAAAAATTCAGAAATGTCCAAATATTTCTGTTTCTTGGGCAAAGCTCTACTGATCAGTAGTTGGGTTCTCCAACAAGAAAATATGACTTCTAGAAAGTAGCAATTTTAAAGAAATGAGAGCTATGCAAAATGAATTTCAGTCCCTCATTATATAGTTTATAAGTCTGAAAAAAAGAATACCAGGCTGTTAATAAATTCATAATTCTGGAAAATATTTTTCCATGCAGTGAATCTATAACAATAACTATTATACAGTCTCTCTCTTGCTCTCTCTCATTATGAGAGAGACCCTTATCACCAAATCTTCTCTGGATAATCCCTGTGCCACCATTTGCTTCCAGTTGCTTCACAAGCCACCCTTAACCCACCCTTGGGTGGTCTAAAATCATTTATTGTGCGCCAGTGATATGAACATTTACACATCTAACCAATATATATTTAACCAAGATAATCCTTTAAACCATGATATGAGAAAGTGGCATTACAACACCACAGACAACTATTTTTTCCATTGATAAATTCACCTCTTTCCCGAAATATACAAAGTTCATTGCAAAACGGTGATAGCAAAGTGTTCATTAAGCCATCAGAACAAATCACCTTGTTTTCAAAATAATAACTTAACTTTGTTTCAAGTGCATCAATGTATTACCCTAAAGGATTGTCACTTTTAAACAGTTTACACAACAAAAGCGTTGTGAGGAAGTCTTACAAGCAAAACTGGTGCCGGCTACTGAAGAGATCCATTAAAAATTACCATTAGTGATTTTAAATGATAACTGATCAAAAATACACTTAACATTCACCCTATTAGCTCTTTAGAATGGGAATTTAAGTTTAGAGTAAATACAGTGTCTTCTGAATATAGTCAACAAGCAGCAAAGCCAGAGCCCACGGTTAAAGGTTTCCAGACCCGGCAGAAGGAATCTACTGTACGGCATAGATCTCTGTCCGTGCTCAAAATATCTAACGATATTTTTCATCTATACTGGACTTCTTTGAAGAGTACTCTACTGTTTCACATCCTTCTTTCAATCTAACAAAATGTGTTAAATAAAACCTTTAGATTAGGTTTAAAAGCAGCTGAAAAACTGGCTGCTTTAGGCTCTAATTATCAGAAGACTGTTATCTGGGAGCTTTGGGCTCTCAAATATCAGAAACCCCAATAACTTATCATAAAAATACAAGCTCTTGGTTTTGAAAAATATACAAAATGCACTGCACATGGAAATATCTCTTGATTGTCAAGGAAGACAAGATATCAGTCTTATTCATAGATTTATGCTGTGCTTGAATTTCAGTGATCTTTGTTTTTGCAGATTCCATTTTTCACTGTTTTGGGTAGCCTCTGACCTTTGGTGTAAGCACGGTACCAAAAATGGAGAAAGAGCAGCAGAAAGATGCACCCGTAACTCATAATGATGTACAGAAAGACTGGAAACTGGTACTTGCAATCCTCCATGAAAAAGAACTGGCCTATGTGTATAGTGACAATAACGAACTGGACCTAACAGATGGAAGAATGAAAAGTATTGCTTAGCCACAAAGAGTCACAATGGAGCAATTATTTAATGCATTCTTTGTCTGCTTATGTTTAAACACTCTCCAACCACATCCAGGCTACTGTTGGACAGGGAATTTTATCTTTCAATCTAGCCTCTATGGGAATGACAGTGGGTGGAACAATGTCAAAATGCAGATGGGAATTTGGAACTACTATTCAGTCCTGCCAAAGTGCACAGGTCCAGGGGGAGCTATGTAAATGTCCCTGGAGCAGGGCAGTGCAGCAGCCCTTTCACACTCAGAGAACCATCAGTCTCTGACTTGAGTCCTTGACCGATGAAATGCATACAGGACCACTACCTCATGGCCTAATTTTCTAGGGCAGTTCGATTTCAAACATTCTGTCCTGTTGTTAGACTGGATATTTCCGTTGGTGGGGAGGGGAATAAAAACATTCTAATTAGAGCCCCGCTTATTTTGTAGGAGCCAAAGCATCGCTAAGTCCTCATATCTGCCACCGGTCCTCCACCGTCATAGATAAAAAATACATCCTATCTGCCAATTGCAGCAGAGAATCTGCAATGAGTGAGAGAGCATTGGTGACCCTCCTAGCGATGCCCAAGGGCTCTGTGTTCTAGAACGTTCTACACAGTCTTAAAAGGGACATGTTTTGGGCTAACATCCATTATTTATGTTTTAACATCCAGAAAAAACATATATTTTTTCTCATGATTAAAAGGCAACATGCATTCTGTGGAAATTTTGGAAAATAAAAATCTATACATAAAAATAAATAATGATTACCCACAATCTATCCTTTTATAACCATAGTTAAGATTTTCACATTGTTCCTGTTATAATCATCAGCTTTCCTTGCATTCTCCTTTTTTTTTTTTTTTTTTTTTTTGCGGTATGCGGGCCTCTCACTGTTGTGGCCTCTCCCATTGCGGAGCACAGGCTCCGGACGCACAGGATCAGCGGCCATTGCTCACGGGCCCAGCCGCTCTGCGGCATGTGGTATCCTCCCGGACCGGGGCACGAACCCATGTCCCCTGCATCGGCAGGCAGACTCTCAACCACTGCGCCACCAGGGAAGCCCTCCTTGCATTATCTTAAGGAACTTTTAGAACATTCCTGTGCAGTAGATACAATTATTCCTCTCATTTTGCAGACGAGAAAATGAAACCTTAGAAAGTGTAAGCAGCATCCTCAACATTCTATGCAGGTGTGTTTGTGTAAATATTATCAACATATTTGAAAAAATAATGAACATGTATTCTTTTTGCTATATGAGTATTTTTCTACATTATTAAAAAGTTTCTACAACATTTAAGAGTATGTTAAGTGAAAAAAAAGCCTGATACAAAATTCTATATGCAGTAGAGATGTTCTAATTTCTCTGCAATGAGGATATATTACCTTACAATAATAAAAAGTGCTTAAAAAGTAAGGACTTGTGAATAATTTTCATGACTTTGTAATATTCCCAAGCAGGAATTAAAATAATTTACTTCTTCATTTCCTTATGGTTGGTTATTTAGGGTGTTGTCACTTTTGTCAATATGTATATTACACCACCATTCTACACCTTTAATTCCCACAGTACTTTTACTAGTTGGAGGAAAAATAGACTTATAAATGTTAGGACTAGATAGGCAGGCACACAGGAAGGCTCATAATCCTCTCAAAGTTACATTCCCTCAAGGTCATTTAGATCTAGAATATGGAATGTCTAACTTCTAATTTAATATTATGTATAATGAGGTTCACATAATTTTGAACATAAATATTTTTATTTTATATAAATGCATAAAATAGTATAAAGATACACACGCTAGTTTAATTGTCTGAGCCTCTTGGCTACCAAATAGGCTTTGCTTTCAATAAAGTTCCTGACAAAAGTTCACATAACAAAGAAAGGACAATGGTGGGATGCCATAAGAAGCCAGACAATTTATATCCCTGTGTTTTGTAAACTTTGCTCTTTAGTTAGTATCCTCATTTGTAAGGAAGACAAGGGACTCCAGTTTAGTTTCGTATCCGGTTTTAAAGAAAATTAATTACTCACAAGCTGTAATGATGTCAAATACTTTTTCCACCACAAATACTTCTGGTAGGCTGGTCCCAATGCACACAGTCCATAGTAGGAATACATGACTACATGTACGGCTGTATTTAGAAAGGCATGGAATGTTCCCAAACCACCTGGAAAAAAATATTGTAAAATAGGGGCACTATTCCTTAAAATGAGACATATTTTTGTCTGAACTGAAATTTTAGTATAATTATTTCTTTAATTTTAGTAGGAAGAAAAATATATATGAAATATCACTATTGTTAAATAGCTATAAAATTAGAGGGAGCTGGATAATGCATCCAGTTAGTAAAACTAAAATACAAATCTTGTAAAATAAATTAGCATGACTTTATTCTGTGATATCTTAACCTTAAGACAGTCTTATGATTTGGGTTTACTTTAACAAACTAAGTTGACTTCCTTTTAAATATAATATTTTGCTAAGTAATAGTAATCAAATTCATTTTTAGTGAGAATTAACATATATAAAGCACACAAAGTACACCAATCTTAAGTGTACAACTTGATGATTTTTTACATATGTATACACCTATGTTACCACCACCAAATTCAAGATATAGAACATTGCTGATGCCACATAAAGTTCCCATGTGCCCCTTCCAAGAACATACTCCTCCCAATGTAACTTTTATTCTGACTTCCATCATCAACTATTAGTTTTGCCTGTTACAAAACTTCATATAAATAGAATTACACAGGATGTATTCTTTGTGGCTACCTTCTTTCAATCAACATACTGTTTTTAAGATTCAACCATGTGATTACCGTTTTATTGCTGTGTAGTATTACGTGATATGAATCTATCACAATGTATCCATCCTCCCATTAAAAGACATTTGAGTTGTCTTCAATTTGGGTTATTATGAATAAAGCCACTAAGAATACTATTTTACATAACATTGTGTGGAATCAAATTAACTTTTTCCATTTTCAATAGTTTTCCATAAATACTTTTAGTGCCACAATTTTTTTTTTTTTTTTTTTTTTTTTTGCTGCACTGCGTGGCATGCAGAACTTCCCTGATCAAACCTGTTCCCCTGCAGTATGCAGTGGAAGCATGGAGTCTTAACCACTGAACCACCAGGGAAGTCCAAGTGCCACAAATTTTGGCAGTAAAACCACTGGCTTTCATTACCAAGCTGTGCTAAGTTTGCTTTAATCAATCATTGTTTTTCCAAGATAAACATTTATTAATTGTTAAATCATCTTTCCTTACTGCTTCTATTTGACTATTATCAATTGTGCCTTCCTATCCTGGTTTTCCTCTTCTAATCTCACCACATCTCCCACTAATCACTTTCAATTTAGAATAGAAGAAAAGGACCCTGGGGGGAATATAAGCAAAGATTGTTACAATTGTCTTTAGCTGGATCAGTAGTACAGTGGAAGGGGTAACAGAGTGTTCAGTTGATGGTAGGGAAAAAAACCAAAACTCTTCCCTAGTGTCTCTTTCCTAAGATGCACAATCTTGAAGAATCTTCATTCTTTATGCACAGCCTGATTCAGCTTAGTAATACTGTCCTAGAATTTAAAAATTTCTCCAAAATATGCTATTTTATTTATTCTAATATTCTTTAATTTCAGAAATTAAGCAAAACCTCACAGATTTGCCTATGTTAGAGGAAGGACTGAATTCATGAACACTATGAGTTATAGAAAGTTTAAAGCAAAATACAAATTTATTACTTCAACCACAATCTTCTAAGGAGAAATGTCATAAAAATTGTTTCATGGAAGAAATATTTTTTTTAAAAATAATTCATAATTGCAGCAATGCTAGATTCTTCTAAATACTACCACTGCCAAAGTACACCCTTAAAATACCTGTTTTAAATAATTACTTTTAAGTAAATATTCCCCTAAAGTCTCTTTTATGCTATACTGTGCTTCATAAACTTTCCTAAGTAAGTAAATCAATTTTCAGCTAATCCTGTAATTATCACAAATTTCAAGTCAGAAGAAACTGAATTAATGAAGCTTATTAACAACCTCCCAGCTTTTCTTATTTACATTTGGATTAGTCTTATTTCCCAAAAGGAACTTGAATAAATAAATTAGTATGGTATGAAAACACCTTTTCTAGGCTAATTTAAAAATAGAATAGATTAGGAGTCAAGCTGCTTAACATGGGGACAAGCCAAATACCTCTCAAGTCCATTTGTCTCACAATTACATATACACAGGAAATCTATTTCATGCTTGATAATGAACTACATTAGACTGAGCGTTTCTCACTAAGACACCTCTCCCATTTTTTGGTAGAAGAGTTCTATTTTCCACTCAGAAACTTTCACCATTTAAATGCCCGAAAATGAGGCTCCTACGGACAGGAATTTAACAAAGCACTAGTGTAGCTAAGAGTGTTCAGTAAGGGTTACTGATCAAAATAAGCTATCAAATCAAATTAACTTGCTTATTTTCCCTAGTAATGATTATTTTCTGGTAAGTTATTTTAATGTTTGTTCACAGAACAATCACATTTTAATTAGTAATGCTTTTCATATCTTCTTTGGAAGGCTTTTCTAATAAAGTATTTTCTAAGCTTGTTTTCTTCTTTATAATAGTTCTGAAAAGCAAACATCTCAGGATGAATTATAATTAGTGCCATCACATTTTACTCCTTTGCTTTGGAAAAAAATAAAGGAACCACCTGGGTAATTATCACAACTCTCCATATCTCTGGGAGGGAGTATATACATAATTAATATAAAAACCTGCCTCAGAAATATTTTCATCACCTTCAAAAGAAAAGGTGGATTGCTATTATCCCAGGGAGGAGTACAATAGGCAAACAGGAAATTAAATACTAGATAGAGATCAGCTGTGCTCAAGTTTTTGAAAGGACAGTTTAAACTGGACAGTTTTATTCTAGGAATGAAAGCCAATGCCACACCACACTTCTGGGAATACCTCAGCTCTTGTTGCTGTGCTTGTCACTGAATAGATATCAGGTGTGCTGTACAAGTGTTTACTAGGTTCCACACATGAGACTGAACAGAAGTGCCAACTCATGGAACATATGAGAGAGAAGAAAACATTATTTTCTACCATTTACATTTTGTAAAGCAGAAGGGGAATTGAGGTGTGGACAATGAATCCACTACAAAGTGCTTAATGTACATGGTAACATTGAAAAATTAAGGAATATTATATGTTTAAATGTCCATTATTGAAAGCATTGCTTGTTTTTGAAATGGAAACCAGACTATCAATGGACTCAAAGAGAGAAACTAGAAAAATGCTCAACTCTATTCTTCAAATAAAATTTATTTTTTCCCATTATAGCCAACAGATATTCAAACTAGAAAAATTAGAAAATGCAGAGATGGATAAAGAAGGAGAGGGAGACAACTTTTGTGTCTATTTCTCTAAATCACTGTTTTTGGGGTATTGTCTTCCTATATATTTTTACTCTATATTTATTTTTCAGTGTTGTAATAGGATAATCTGGCCTCAGGGAAGAAATCTGAATAAGTAAGTTCTAAGGGTGTGAAAACACCTTGTCTAGCATACTTTAAAAACAGAATAGTAAGAATAGCCATCTATTTCTGATAATTTAGGAGCCAAGCTTCTTAACAAAAGTTTGAGCTAAATGTCTTTCAATATAATTTGCATTTCACAATTATAAACACAAGACATCATAACCATTCTATTACTGGATGTTTAGATATTTTCTAATTTTCACCAAAAAAAATAGTGTTAAGAAATACCACTGTAGAAAGGACTGAGAGGCACAATATACACGTGAGAGAAAATAAAAACACAGAAAGCAAAGAAAAATAATGGAGATTAAATAATATAACTACCTTCAATTTGTAAAATGGACACAGATGAGACTATCTTGTTATAATGTGAGTTAAATTTTTAAATTAACACATATACATTATAAGAAAAACAACTACATTTCCTTTAAAAAAAATCCTCAACAGATAAATGCCAATTTTGGGCAAGGAGCTACTTTACATGCTGGAAAATCTGATGCCCTTAGGCCAAGGTAGGGACAGCACTTCCAGCTCCCCTAGGTTCTGCCATCTTCTTCTAGCCACTGGCTTATCCATGTCCCCTCATGCTCTGAGACATGCAGAATTTTTCCCCATGCCTAGAGAGTCTAAAACTCAAACAAGAGTTCCTCGATTGTGGTTTCTCTTTCCTTTTAGTCTTACCAAGTCAGAATACCCAATAGAGGTGAGCCCTTCACAGAAATGTTAAAGCTTTGTCTAGTATGGGCTGCAGGCTTACATGAAAACTTCTTAAATTGAAGAAACTAGCATACATAAATCCCCCAAACAACTTTTGCTAGTAAGACTATATCCTTCAGGATATCACTTATTTAAAAATTTATGATAGGTAAAATTACTTACCTTTTTGTTTTCTCATATTCTAGATGTTCAGAAGCATAAAATCAAAACCAACTAAAGAACCTGTTTGCCAAGCTTTTGAGTTAAACTATTTTTGACCTAAAAAACAATATCAAAACATCCTTTACTATGGTAGGATGTTTAGGGAAGGTGGGAAACTGCAATTTGACACATCTTTACAGAAATGTTAGGGATTGGGATGTGTATCAGTTTTTGGAAATTTGAAAGCAAAGAAGACATGGAACTTGAGATAAACATTCTAACTTCCTGGAAACACAAGGAATAAGTTATCTAACTATATTCCTATAAAACCAAGGATTTTGCCATTTTATTTGTTTGTTAATTATTTATTTAAAAATAGTTATAGAACTATACAGGACAAGAATAAAATCCAAACAAAACAACTGAAGGATATGTGTAGAAGACTATACCCAAAGGTCTTACATATTAAAGAGTATTGGGGGGTGGAGGGGAGATCTAGTTAGGAGTCCTATGTTTATGTTTCAGATAATTAATGAAAGTCAGAAGTTGGATCAAAGTGATTCTTTGATGTTTTGAGATTCTTTTCAATCACATTTAAGGACAGAATTTATGCTTATAGCATACAGAAACGTAATCAATTGTAACACATGATCCCAACTCTCCCTTGGCTACCTGCGGCAAATTTGACTCCAAACCACCAGGTCCATGGCATGATGGTATGATGGAAGACATGCAGGAAAGTCACTTGACTATTTTTCTTACGCAGAACAAAAAAGATCTGAAATAATTTAAAGAAAATCAAGTTCATATAAAATCATGCAATAATTTATCTAGTGTTACAAAACTATCGGCAAAGTGCAAACTATTCCACGTTGTAATGTGCTTTGAAAGAGTTGCCTTACAGAATGCCTATAGAAGCAGCTGATTCTCCAAGAGGCAGCTCAAAAGCTAATAAGTATGAGAGAACTTAGGTACGATGCCTAGTCATGCAAGAATCAATAAAAAGGTGAAAAGATATTGAATGAAGATTTAAAAATCAAAGATATAAATTGAAGAATATGACCAAAAATTACTGAAAAAATGTTACTGGTTAAAAAAAAAAAAACCCACGTGGATTTTGAAATATATGGGGAAGCAGAGACTTTTAAGTCCTAGGACTGAATTTCTACACTGCTCCCTAACTAACACATCCTACCAAGTTAGATAAGGGATTAAGCAAACTAAAAGAGGACTTGTAGCAAATCTGAAGTTAGCAAATTATTATTAAAGAAAGAGGAAGAGGGAAATACTTGAAGAGTTCATTGGGGAAGTAGGGTGGAAAAGAAAGCAAAGCAGCTTAGGAAAAATGAGGGCAACAAAGGCACCATCTAGACTGAATGTATCCAGTGGTTTACAGAAACGACAAAGAGGTAGAATAGGAAGGCTTTGTGGAGGGGGGGCGGTGTTCAAAAAAATATTCAAAAGCAGAATTAAATGTTCAAAAATATTCAAAATGCAGAAGACCAGTGATGAGTTAGACTTCTAAGTACAGGACTAAACAGAGTAGCAGAAACAAAAGCATTCCTAAGAGTAGTTGAGAAGTGTGGTTCAGGGAAGAACACAGAGCAGCAGGTTTCCTTATGGAAGCTGAAACTGAGAACATGCAAAGCAGGAACAATGAAGTCAAAATGCTTTTGCTTATGTACGTGGAGGAAGGCAACACGGTGCAACAGAAAAAGCCATAAACCAGCAATCTGGGGTCCTAGGCCCTAGTCAGTAGTGGTGCTCCTCTGGACAAGTCTTGTAACTTTCTGGCTTCCATTTCTCTTCAGATTTAGTGCTCCAGGCTAGGTCAGTGGTTCTCAACCCTGTCTGCATATTACAGTGACCAGGAAGGTCTGTTTGTTGTTTTTAAATAACCATGCCTGGTCTCTAACTCCAGACCATCTGACACCAAATCTCTGGGGGCAGGGCCCAGGTTTTTGTTTTCTAACGCAGTTACGTCTCCAGCACCACAGCGGTTGAGAACCACTGGACTACAGCAGGGGTTCTTGAAGTGTGGACCCTGGACCAACAGCAATAACAGCACTTGAGAACTTGAGAGAAATGCAAATTCTTGAGCCCCATCGAACACGTACTGAATCAGAAATTCTGCGGGTGGGATCCAAGCACACGAATTTTTAATGAGTTCTCCAGGTGATTCTAATGCATGCTAAAGTTTGAGAACTTTCTAATTCTAACATGTGTAGCCAGCTGAGAAGGTAAAGCATATTGAAATTTGCTACCAGAAGTGTAGTGGTATATATTCTGAAGAGAGAAAACACGTGTCAGTCTTAGGCCCCGAACTGATTCCAGATAAATAAGATCCACATGCCACAAAAACAAAATAAATAGCCAGCTTTCCTTTGTTTCTGGAAATAAAGGTGCATGGCTTTCTCCTCTCATCATGGATCCTAATCCATGGCACTTGCTTTTCCCAGGGCTAGTCACTCAAAGTCAGAGTTGATACTCAGGAAGGGAGAAGACCAGTAAACATGGACTTCAGAAAGGCAGATGGAAATAGTTTTGATGTTACCAAAATTACTGATATTCCAGGGATAAGCTAACATTCTAGCGTAAGTTTATGAATTTTGAAGCATTTATCTTCTTAAAGGAGTATGGATGACACAGTGCTTTGTTATAAAGAACCAAAGGCAACATATTCTCTGCTCTTTGCTTCTTGAACTTACTTCACAAAACAACTGTCATCCATCTATATAGAGACATAGCTTTGTAGTATATGTGTTAGTTACATTCTTATCTTAACCAGGTGGTTGATATATAAGAAAATCTTTTGGCATTTGCAAAAGACTGAAAAATAAGTTTATCCTATTCTCTAAAATAACTGATAATAAAAAGTAAAAGATAATATGAGGTCTGCCTGAGGAATAGAGATAACCAAAGTTATAAGACAACTGTACACTCACAGTTTATTGCTTTCATTGAAACATCAAACATTTACCAAATGTGGTGATTATATACTCACAGTATCTAAGAGCTCAATAAATTTGGAGAAGTAATAAAGCCAGCAGGTGCGTGCCATCTGCAGAAACACACATAGATATGAATTTATTTATTTATTTTTACATGGAAGAAAATTTTATTTTTTCTAATTTTGGCAAAATTCACATTACATAACATTTACGATCTTAACCATTTTAGAGTGTACAGTTTGGTAGCATTAAGTACATTCACATTCTTGTGCAACCATCACCACCGTGTATCCACAGAACTCTTTTCCTCTTACAGGACTGAGACTCTGTATCCATTAAACAGTAAGTCCCCATTGGTGAATCCAGCCCCTGACAACTACCATTTTACTTCCTATTTCTGAATCTGATTACTCTGTGTACCTCGTATAACAGAATCATACAGTATTTGTTTGTCCCTTTGTACCTAGATTATTTCACTTAGCATAATGTCCTCAAGGCTCAACCACATTGTAGCAGTTGTCAGAATTTCCTTCCTTGTTAAGGCTGAAAAATATTCCATTGTATGTATATACCACTATTTGTTTATCCATTCATCCGCTGATGGACATGTGGGTTGCTTCCATCTTTTGGCTAATGTGAAGAATGCTATGAACACTGGCATACAAATATCTCTTTGAATCCCAGCTTTCAATTCTTCTAGGTATATACCCAGAAGTAGAATTGTTGGATCATATGGTAATTCTGTTTTATGAGGAACCAGACATAAATTTACTTTTAAATCCAAGAAATTCACAAAGAAAAGCACCAGTTTTCATTTTACAGAAAATTACACACCTGAATTTCTTTGATTTTTTTTCTTGTAATTTTTAGCTTTTTCTCTCAACACATATATTCTGATAATTGAGTCATTTACTCATTCTGATTTCACATTCAGTGTTTACAAATAGAGTCCAAAAAGTTTTAACGTTGATTTTGTGTTACAAGTTTTTCCAAAAAGAAACTTACCCTCAATGCTGTAGGCGAGCGTGAATAGTCAACAATTTCACATCGAAAGGAATAACCTGTACCCCAGCCAGACATCACAAACTGCAAGAGAGCACATGCATAATAAGGAAGGAAATATTTGCTCAACGGCTACAATGAAGGTAGTTTTGAGTATGTCTCTTCATTACATTCTCAGCTGAGTCAGCAGTCAGTGCAGAAGGAAAGGCGGGCTAGAACAATTACAAACGCTTGATATCAAAGCATTGAGAGTTTTCAAACCGATTCACTTTGTTATAAAGCAGAAACTAACACACCATTGTAAAGCAATTGTACTCCAATAAAGATGTTAAAAAAAGAGTTTTCAAAATTGTAAAGTCACATTTATATAAACTGTGTACTAACTAAAATACCTATTTCTTGGAATGATTATTCTAATACAGTGGAGAACAAAATACTAGGAATGTTTTGTTTGAACAACAAATACTGATAAGTGCTTGACCTTATGTACATCTCTATGTGCTTGTGCATATGTCTGTGTACTCTCAAAGGGGTGACTAAGTCTGAAATCAGTCTTTTCTGATAATTTCCAGCCTTTGCAATTAGTCAACAAATAAATGAGCAAAGCAACTTTCTCAATGTACTCATCCGATGGCTGCATCAACTGGGTTTTTCCTGTCTCGGCTAGTGGATGTAACGTGAAGTGATAGTCCATAGCTTTTAAATCAAGATCGACCAAATACAAGACACACGTATTAGTTTTGCTTTGGATTCACATGACAAGTAAGAGATGAAAATACTAACAAGAAAGTGCAGTCTGGCAAGCCTTAATTCCAACACACCCACGAAGTGACCTTAGGCTAGTGGTGAGAAGAAAAAGCCTATTGTTGATAAATCTGGACCTTAACTCAAAGATTACAGTGACATTCTTTCAGTCTGACGGTGGGAAGGTCTCCTTTTAAAACAGTACCTGAAAATGAAAAACTAAGTGTTCTAATTTAAAATTAACATTTATATTAAATGGCTGGCTTAATTTAGTGTTCTGACAATATGACCAGTTCTTCTCTGGAGTCCTGTTCTCATGAATGCAACATCTTCCCTAGGATGTCTTCTTTCTCAGCATAAGGATTATATCATTTTCTATTACATTACAAGTTTGCACTTTTAATTACTTTTAAAGCTGAAATGACAAGTTTACAGTAAATTAACTTCTAAAGGCAAAAGTTTATGAGGCATAATCAGAATGACATTTTAATGGTAAAAAGAAAAGAACTGAAGGAGAAAGAAAAACTACTTAGACCGTGGTATTTAAAAACACTATCCTTTTTGACTGATACTAGCTCCTAGCTTGATTTGTAATATAAATTAATCACACTATTAACTTGGTAAATTATGAAATCTTGAGAATTAAGATTCAGAAAAGTATAAGACATATATCATGGGTGAGAAAAGTATCTTACAAAAACAAGTCAATGAATTTTCTCAAAGGAACAAGGGAATGTGGTACAGAAATAGTTAAATCTGTTTTACAAAATCCTGATCTGTCAGTGAGCATCTTCCTATTATTTTGCACTTGGACTCACTTCTGACTGATGCAAGTAACACTCTAAGTCCATCCACTCAGATGGGGATGACTGATTCCCCATGCTACCCTATGCCAAACAAGTGCTGCACCAAATAGGAGAAGCTGTGGGATGTAGCCTTCTTCAGGGTCTTCACTGGTCTCTCTTTATTTCTTGACTGGTGCCAAGTAACTAGCACATTCAAACCATCACTATAAAATGAGGCATGTGGGTTCCTTTAGTCTGATGTACTTCCTCTCACCTTATCCATATTTGTCCTAACATCCCTAGTAGAGGGGTTCACTCTGTAGAGCAAATGTAATCATGCCCCACCCAATAAACCATGTGTTTGAATGTGTCCTGGAGGTGATGTGCTGCTCAGCTGTCAAAAGTCTTTGTTTAAACAGAAAGTAGAACTTAATGCTTTCCTGATATTAAGTTTAAGAACATTCCAAAAGCCTGCAGAGCTTTTGACATATATGTCTATATTTTAGGCTTTCACAAAGGAAGAGTAATAATTTATATTTGGCAGGTAAAAAGCCCCAAAACTGCATATAAGTTACTCTAGTATTACTGGTTAATGGGAGATAGAAACTCTCAGATTCAGATATTCTCAAACCGTTTACGTTGTAATTGCTAAAACAGAAACCAAAACTTACTGGTTATAACTGGATTCCTTGCAGAGAAATATATTTGGGGACATCACATTCAATGGTAGAACCAGACACAGAGCATAAAGGGATCTGAGAGACAAGGTCAATCCTGACTCTATAAAATGAGAGAAGTGAGGCCCAGAGTATTTAAATGACTAGTTCAAAATCAGGTAGCTAGTTAGTAGTGCAACTGGGACTAACTAGTCCCTGGTCTCCTGGCTTCCAGGTCTGTTCTTAGCACTGTCCTATAGTAGGCAATATCCTATCTCTGATAACTTGCCCAAAGCATGTATTTTTTCTGCTCCCTAGCTCTATTCTACTATTCCTTCCCTTTGAGTTGCTTATGCTCCAGAAAGGAGAGTAAGGTGACCTGTGAGTTAATTTTGGAAATAAAGTAGAAGGCAGCAAAGGAAGTCCAGACTTCAGGAAGGCCGTGAGAAATGAGGCCAGAGCAGATTGAAGGTGATCTGACCAGGTGGATCCGTGGCAGGAATCAGGTTGGAAGGATGCATGTGCAGAGGCCATGGTGTCTAGAGAGGCTGGAGAGGTCATGCGAGGCCCTCCTGGGACCCAGCTGTGAGGAAGCATAGGCTATGCTGCAGAGGAAGTAAGTAAGGAGAATAGGATGAGGAAGCCAGCCAGCATTGGAAGAGAAGCAAGAAATCCCAGAAAAGCAGGTAAGGGAGGGTGGCTGAGACCTGTAATCAGCAGAGGGGAGAGAGAGAATTCATGAGTCTGCTTTTGGGTCCTAGAAGTTCTCCACCTCTCTTATTGACAGTTAAGGGACAGCTTCCCTCACCTACTGCTTTGTATGAGTCTAAGTTCTCTGTCCCCCACAAAGCCCAGCTAAATCAAACCAGTCTACCACCTAACAGGTCATCAGGGCACGCAGAACCCAAAGCTGCTACCATGATGATGTCAACTCATTAGAGTCAGGATGAGCTCTGATGTCAGACCAACCTGGATTCAAATATCAGTCCTCCACTTACCACCTACAGTACTTTGGGTAAGTTATCTAATTTCTCCAACTCTGAGTTTCCTTAAAATTTGACATTTATGGACTCATTCAATCATCTTTTATGGCTAACTGCGTGCAAGTCCCTGGACTTAATTTTTCTCACCACCTGTGAGGCAGACTATAATGAGATCCTCTAAGGAGTTCAATATCTGGTCTATATATAACAATTTTTTTGACAAACATCTACTCTAGTGAGCTAAGTTTCTGAAATGTCTTAAATCTTGGAGAGTTACCCTTACAGTCATAACAAGAAACATCATGACAGACAAATGTAAAGACTCAGGCAAAATTCTCCCGTTAGGAATATACTGAAGACACTTGCCTCATAACACATATACACAGAAAAGAGTACTATGAAAAAATTGTACGTTATCATCGCTTTCTTGAGTTCAAAGGGCTTTCGATTCTCCATGAGCTTTGGTCCCAGGGAGGTGACAAAATAGACATAGAGTCCCAGGATGACGGTTTGTGGCAGAGGCGAGGACATGAGGAGCCAGTCTTCAACTCTTGGATCTGAGAGAAAAACAAGGTGTAAGTGCACATCCATTTAGCCAAGAGATAACTGACAGTAACCAGCATTTAAGTGAGCACCTAGATCCTAACGCTGATGGTGGACTATTTGGTCAGTGATCACTGCTATTTTTAGGATGTGCCAAGGGAAATCACCAGGGATTGTGATGGAGCTCAAAACAGTAAGGCTCAAAGGGCAAAAAGGAGGTAGTGGTGAGCAGAACCCAGGAGAGAGCCGTATGGAGAAGCCCCTCTGGTGAGGAGCTGTGACCTTCAGTTGTGGGATTCAGCCAGCATGCAATCCTGCAAATAAGGGGCCAGGGAAATCAATACCCCAGCCTCACCCTCCTCCCTCTCTCTCCAGTCGCCAAACTCAACCAGAAACCAGAGGGCAGGGGAGCAAGCCCATGGATGTAGTTCATCCTGGTCATTCTACCAGGGGTACACAGTTGAATCTGGAGAACAGAAGATATCCAGCAAACTTTTTTTTGTTGTTTTTTTGTTTTGTGTGTGTGTTTTTTTTGCGATACGCGGGCCTCTCATTGTTGTGGCCTCTCCCGTTGCGGAGCACAGGCTCCAGACGCGCAGGCTCAGCGGCCATGGCTCACCGGCCCAGCCGCTCCGCGGCATGTGGGATCTTCCCGGACCGGGGCACGAACCCGTGTCCCCTGCATCAGCAGGTGGACTCTCAACCACTGCGCCACCAGGGAAGCCCCCAGCAAACTTTTATCATCTGTCTATAACCACCAGTAACATGTTAGAGTTTCTCCATCCAGACATGCTTTTATATATATAAATATGTTTGGTTTTGCTTTTTCTTAACTTTCTTCTTTCCCCAAGGAAACTGGGGGAAAGTTTTCTGTATACTGTATCATACAATTGAAAGGGGATTTAGCATCATTTAAGTATCTAAAATGTGGGTTCTAGGTGTCCAAAATGTGGGCTAATCAATCTGATATTTTAAACAAAAACAAACAAAAAAGTACTAGCCTCACAACCATGTAAAAAAGAAAGTCACGTGGTCCCTGCTAGTTCCAGGCCATGAGAATTAGATCAATTAAAACTTGCAACTCAAGATGAAATGTGATTAATTCTATAACCTTAAGTAGTTCGGGTATAATTTTACTAAATTGCCTCATGAAGCCAGAATATTGTAAAGGAAAATATGTATGGACAAGTTTCCAAATACATCTGACTCAAACTTGAGTCTTGACTAACCTTAGGTTGCTAAGTACCATCATTCTTGTTAATTGGGAAAAAGGGTGGGGGGGAATAGAGCCCTTGCCCACTGAAACTGCTAATGATGTGGCCAATTACCAAAATAACGTTGACTATCCCTTCAAGTCTGACTTCCTACCCAATGCAAAAATTTCTTCAATAGACTCCACACCTGATGACTCACTTGGCCTCAATTTTATTGCTGGAAAGTTCACATTTGATACTCAGATATACCAGGGCATGGCTGTAGCTATTAAAGGTGATTTATTCTATACTCAAATGCGCTTCCCTCAAAAATACTGACAGATGCCCTATCTCGAAATAATACATAAGCCAAAAGTCAGCTCTAGGAGGGACCCCAAGATATTTAGGAATTTAATGTACGATAGAGAAAGCCTCATAAGCAAGCAGGAAGGGAGAGACGATTCAGTAAATAGGAAAACTGACTACTTGGGAGAAAAATGAGTTTGTGCCTTACCTTGTATCCTAACCAAGCATGTCCCAAACTGTGCAATAGAAGAAAGCTATTTAAAGTCTTTCCACAAAAAGTGGGGAAAGGCTACTAGAAATGCTAGGTTAAACACACAAGTGCCTTTCTGCATGATTTCTTAGTGCTTCACGTTCGTTGTGAATCGCCAAGATGAGAATGGTGGTATGCAGCATTCCCCAAACTTACTTGGCCATGTAGCCCTGATTTTTTGTAGAATACTATTTAACACCTTGTGGAACTAACATTCCGTGGAGCACCATTTAGGAAAGATAGACCTTTACCAAAATAAATTTATAAATGACAGATTTTTTCCATCAGTGGGTAATCCAAACCTTAAATATATGAATATCATAAAGCATATTAATATGTCAAGTTTTTATCTCCAATGAAATAAAGACTTAAAACCAATACTAAAAGAAGGCTTCTGGAAGAATGTTAACATTATCACCTTTGGATGGGGACAATATGGGTGATTTTTATTTTTTTCTTTTTCTTTATAAGGAATTTTAAATGTTTCTGTTATTAATGGACATCATGGGCATGATGGAAAACTAGTTTTTTTGGCTTTTGTTTTTGTCAGCAAAGGAATTCCTGAATTAGAAATATTTTATTGTACTCTTTCATTAGCTCAGTGGTGGCAGGGGAGGGGGGAAGGGGTGGTACGCGGGTATCAAATGACATCATATTTCTGTTCTTCTGCTGGTAGCAGTAGGAGAAACAAAAAGCCAGGAAATGCATGCTGGGCTGGCTCATTTTATTTAAAAATGATTTAAATAAATCATTTTTCCTGTAATTTAACATTTTAAGCACACACCTTTTTTTAAGAATCCTGAGTGTGACTTTCCAGTTCTACAGATTTTTTAAAAAATCTTATCTTTTAGGAAAAGCTAGTTAATTTAATTTCATATTATTTTCAAAGCAAATAACAGAACAAAACACCAAGCTTTTTCATCCTATTTCAGTCTGCGCTCTTATACTGGCTCTCACATAACTGACTTGTTATGTGACCTGGGGCCACCGACTTAACTTCTCTGTGCTTAGTTTCCTCATCTGTGAATTGGGCATAAAACAGCATGTAGCTCAGAGAGTTAGTGAGTTATTTTGAGTAAAGAGCCTGGCACAACCTCAAGTTGCTCAGTAAGCACGGCTACTATTATTTCAGCAGATCTCAGTTTTGTCAGCACAGCAGAATCACCTCTGGAATATTTATAAACCAGATAGCAAAAAAAAAAAAAAAAGACTCGGCATGGGTCCCAGGCATCTGTATGTTGAAAAAAGCTGCCAAGGTGACCGTGATGAGCTGTCAACGTTATAAACCAGGGCCTCAGCGCTTCCTTCACCTACACTGAGGTCCTCAATGCTCCTCACTAGGTGCTCTGCAATAATCTTTTATGTGATTTCCCTGCCTCCTGACCCAATCTGCTATGTCTTGTCTCTATACAACTGCCAAATTCACCTTCTAGAAGTAAAGCTTTGCTCAGATTATTCCTCTGCTTAAATTAGCTCTCCCTGCTGAGCTTATAAAATTCAAAGTCTTAATATGTCCACGACTGATGACTGCTCACTTTTCCTGCCTTCTCTCTCGGCAATAGCGATACCTTTCTGAATAGGGAGCCCGCTTCTATGAGAGGCAGGAGGTTCCTGGTGATGAGACGTCTACAAGCCAGGTGTGGCTGGTGACTACATAAGGGGGTTGTAGAGGGGGCTGGTCGACAATGTTTAAAGTTAATTCTGCCTCAGTCTGTGATCCCACAAATTACAAAAGGATCAGGAGTCAAGTGAGCTCTGTTTTCCCTAGAGAGGGAGGGAGAGTTTCATGTACCTTGTATTTAGCATCGGAGTTGGGCTTAAGTGTTATAAGCAGAACCAAGATAAAGGCAGAGGATGGTAAGGCAGGCTGTCCGAGAGCCCATGACCCAGTGATTACCAAAGTTCTGACTTATTACTAGCCGATAATGCTTTTCTAAGAGCGTTCTAAAGAGAGAGAGTACAGGAGAATACAAGGGCCACATACATAGAATATTAATGAACTTTTCCACCAACTACTTTCAAGAGTGTGTTCGCTTCTTAAGTAGCATGCACTAGCTCAAAGAGTACACACCCTTTTAAAAGTCTAAGAGCCAATAAGATGAAGAAGCTGGAAGGAAAAGCAAACGTGTACCTCTCATACTTTGTGAAGTACTAAAGGTTCAGAGTGGCAGCAAATCTTACTCAGACATTGTCTTCTTGCAAAAAAAATCACAACTATGTCTGAAAAGTCATCATCATTATTATCCAAAAGCAAGGAAAGTTGCTTTTCAAACATTAAAAATGTTATAGGGCTTCCCTGGTGGTGCAGTGGTTGAGAGTCCACCTGCCAATGCAGGGTACGCGGGTTCGTGCCCCGGTCTGGGAAGATCCCACATGCCGCGGAGCGGCTGGGCCCATGAGCCATGGCTGCTGAGCCTGCGCGTCCGGAGCCTGTGCTCTGCAACGGGAGAGGCCACAACAGTGAGAGGCCCGCGTACCGCAAAAAAAAAAAAAAAAAGTTATAGCATTGTTTCAAGGTTTGACATCTCATATCTAAGAATCACAATAGAGCCTCTTATAGCTTAAGTATTAATTAAACCGTTTTAAAATTCTGTAGCTGTGGAATTTTCCACATGAAATAACTATGCATGACCCCCACTTCTCTAGCAATCAGAAAACCAATGAATATCATTAAGTTTTCCAAAGTCTACTCAGGATTAGGGCCAAAGCCAAGAATACACTTGAAATTCTTGGCACTTGGTCATGGGCTCAGACCTTCAGAGGGCAGGCAAAGTAAAACTGGACTAAGATGGCCAGAAATGATTCCTAATGGCTCTCAGAGATCGATACCGCACTAAGCAGAAGCAAAAAACCTCTCCTGTTACACGCGATCCTGTTCTCATAAAGTTATAAATCTCAACACAAAACATTTTAACCCTTCCAGATTTTGACAGGAAAAGAAAATGTGAAGAAATTAAAAAAAAAATGATATGCTATATTAAAAGTGTTTGAAGATGGAAATGCTCTATCAGTCATCAACCACCACCACTGGTTGTATAGGGATATTTCCCAAACAACAGAGCATTTTCATGCATATTGTCTGGTAGCTGGTGGATACCATTCTCATCTCTGTTTTGCTAACAAAGAAACTGAAACCCACAGACAATAAATACTTTGTTCAAGATCACCTAGCTGGTTCACAGTAGTGTCAGAACTTAAATCTAGGTCTTCTCACTACACACCCCTACCCTCCCTCTTCTCTCAAGACTTTAAATTAGCTTAGCTTCAGATAGGTAGCATCACCTGCCTCTTTCTCTCCTCCT
Organism: Lipotes vexillifer; assembly: GCF_000442215.2. Taxonomy (NCBI): domain Eukaryota; kingdom Metazoa; phylum Chordata; class Mammalia; order Artiodactyla; family Lipotidae; genus Lipotes; species Lipotes vexillifer. The sequence goes on from NW_006780143.1 coordinate 2,447,491, forward strand.
CCCTGCACTGTTTGCAACACTGCTTCCCGGGTTCTCCTTGCCTCTCCCTAACCACCTCCACCCCTTTGTCGTTCCTTTTTCTGACCTAATATTACTGGGCTTTCCAATGTAAGTATTCCTAATAAAAATAAAGTGTTGACCCATGAATAAAAGTGGAAGTGGAATTCATAAGTAGCTCATCTTAAAAACATTTTATACTTCTAGGACTATATAGATACTCATCATTGTCTGAGTTAGGATATGGATTACCTGAATCTCTTGGGTTCCTGCAGTTGGGATAGTTAATAGCAAGAGTTGGATAGTAAGGGATCTATTCTTCCAAACAGGTCTATTTTTAAAAATGTACCCAAATCTACTTGGTTTTCAAGGTTAAATCGTGAGAGTTCAGGTAGCAAGTTACACCTCTACTTTGAAAAGAAATTTAAATATTCATATTTCTAAAAATAAATAAATAAAAATAAAAACCACTAGAACAAAACAAAAAAAATTAGTTTTTAAATTACTGAATTTATGAGAACTACTGTAAACCTTCAGAGAAAGATGACCTCTAAAGAAACCTACAATTCTCTGCACCATTACTTAAGTTGAAAAACTAAGAAAAAAATGAGAAAATATAAAAATTCCCTTAACTCTCCATTCACCAGAGTGAAGCTTCTTTATTTATGGGATCTCTTTCAGGTCCTTGGCATTCTTCAGGGGCAAAACTGTTAGGACCTTTTTCAGTGAAATAAGATTGGTCTTCAGTAGTCTACTGAGAAAGACAGCAATCATGAAACAGTGTATCTTTGCTGAAATCAGTGTAAACTGGAATATAATTTCAATGGTAGGTATCAAGAGGTGACACTTTTCCTCCTGAATTTGGTGAATATGTGATTTCTAATTGATGGGTAAGAACTAATCTGAAGTGGTGATGGTAGTGAATATGTGGAAAGTAATTCAAATGTGAAATGTCAGAATACTAATCCTAATTAGGAAACATAGGTTCTAATCTTTTCTGCTAACAACTGACCATGATGTTGGGAAGGTCACATCTCTGGGCCTCAGTTCCTCCAACTCTAACATGAGGAGGTAGCTTTCATGATACCTAAGTCCATCTCAGCTCTAAAACGTGCTGATTCCTGTCTATTTTAAAAAAAAATTTACATTTGTTATATTATTAACACATTTCATAGTAGTTATAAAAGCAACATACATTTGTGTGGTTTAAAAACATCTAGACAGACATAGATAAGGAAATAGAAATTACCCATAATCCTACCACACAGAGATAACTGCTAACCCTCACAAAAAAAAATACATGTGGTGTTTTATAAGCTGCTTTCATTTAATGTATTTTAAACTTCTTGCTATGGCATTAAATGTTCTTCAACAACATTGACTTTTACTTTTTTAATGGGCAAGGGGAGAATTACTCTGGGCATTCTAGAATTACTCAGGGGTTACCCTAAGAAATGCTCCCCATCCTTTCTGATACGCCCCTGGGAGCTGCGGCTCTTCCCACTCAAGAGTCATCCTGGACAGAGCCATTGTTGGCAGTAACTGTTATTTCCCTTAGGAGCATTAGGGCAGAATCAAGCCTAAGAGCCCCGTGCCTCCAAAATCACTTCTAATGGCTACTGAGTTGGAATGTACCATCATTTATTAACCAGTTCCCTTCCTTGGATATTAAAGCTATCTTCACTATTATAAACATCGTAATGAACACCATCTGTGTACCTCTATCTTTGTACATAACTCCAGTGAAATCTTTGACACTTCTTCATTAACTAGTAATAAAAATCAATATGTGGGGTGTCAGTGAGGGAGTGTTAAGTTGCAAAGTCTCTCGTTCTGTTTCAGTGAAATCCTACTAAATATGGGAATCTGACAGGAAAAAGAAGGATGAGCCATAGTTAAGAAATTTGGTTACTTACCAGCATCTTTGATCCAATTACCATAAAGACGCACGGTCCTGGATGTAAGATCACTGAAGGCCATTTTCCACAGGATTTACTCGCCCTTACAATGGGTTCTTCAGTAAAACAAAAAAGAGATGTGTTTATGATCTATGGATGCAAATAAAGCCAAGTTTCTAATAATACAATATTAAGAATGTTAAAAATTTAATAGGAATAACTGGCAAAACAACAAACTTACTGAGGGTAAATGCATTAGTGAACCACATTAAACCCTGATGCAGTTGCAAACATTTAAAACTTTTCATCATAAGGACAATGCTTAATTCACTCAAAAAGCTGATGTTCTATGTACAAGATGCAAAAGGAGTAGGTGATTCTAAGAACTGTCATAGGAGCATCTATCTCCCTTTATGGAAACAATATAGGTCAGGAATGGACTGTACCTCCCATGGCAATGTTCAAGTAAAAACCCAGAAGAAAGTCAAGAGGACAAACTTTCAGAAAAGATACTCTGATCCAGACTTTTTTTTTTTTTTTTTTTTTTTTTTTTTTTGCCCTCTCCCCCTCCTTTTCTTCTTTCTTACTGAAAGATTTCAAGAATCCAATTACTTGGCTCCTGATTGCAGTATAATCCCAGCACTGATCTTTAGAAAAGGGAGTGATGATCTCAAAGCCTAAGGCTGTAGGGAACCCACACCCAGAGGCTGCTTATGTAACAACACAGGTAGCCTTTACTGAGCATTTACCATGTGCTATGCCATGTGTTAGGTTCTTCACTTCATCTGATCCTTGTAACAGCCCTAGAAAATAAGGGCTGTTGTTTAGATCTCTCCTGAGCCACAGATACGGTCCTCGTTCAAGGTCACAAAGCCAGTAAATGGACGGTCCAGGATTCAAATCTGGATAGTTCCTGCTTCAAAGCCCACATTCTGAATCACTATTCTATTCCACCTCCCTAACTGAAGTAGGATCTCGAAAGCAAGATTGCTGAGAGATTTTCATTATAAGGGATAAAACCTGAGCCCTGGAAAGGGTAGTAACTTCCCCCCAGAGTCACAGAGCTGTTTAGGGGAAGAGCTAGTCTAGGACTCAGTTCTTGGATTCACTGTCCCAAGTTCTTACTACTCTATTATACGGTGGAGAGAAGAGTTTGGCGATATTTTTGAAAAATGAGCCCGTGTCCCCTGTATCGGCAGGTGGACTCTCAACCACTGCGCCACCAGGGATGACCTGATCCAGACTTTTAGCTGACCTTCAGGCGTAAGAAGATCTTCTATATTCAAGTGTTTATAATTTAAGTGAAATAGAGGTACAGAGAGGGAGGAAAAGAAGCTCTACAAGAGCCAAGGAGAAGCTGCCTAGTTTATCTGGACTGATGACAAAAACAGCTGGAAAAAGAAGTCTTTTGAAAAAGAAGACCAATGAGGGAAAACTAGCTCTATCATGTATTAAAAGATATTCTAAATATTCAGTAATTAAAACAGTGTGACACTAGCACATGAAGAGGCAAACCAATGGAATAGAACAGAACATCCAGAAACACACCAAAAACTTTGGGGATTTTAGTACCATATTTCATAAATTCTAAGATGTACATACACTTTCCCAAATTTTAACATCTCTGAAAACAGCACACACCTTACAAAGGAATGGTGCGTCATAAAATGAATAGTAGGTTTGATTTCAAGTCATATGGTGGGAAGATGAAAAGTTCTAGAGATAGCTGGTGGTGACGGCTGCACAAAAATGCAAATATACTTAATGCCATTGAACTTTACACTTAAAAATGGTTAAAATGTTAAATTTTACATTATGTATATTTTACCACAGTAAAAAATAAACCCTCTAGGTCTGCAACAGAAAAATTCAGACTTTATTCTAGCATTCTAAGATAAAGACATTTTAGAATATACATATATAAAGTATATATGTATTTTTTTAAGCCATATCATATATGATAAAGGTGACAACTCAAACCAGTAGGCACTGAATTACCAGCAATTACTGAGTAAATGGTATAGTACAACTAGATAGTCAACTGCAAAAAACAAGTTGGATCCAAAAATTATACTATAAACCAAGATAAACCCCAATATATCAAAGATTTAAGTAAAAATGTAAAAGAACCATGAAAGTACTAGATGACAACAGGGAGAACACTTTTATAACCTTGGAGTAGAAAAACTCTTTTTTAACTTTGACTTAAAATCCATAAGACATAAGAGAAGACTAACAAATTTAACCATATGAAAATCAAGAAGAAAAAAGGAAAAAATCCAAATGACAAACAGAAAAAAACATATATGTTCAATTTAAAATACAGACAAGTGCTACTCTCCCCCATATATTAAGAGTTCCTAGAAACTGATGAGAAAAAGACCTATAAGCCAAGAAAAAAATGGGCAAATTTCACAGAAAAGGAAATACAAATGGCTCTTAAACATACGAAAAGTTGCTTAACTTTAACCATAGTAAGAAATATATGGGGCTTCCCTGGTGGCACAGTGGTTGAGAATCCACCTACCAATGCAGGGGACACGGGTTCAGACCCTGGGCCCGTGCGCCACAACTACTGATCCTGTGCTCTACAGCCCGTAAGCCACAACTACTGAGCCTGCGTGCTGCAACTACTGAAGCCTATGTGCCTAGAGCCCATGCTCTGCAACAGGAGAAGCCACTGCAATGAGAAGCCCGGGCACCGCAACAAAGAGTAGCCCCCGCTCGCCACAACTAGAGAAAACCCGCGTGCAGCAACAGACTCAACACAGCCAAAATTACAATTAATTAATTAATTAATTTTTAAAAAATGTTTTAAAAAAAGAAATCTACAATATTTTATTGCATTGCATGGACTAAAGTCCAAAAATTTTTATCAATCAGATGGGCCAAAATCCAAAAATGTGTTCACTCTGTTGGAAGGACTGTGGGAAACTCATACCTTGTTGGTGGGAGTGCAAATTAGTATAACCCTTGGTGCAATTTGACATTATCAGTAAAAAAAATTATAAACGCATATTTTTAAGCCAGCAATCCTACTTCTAGAAACTTCTCCTACAGAGATATATGCACATAAGCTCAATGACATATATTCAAGCTTATTCATTGCATCAGTCAGTAAGAGCAAAAGACTGGAAACAAGCCAAATGTCTATTAAAAATGGACTGATTGGTTAATGATGATATGTCTAACACCAGGAAATACCATGCCATTGTAAATAAGAATGAGGAAGTTTTCTGTGTGCTAACATGGAAAAATATCCAAGATAAATGTCTATGTGAAAAAAGCAGGGGCTTCCCTGGTGGCGCAGTGGTTGAGAGTCCGCCTGCCGATGCAGGGGACATGGGTTCGTGTCCCGGTCCGTGAAGATCCCACATGCCGTGGAGCGGCTGGGCCTGTGAGCCATGGCTGCTGAGCCTGTGCGTCCGGAGCCTGTGCTCTGCAACGGGAGAGGCCACAGCAGTGAGAGGCCCGCGTACCGCAAA
>NW_006780143.1:2453176-2485830 GCF_000442215.2 Lipotes vexillifer
AGCACGTGAGCTCAGTAGTTGTGGCTCATGGGCTCTAGAGTGCAGGCTCAGTAGCTGTGGCGCACAGGCTTAGTTGCTCCGAGGCCTGTGGGATCTTCCTGGACCAGGGCTCGAACCTGTGTCCCCTGCATTGGCAGGTGGATTCTTAACCAGAGCCACCAGGGAAGCCCAGGACAGAATTTTTAAATGACTACCTTTTATACAGAAAAGGTAGAAAGGAATAAGAATATAAATTTCCATTTGTCTATATTAGCATACAAGGAACTCTGAAAAGATATCCATGGGGAAGGGATCAGGGTACAAACTGGGCCGAAGGGATGGAAGGAAGAGCTTATCCTGTTTGGGTCTTGACTCATGTGACTATATTACCTATACAAAAATAAAGAGTTTAAGTATTTTAAATAAACAAACAAAAAAGAATGGAATCAGCTGCACTTTTGCTGGGACATCGTTGCTTGAACACCCATACACACTTGCACATAAACACAAAAGAGGGATTTTAATCTTAATGCTTCAAGGATCTGTCCACTCCAGAGGATCTCTCCAAGTCCAGGGTGGTATCTCAGCATGGCCTCTGATCTGATACATCCAGTGTCCTCAAGCTGAGTTCAGACTCAAATTAGCTATGGTGATGCCAGGAACTTGCCAGAGTCAGCCTGGACTCTGGTTTTCCTGTGGATGATTTCTGTAGTGAAGGTGTGATATGGGGGTAGGAGCAGAAGCTCTGGGATCACAAAGACCTTGGTTTGAATCCCACTACTGACTAGCTGTGTGACCCTGGGCAAAATTAAAGTTCAATTTCCTTATCTGTAAAATGGCAATTCTACAATCTACCCAGATAAAATAAACTCACAGAGTTGTTTGGAAGACTCTATGAGATAACATATATGTATAAAGTTTAGAGCACAGAATCTGATAAAGAATGAATATTCAATCAAAGCCAGACATTATCATTTGTAGAGATAAGTTGTACCAATTTAAATGGAAAACATCCAGCCAAACTCAGTTGAATGGCAGTATATGGCACAAATCTAGTCTACTACTTTCATTATAAGAGCTGGTATGTCACAAATTATAAATGGTTCTTCCCTTGATGTTTTCCAGTGGTTTTGGTAGGAGTGCTTTAGACCACCATAAAAGGTACTTTCCAGCTCACCTTAACTACTGATGTAACAGACCTCGAGCCATTATTCTCATAATTAAACTGCCAAAATAATGCTGTTTAAATTATTCAGAATCAGAGTGAAAGATTCTACTTTATAGGGCATATGGTGGGCTTACATTTCAAAGTATTAAACTGTTTTCTGTGCAAGCCCTGCCTCCTCTTCCCCCCCCCCACTCATTCCACATAGGCCATTTTCCTCTCGCCAGCCCTCACTAAAGCACGAAGCCTCAAAGAAACCAGTCTAATGCAGTTCAGTAATATTCACAGGCAGCAAAGAGAGCTGGCTTTTCTAATCCAAAAGACTATACAAGACTGAGAGGGAGGAAGAGAGAGAAGGTCGTCAGAGGAGTAACTCACATGGGGGTGGGGGAGAGAGGGGAGGGAGAGACAAAAGTAGATGCCCTTCAAGCAGGTGAAAGGGCGGACTGGAGAGACAGGAAATGAATCTGTTGTCTCAAGCTTACTGGAGTGGAACTCTCTCACAGATCCTTTCCCCATAAATAACCTGCCATCCAACAGTCTTTAACCCTTGTGGGCCCACCAGAAGAGAAGGAACCTGCATAATTGTGTAGGGATGGGGCATGAAAAGAAACCTGATCCATTTAGCTTGTTGGAACTAAACAAACTGCTGAGAATTTCCTTATAAGCTAGGACAGTGATGGACTGGATGCCAATATTACACTACAGGGACTAGACTAGAAAACTGTTGATAAATGAATTGGGGGCAACCTGAGTTGTCCTATAAACACAGTGCTACCTCCAGGCTAGAGCCAGGCATATCTCCCCCGTCCCAACCCAGACCTCTCTGCTTAACAGGGACCCTTGATTGCTAGGCAATGGTACATAGATATGGGGAGAAACTTATTCTTTGTGGTGAAGGTACAGAGATATCTTCTAGCTGACAGCAGAACTAGGACCTTAATAACTGATTTTAAATACTCAATGGCATAAAATTTCAGATCTGGAGATGCCAGAATAGTCAGGGCTCCATGCATGTGAAGCAGAGACTTAAAACTCAAAAACAGTAGACAAATTACCAAACTTTCACTATGGGTGGAAGAGACAGGCAGGTGCTACAGGGGAAGAGAAAAAGGCTCCCTGCCAGAGGTCAGCCCATTTCCAAAGGCGTCAAATGTATGTGGCAGGATTAGAGTAAATAGGAGCTCACTGACGGGGAACTGGTGCTGCTATTTCATTGACCAGCACCTGCAACTAACCCATGAATTCCACTCCTTGTTTTGGACAGTATCACAGGGCAACTGGACCACTTGGTAAAGAAGGGACTTAGGGACTTCCCTGGTGGCACAGTGGTTAAGAATCCGCCTGCCAATGCAGGAGAAATGGGTTCGAGCCCTGGTCCTGGAAGATCCCACATGCTGCAGAGCAACTAAGCCTGTGTGCCACAACTACTGAACCTGTGCTCTAGAGCCCGCGAGCCACAACTACTGAAGCTCACACACCTAGAGCCTGTGCTCCGCAACAAGAGAAGCCACCACAATGAGAAGCCCACTCACCACAACGAAGAGTAGCCCCAGCTTGCCACAACTAGAGAAAGCCCGCGTGCAGCAACTGAAGACCCAACGCAGCCAAAAATAAACTAATTAATTTTTTTTAAAAAAAGGGACTTAATCTGCCCAGACTAGCTTCTTTAGACCTATATTAAAGCTGTCAAGTTCAAATGTGAGAAATGTGCCTGACACCTACAGCTTACCTGGAAACTCTTCAAAGCCACATAGATGCTAACACCAGGACACAGAGTGAGCTTGAGGAATCTGATCACTTTGAGAGCTATCTCAACAGGACTCACAAGGCAGCACTCAGCTGGGAGGACTCCTTACTGGAATTTACTCAGATGGGGATATGACCTTAGGGTTGCCTGTGGTGGGAAGGACCTGGCAGGAGTCCAGAAATCAAAAACCATGGCCAACCATTTACAGGTGAACCCTCATGTAAAAAGATTTGTCCAAACCCTGCAAAATACGCTGGGACATTCTCCCTGAGGGAAAGGAGGATAGAGGCAGCATATGGCTTTCCTAGGGCACGCTTATCATCCCAGAGCAGGGCCCTATGATTTTCCCTTTCTCTTTCGATGTTTGGGAGGTTCTGGGCTCCCCACTGATCTCTGCTTTTTAAATCAGACATCAGGGACAAACCTGCAAGAACATTTCTGGCTAGCCCCAGATGCTGCTCAGGGACACATAAACTGAAATGAGCTAAGGCAGGTACCAGCAGAGGGATGGAGGTCTGTAATGGAAATAGGGCAGCAGGGTAAGAACAAAACAGCTGACCTGCCTAAGTCTGGGGGAAGGGGATCAGAAACTTTTAAGTGTATTAAAATGTGAGCAATGACTATAAAGTGATCATTTGTTTGTTTAAACCAGGGTTTTTCAACCTCATCTTTCTCGACATTTTGGCCAAACAATGCTTAGTTGTGGGGAGCTGCCCTGAGCAGTGCAGGATTCTTAGGATCAACCCTGGCCTCCACCCACCAGACACCAGGAACACCCACCCCTTCCCCAGCTGAGACAACCAAAAAGGTTTCCAGAAATTGATGAATGTCCCCTGGGGGGCAAAGTCATCCCTAGTTGAGAAGCACTGGTTTAAAGTAAACTACCAACATTTTTTCATCTAAATAAAAGTAGTTTGCTTCAGGGTAATCACTTTGGCAATTCTATATTTATTTCAGTGATACTGTTGTTCAAAGCAGTTTTTGAGCTTTTCTTTACAAATCAACATCAGAGTTTTTCAGAATTTCATTTAATTGGCTTTAAGGAAGAAATATCTTTGTCTACTGCTTCTAAAAATCAAGCTCATAACTAATCATAAGAATGGTTTTGAAGGTAAACGGATCAAGCTGAGCTACATATTGATAAGTGGGGGTGGAAATGGGGGAAGTGGAGGTGGGATTATCATAATTTACTAACATTTTCAATTTACGGTTTGTAAATTGCAAAGGAACAAATCCAGAAATGTTTAGGGCTATGGCAATATTACTGGAATAAACGTAGAGTAGCCTGAGGTAACTATGTGGGAAGTGTACTTTCCAGCATATTATCCTAAATCCTTTTTCCCTTTGTCATTTATTATGAACACAAATTAAAGAAAGTAAATCTAGGACATGAACAGGCTCGGTGAAAAATTATTTCGCACAGATTTTCAATTTTATTAATTACTATATACATGTGTGTACTGCAATTACACGTACACACACATACACACACACAGCAGAATCAAAAAACATGTCATGTTCCTTACACTTACCATACAGGATTTTGTGTTTTATTTTAATGTTTCACATATATATATGAACTTGTGTTTCTCTTTGGTATTTCCTTTATCAGCTAGGTTAATGCAAATCGCCTTGGGAATGAAACACAACATAGAAGGCAAAAACCCAGAAAGTTTAATCCTAGATTCTGAGTTATAAAAGCTTAGGTTCTTAGCCATACAGAAGAACTCAAGGGCATAGACAAGAGATCTACGAGGAAACCTCTGAGGTTTCCCTGCCTCATAGCACAGAAGAGCATGCTTCAGGCTTGGGAAAGGAGAAAGTCAGAGGGAAAGCAATTAGTGCAGATCTCAGAGAAAAGGGCAATAAGCCCTGCTGAGGTGCCAAGTAGTATTATGGAAACAGAGGAGAAGGGGTCAGGCTCTGCTGCCTGGGTAGAGCGGGAACAGGTGGCTGATGGGGCCTTAGGCATCCATAGAGAGTTTCTCTTGCTCCAGCGTGGTGCAAGGGCAGCAGAAAGTCTTCTGAGTACACTCAATAGATGTGGAAGTATTGCAGAAGAGTTGTAAAAAATGAAGGAATCATGTAGCTTAGCAACAACACAGACCTGTATGGACTAGTGGTCAAAGGCCTGATAGGACCCTGGACATCTCAGGGGATGGCAGTGTGGACAGAGGACATGGAAACTAAAGGACCCCTCCTTCTAACTTATACATAACCTTTTTCTAACTTGCTGAGAGGTGATGGAGAGAGGGGTGGTCACATTTAGAGTTGACCGAAATAGGTTCCTACCATGCCCAAAGAATAAAGAAAGCTTTATTAAAATTAAAAATTAAGCTATAATGAAATAAAATTTTGTTCTTATATGCTGACTTTGTCAAGGGAGGTTTGAAACCATTTACTTTATGTATGGGATCAGGTCAGTACAAATTTCCTCTCTTCTATACCCCTAATACAAGTGGCTGTCAGACCTGGTTGACTGTCATAATCACCTAGAGAGAGATCTGGATTCAGTTAGTATGTCTGGGGAGACTCTGATGATGGGCCAGGTTTGGGAACTTCTTAATACTGCATAAACCATTCTCTGACATGACAACACCCGCAATATGAGGAATAGGCATGATTCATGACAAGGGGTTCAAAATGAATGTCACTAGGATATGATAAGGTATCTGGGCCAAGGAGGGCAGGAACAGGAGGTGCAATCAATATTGCAAAAGATTTCTCTGGTGATTCAAAATAATTTCAACAGATGTGAAATCTGGGAGATCTTTGAGTCAGCATACACACCCAGAATGTAGGAAAACTAAACTCCTATTTCAAGGGTGAAATAAGCTTGAAGTTCTCAAGCATTTGTGAAAAGAGAAAATTATTGCTACATCTGAGGTCTTAGTAAGTTACAGAAAATGAGAATATAAGCCTTGTCTTTTAGACAAACAAAATTGATCAACACAAACATCAAATAAAGATACTAAACGCCTAACTTTCTGTTTTTCAAATGGGAATGTTATAGTATCAGGGACGATGCTTTCATTTGCAAATAACAGAACGCAACTCAAATGGCTTAAGCAGTAAGAGGACGTGTTATCTCATAGAAAAAGAAGTCCAAAGGTAGGAAAATTTCTTCTGAAATTTCTGTTTTGTCATTTTTGTGGAAAAAGATGGTGACAGTCATTCCAAAAAATCACGTTCTCATACACCTTCTTCCAGAGTAGTAAAAGGGTCTTTTCTTTGCGTCTCTTTTTAGGAGGTTTAAAACCTTTTCCAATGCTCCCAGAGACCCCTTAAACACCTGCTCCCAGGATTGTATCAAGTGCCCACATTTAAAGCAAGCACTGAAAAAGGATTGGGCCTGCAGTGGTTTCTATAGGGTAATTGGTATTGTGCTGGCTCCCACCCCGCACGTGTGGGAAAGCACATGGCTTCAGGGAGGAAGCAGGAGCCTGAAAAAGGCAGAAGACTGATTAACCCACGAGGAGGAAAGGGAGGTTAGCTTTGAGAAACAATGTTTGCTTAAATTGTGACTTTAGGTGATTACTCTGGCGTGATATTTCAGATATGAACCGAAGGTCTGACAGGGGACCCACCCATCTAAGTGCTCTCTGCTCACCCTGGTGATGTGTGTTCAGGATAGACTAATCTTGATTGTTTTGTTTGTTTAAACAAAACATGATTAATAAGTTAAGCATGTTTTGCAACACCATATAAGACTTTCTAGTGACTTTTACATGTCTGCTATTTGGAATTACCTTGTGCCACAGCCTCTTTGATGATACAGATAATATGCTATAAGTCCATAAACACAGATAGCATAGAGTTGGACTCACACTTGTAATTGCTATTACCACTTCCACAAACTTAATGTTGTTCTCACTGGTATACAGCATGTTTAAGTAAAATGAGTGTTTCCCACTCCCGATAACAATGACATAGGAGTACATATTAACGCTCTCTCTGTATGAATAGGCTCAGATCTGCCCTTCAATCAGGTTTAAGAGCTCTACTTTCCATGTCAAGCAGGACCTCAAAACAAATATCCTTACCATCCCCTCCTTTCCTTACAATTCTATTATATCATCTTGATTTTCACATCTTCACTTTCCCTTGAAAGAGGGACCTATTAAAATTAGATGCCTCCGGATAATATAACACTATATATGCATGATCCACCAGACTGGCTTACATTATATGTGTGTATATATATATATATACATATATATATATATATATGCACACACACACATTATATACATTATTATATACATTAGATTACATTCCTGTTTTGGCTCTGAAACATAATCCTGACTCATGAGTATGTACGAGGCAGACAGACTTTAGTTTAGATATTCATTTAGCAACCTCAACATGTTAATATGACAACTTGTTAGAAATGAAAGTGTCCTAGAAACCAATGATATTAGCAAAAGGCCCCACTAGGAAATACAAATTCATGTAAAACCTTTAGCAAAATGCTAAACGCACTATTTATTGTGCTTACTATTACTCTTATGAAAACAGAGGGCTTCCCAGGCTAAGCAGAGTAATCAGTGTCTTTGCTGCATCTCAGGTCCCAGGGCAGCATTCTGTAATTGGAGAGACAAGGCCAACTCAGAGAAGAGTCAGAGAACATTTAGGGTAAATAAAGGACCTGCTCAAATCACCAGCAGCTGTAAACTCAGTGCTAGGCAGTAGGGACTAGGGGGATGAAAATAGGGCCCTGCCCTCAGGCAGCCTCAACATGTGGGGGAATTCTAGAAAATTCAATAAATATGAGAAAAGAAAAGCATCTGAAAAACTGTACAAATTAGATGCCTCTGGAAACTACAACACTATATACGTATGACCCACTAGACTAATAGACTAAAGAGACCACCAGGACCAACAGGACTCATTTTTCTGTTAGAAGAAGTGATAAGTACCTCAAGGGCAGTTTAATTCCTATTTGTAATCTAAGTCCTAGTACAATGCCTTGAGTAAAATGGGTAGGTGCTCAATAAATATCTGCTGAATTAATTTTGAAGTATAAACTCAGAAAAACAAGGCAAGGCAAGGGGGCCAGACCAAATACTCCAGCCCTTAGGCCTTCATCTCTACTTTGTTTCAAATGAATGAGATACCCCTCTCGTTCATTTTCTCTTCAAACAAAAAGTATTTTTTGGGCATCTGTTGCTGTGCAAGGAAGTGCTGAACAGGGTACTTTTAAAATACGGTTCCTGAATTCAAACAACCTTCAGTTTGGAAGAAAAAATAAACGCCTAAAGAGATACCCAAAATGCAAAGCAGAATGCAGGGTCACGTGAACAGTTCACACAGACAAGTACAGCCTCTCGGAATGAAGGTTCACATCTGGGACATGTGACCCAGAAGAAAGGCATAGTGGAGGAGGGCACATGAGCTGAAGCTTGAGTATAATATTTCAATAGGCAAAAATGTGCGCACCCGGGACAGGGGAGAGGCGCACATCACAAGCAGAGGGACCTCCAGGGGAAAGTTCTTCCATTTGCTTATTCAACCAATATTCTTAAGTATCTGTTATAGGTCAAGCACTGCTTTAGGTGCCAGTGAAATAGTAGAAAACAAAATCAAAACCTCGCCTTCACAAAATTATAGAAAATCTCCAACTGCGTTTCCAGAATGTTTGTTAGTCTGTTTTGATAATGCACAGAGTGAAAGAGGGGAACAACAGAAAGGCCAACACAGGAAAGGTAGATTCCAGGGTTGGTACTTGACTGTGGACAACCTAAAAGCCAAGCGAAAGAATTTTTTAGACTTAACTCTATGGACAAAGTAAGAGTCATTACAGGTTTCTCAACCGAGAAATATCTTAATCAAAGTGGTGCTTGAAAAGATTATCTGGGTAGCAGAGTCCAGGGCTGGGTGACTGAGGGTGTGGTTTGGAAGCAGAGAGAAGGACACTGCAGCGATTGTCTTCTGTTGGGAAGAATCCAGCATAAGCATTGCTTCCTCTGAGATGCCATCCCTGATTCAATCAGCCTAGACCACTGCCTGGCACGTAGCAGAAAATATCTGTGGCATGAAGTGAACAATCAAGTGTTATGGGCTGAACTGTGACCCTGAAAATTCATATGTTGAAATCCTAACCTCCAATACTCAGATGTGACCTTATTTGGAAATAGGGTCTTTGTAGAGGTAATCAAGTTAAAACAATACCATTAGGGTGGGCCCTAATCCAACATGACTGGTGTCCTTATAAAAAGGGGAAATTTGGACATAGACATGCATATAAGAACCTAATATGAACATGAAGATGACCATCTACCAACGAAGGAGAAAGCCCTGGAACAGACCCTTCTGTCACAACCTCAGCAGGGACTAACACTGCCAACCCATTGCCTTTGAATTTCTAAGCTTCAGAATTGTGTGACAATAAATTTCTGTTATTTAAACCACCCAGTTTGTGGAACGTTGTTACAGCAGCACTAGCAAACTAATACAATAAGTGAAAATGTTCAGCCAATTTGGAGAAACACCCAGAATCAGAGCTCAGGATTAAGGTCATCATTAACTATAAATAAAGAGAGATGATAACATGGGAGAGCAGAATACATTTCTGTGATAAATAATGCAGGAGGAAACACGGCAAAGGGCACCTTCTCAGTGAACACCCATGCTTATAAAACAGAAAGAGAAGCCAGGGAAAAACATAAAGAAGCAACAGTCAGAAACCTGCAGAATAAAGTTGCCTGGTAGAACCTCCCTCCAAATAATGAAAAAAAAAAGTAATATGAATCGTAAATAAATAAATAGCCACAAAACTTCACAGAAGGAACCAAATAAGGAAGGGACACAGACAAATGTTCTAAATTTCAAAAAACTTGTGGCCCAGGAAAGGCTCTGGAGCAGAGTAGCATCCCTAGGACGGCAGAGCTCCTAACCCAACACATCCTCTTCCCCAGCTGTACTGCTGTTGCAAAAGAGCCTGAGAACTTGCACAAGCACCCTCAAATCTGAAGAGAAGCAAATGGACTAATCCTAATCTTTCCCTTCTCCAGCTGGAGAAGGGAACAATAGAGAGACTCTGATGATGGAGGCCCCACACCCAACTGGTGAGCGGAGAAAGGTGCCTTAAAGGTGTCCCTTGGGAATGGCATACACCCTTAAGGTGGAGTGAATCTTGGTATGGATACTTAACAACACTTTAAAAGTGAGAATATAACCTGAGTATATGAGATGTATTTGGGTATATCTTATACCCAGAGGCCTCATTCAGCCCTAAATCCCCTATCTACCAAGGCCTCAACGCCACCAAAAATGTTCCAAGTACACAACTACCTAGTCCCCCAAACAAACAGACAAAAAGTCAATTCATTAAATTGTAACTCACATTGGCTAGATACAGGAAAGAAAAGAATTTCATCACTATTCAGAACAAGAGTAATTTTTTTTCACACACACACTGTATTTTATTTTTACAAGAGATAAATAAACTGACACCAAGCATTGTAAATGGATGACCACAACAAAAGCAACAATGATTGCAATTAAAAAATATGGAATGCTTCACAAATTTGCGTGTCATCCTTGCGCAGGGGCCATGCTAATCTTCTCTGTATCATTCCAATATTTAGTATATGTGCTGCTGAAGCGAGCACAAGAGAGTAATTCTTAAACTCTAATGTGCTTTAGACTTTTCCTGAGATACTTGTTGAAAAGGCCTATTTCTAGGGCCTCCCCAGAAGGCGACCATATCATTCCAGGGGTCCTTCAGTTACAGGTAGGGAAACACTGCTTGTTAACACAAATGGATTTTTAAGTGAGTGTTTTAGGTACTTAAGAAAATGAAATAAAGCATTTCTTACAGTATGAAGGAAAATGTTTTGGGGCAGAACAACAGAAGCAGGATGGTCCAGTCTGGGGCAGTGCCCCTAGGATTTTTGCTCTGCTATGTATTAATACTTAATATACACCTTCATTTCACACACATGGGTGAAGACAGTGACATTAGAACCCCTTCTGAAGGGGAAGAGAGAAGATGACTTCATCCATTCGTTCCAGGCTTTTCACACATATGAGTTTTTCTAAGCCTACTGCTTAGCTGTTGTCTACTGCGTATCTAAACATCTGCTTAAAGAGATTCTGTAAGGAATTAATGATGTTAGAAATATTGTTCTGTCCAAAACTGATGATAGATTACCCCATTATCATATACTACTATTCAGCTGAATCAATTATGGAATTATCCAAATTATATGCAATCCTACAGCACAGTATATATAACCAGTACTAGTATTTCGCTCTTGTGCATTGGGATGTCCAGGTCAGTTTTTCACGGGCGGCATTCTATCTGGTGGGTTGGACATTCACGCCAGACTGGTTGTCAATTATTTTGACACTCTATATTTGGTAGTCATCACACTGCATTTAATTTTATTTGTAGACATGTTTTTTGTTTTGTTTTGTTTTTTGCGGTACGCGCGCCTCTCACTGTTGTGGCCTCTCCCGTTGCGGAAGCTCCGGACACGCAGGCTCAGTGGCCACGGCTCACGGGCCTAGCCGCTCCGCGGCATGTGGGATCTTCCCGGACCGGGGCACGAACCCATGTCCCCTGCATCGGCAGGTGGGCTCTCAACCACTGCGCCACCAGGGAAGCCCTGTAGACATGTTTTGCATCACTTAAAACTTCTGTAAGTTCTTGTGGAGTAGGGTGGGAGGGGTGTCTTATGCAAATTTTTATCTCATACAGAACTAAACCAGGGGAGGGGAGGCAAAAAAAAAAAAAAATCCATGGTATCAATCAATCAATCAATCAAGTAAATGATCAGAGCTGATGTTTACATTTTGTTGCACTGGCTAGCAGAAAGATCCAATTTTCTCAGCTTCAAATTAAGTTAAAGCATAAGGAAATAAGCCATATTTATCTGTAAATATCTCACATGACAAGGTCAACTTCTCAATTACTTACAGTTTAATTGGATTTATTTATGCTTTTTGCCTTTTACTGAGAGGCTGTACTTGATCATCTCAAAAGATTTCCTTTAATGGGATTTGATTCTGAAAAACTTGAGGAATGTGTTTTCTTAAAGGTCAGCTGTACTTTTTTTTTTCTTTTTAACTCTAGAAATAAGATTACTTGCATTTCACTCATTTGAATTGTGACCTTTTAATGAAATCCTCGTGGCTTGAAGGAATTCCCTTGACAAATAAACCATAGCGTGTGCAGCACCATCTTCTAGAACTGCCATATGTCCAGGAATAAGAAAAGATAAGCCTGTTCTTATGAAAGTTAATACAGACGACTGTCAGTTGCCAAATTCTTGATCCTGTGAGACGTGTAGTGTTTGATGAATGTCTGAGTAAAGTGCTGTGTCTGCGGGCATCATGGTGTCCACCGCACCCTGTTGAGATGTGAAATTAAACAGAAACCTCAACGTGCCTACTGGTGTCTCAGTGTCGCATGGAAGGAGGCCAGGCTCCACCTTTGGGGTACCAGGTGCTACCACCAGTTCTGACAGACTTAAAAACTTGAAATTCACTCCTGAGGGAAGATACTGAAATGCAGAATTGAGAATTGCTGGTTGGGGAGAAACAGCATTTAAGGTCAGAAGTTGTGTTTGGAAATGTTATGTATTATATAGTATAGAAGCTAGTATAGTTAAATTAGCTTTAGCTAATTCTGAGCTGTAGAGTCTGTGATTCCTCCAAATAAAATTTAGGAATATAACCTTGACTCATGCTTTTATTAAGTGTGTTGATCTTACACCTCTCAGTCAAACATCATTCACAGAATTCTCGTAATGCTGAGGATAGTAACAATGCAGCCTCTTTTCATTACTCTGTAAAATCCCTTCCCAGCCACAACTGTCAACCTACCCTTCTAATGACCCTAGCTCTTCTTTATTCTCTTCTAAGAATGCTTCTCTATTTATCTAACCTCAGTCTTAATCCAAGACAAGTTCTAGGAAAAAAGGAAAAATGAGAAACATAAATAACAAAAACTTAAAAGGAAAGAGCATAAAGTAGCAAAAGGAGCCTTGCCAATACGTTTGACAACAGAGAGCCAAACTTATTGTTTGGTATATATTTAATTTTCATCATAAGACATGTGTTTTGATAGGAGAAAGTTTAACTGTTGTGGCCTGTGTTGGTAAATCAATAACAACAGCGACAAGCCCCTGGCCATGCTGGGACACAATCCAAATGGAAAAAATAAGGGCTAGGCCTATGATAATGAAATAAGAGAGAGGGACTGTTCTTGAGTAGATCTGACATACTGTGATTCATCACGGTGGAGATTCTGGACCCTACTGTCTCTAAAGGGTGCTTGATGGAGGGTGTGACTGTTCTCAAACAACCACCTCTCTTGGTTAAAGGTGTCCTTGCTCACAGGAGCCATACACAAAGGTTAGAGACCCCCCCTTTTGCTAAACCCAAAGGCTTTTCCTGAGTTCTTATCTATGCTGATTTCCCTGCCATCCCACAATTCTGACTTCTTCCTTCCTTCTTGAAACCCTAACCTCGGCTTTCAGAACATAGCACTTTTCTAACTGGCCTCATGCCTTTCCATCGGTTAGCTCTTTATCATTTTGTTCTGCTGGTTCCTTTCTTCACTCTCCTGCACTGGGGCTTTCTGCCCTCAATCTGTGGGATTTTCCTGTTATCTGCCTGCTCTTACTACTATGGTAATGACTTTCAAATCTACACTCTGAGCTAACCTTTCATGCATGCCAGAGGCCGCTATTTGCAACTGCCCATAAACATTATAACCTGGACATACCACTGTCACAGAAAACCTAACTAAGCCCCAAAGGAACTCATCTTGCCCAACTTCTACTTTCCACCAGTTGGCTTCTTTATCCAATACCTACACCAATGTTATGGCTTGACTTTTCTTCCGATATAAAACACCAGACTCATCTTTGACTCTGCTCTTTCATCTCTAACTTGCAAACTGCTACAAATTAATTTGATTTTTGTTTTTAGATGAAAACTTTCTCCACCATTTTCATGCTAACAACCAAAACTCCACTTCACCCTGTATTACTGCACCCAGGCTGGGACAACGCCTGCCTCCATGCTTATTTCCTTTAGATTCATGCTTAGGGTTGATATTATTACCAGAAAAAAAATCAGCCTCAAATACCACTTTTATTATATTTTCTCCCTCCTCAAGAACCTACAGTGACACCCCATTATAAATCACATCAAGTCCCAAGTTCTCAGCTCCATTATCTGATTCCAGTTTACTTCCCACCACTCCCTACTACTCTAACGTTAAAATCTTTCTCTCCCTCTCTCTCTCTCCCTCATTCCCTCTCTCTCTCTCTCTTTCCAGTAAGCTATTTCCCACCTGTCCTCTCCCCTCCCCTCTTAACCTCAAAAGTTATCAGCTGTTTGGTTTTGCCCCTATCACATTTTTTCTACTAACAGAAATGGGGACTTAGAAATTTCAGAGGCTGCTTGTTAAAAAACCATTAGTCTAGTTGTATAGTACACAAGGATCTGTAAAGAGGGGAAGAGGCAGATAAAACCGGACAGTTAGAATGAGGCTGAATAATGACTATCCCTAAGGGCAAGTGTGTCTTATTTATTTATTATAGCTCTCAGGTAAAAACACTGAAACAATTGTGAAATCACCATAAAGCATGAACAAGTAAAACAAAATACCAAGGTCTCCCTTGTGACCACTGTGTATGAGATTTGTAAGGACAAACACTTCCTGCCATGGGAACTCAGCCACTGTGTGTCTCAGATCAAAGCAGTTCCTTTGCTTTCATAAATTAACCAAGAGGTTCAAAAGCAAGATGGCAACAAGTTCTGCTAAGCAACTTCTCTGACAAAGGTCAGAAAGACTTTTCTCAGTTGCCCAAGTCAACCCGTGCCAACCTGGAATCCTCATTATCAGGGATTTTTACAGTTAAAAAGCTGCTTTTATTAAAGTTTTAAAAACTGGTACTCCTGAAAGGAATGCCCTTTTAATAATGAGTTAATAGAAGCAAGCAAATCTATGAAATGGGTCGGTTTAAACCTTAAGCAGAGGGCTTCCCTGGTGGCACAGTGGTTGAGAGTCCGCCTGCCGAGGCAGGGGACACGGGTTCGTGACCCGGTCCGGGAAGATCCCACATGCCGCGGAGCGCCTGGGCCCGTGAGCCATGGCCGCTGAGCCTGCACATCCAGAGCCTGTGCTCCACAACTGGAGAGGCCACAACAGTGAGAGGCCCACGTACCGCAAAACAACAACAACGAAAAAAACCTTAAGCAGAAATTCCCAAGGAAAAAGCAAAACCACAAATGACAGTCAGCTATCTCATTAGACCTCAGTAGTTTTACTCAAAAACTGAAGCGGTATTAACAGACCCTGTGAGGAGATTTGCAGGGAGTTTTCTTGAAGAAAGAAAGGGAGCTGACCTGGCATACCACAGGCAGTGCAACTAGGCACATCTGAAATCAACTGTTGCCTTGTCCTGAGGCAAGGGAGTAGGGCAAGCTGCTACCCAAGTTATCCAAGAGAATAACAACAGAATAACGACAGTGTCCACTTATCAAGGGCTCTGGGTCAGGTCCTGTGCTAGATGTTTCACTCACATTATCTACTTAATCCTCATACCAACCCTAGGCAAAAGGTATCATAATCTTTAGGTCACAGATAAGGAAACTGAAGCTGGAGAGACGTTAAGTAATTTGTTCCTGATCACACAGTTACTATGTTGCAGAGCAGGTATTCAGAGTTCAACAGGACCCTAGTCTATGCTTGTTTACTGCAGCACACAGCTTTCCAATGTGGAGGGTGCTAAGACGAGCAAGATGGCAAAACATACTTAGGGAATCAACCAACATTTATCAACACCATAGCGGGCCCTATGCTGGGATTCCGAAGCAGACCAGACAAGCACCCACTAGGATGTCTATCATCAAAAAGACAGACAAAGGGCTTCCCTGGTGGCGCAGTGGTTGAGAGTCCGCCTGCCGATGCAGGGGACACTGGTTCCTGCCCCGGTCCGGGAGGATCCCACATGCCGCGGAGCAGCTGGGCCCATGAGCCATGGCCACTGAGCCTGCGCATCTGGAGCCTGTGCTCCGCAACGGGAGAGGCCGCAATAGTGAGAGGCCCACGGACCGCAAAAAAAAAAAAAAAAAAAAAGACAGACAAGGACTTCCCTGGTGGCGCAGTGGTTGAGAATCCGCCTGCCAATGCAGGGGACACGGGTTTGATCCCTGGTCCGGGAAGATCCCACATGCTGCAGAGCAGCTAAGCCCGTGCGTCACAACTACTGAGCCTGCGCTCTGGAGCCCGTGAGCTACAACTACTGAGCTTGTGTGCCACAGCTACTGAAGCCTGCGCACCTAGCGCCCGTGCTCCGCAATAAGAGAAGCCACCGCAATAAGAAGCCCACGCACCGCAACGAAGAGTAGACCCTGCTCGCCGCTACTGGAGAAAGCCCAGGCACAGCAACGAGGACCCAACACAGCCAAAAATAAATAAATATAATAAATAAATTTATTTAAAAAAAAACAGACAATAACCAGCGTTGGCAAGGATGTGGAGAATTTGGAACAATCATACGTTGCTGTTGGAACTGTAAAATGGTGCAGCCACTGTAGAAGACAGTTTAGCAGTTCATCAAAATACAGGCATGCCTTGCTTCATCAGTCTATATTCTATTTTGCTTCACAGATATTGTGCTTTTTAAAAAATGAGGTTTTGTGACAACCCTGCGTTGAGCAAGTCCTATCAGCTCCACTTTTCCAACAGCACTTGCTCACTTCGTGTCTCTGTGCCACATTTTGGTAATTCTTGCAATATCTCAAACATTTTCTTTATTACTGTATTTTTTACAGTGATGTGTGATCAGTGGCCTTTGATGTTACTATGTAATCATTTGGGGGTGCCATGAACCCCACCAAGATGGCAAACTTAATTGATAAATGTTGTGTGCGTTTTGAGTACTTCACCAACCAGCCATTCCCCCATCTCTCTCCCTGTCCTCAGGCCTCCCTATTCCCTGAGACACAACAATATTGAAATTATGCCCATTTATAACCCTGCAATATTATGAACCTATCAATACAATGACCCTACAATGGCCACTAAGTGTTCAAGTGAAAGGAAGAATTGCACATCTCTCACTTTAAAGCTAGAAGTGATTAAGCTCAGTGAGGAAGACATGTTGAAAGCCAAGACAGGCTGAAAGCTGGGCCTCTTGGGCCAGTTGGCCAAAAGTTGTGAATGCAAAGGAAAGTTCCTGAAAAAAATTAAAAGTGCTACTCCAGTGAACACATAAATGATATGAAAGCCAAACAGCCTTATTGTATATATGTAGAAAGTTTTAGTCGTCTGGATAGAACACCAAACCATCACAACATTCCTTTAAACCAAAGCCTAATCCAAAGTAAGTCTCTAACTCTTTTTAATTCTGTGAAGGCTGAGAGAGGTGAGAAAGCTGCAGAAGAAAAGTCTGAAGCTAGCAGAGTTTGGTTCATGAGGTTTAAGGAAAGAAGCCATATCCATAACACATTGTAAAAGCACCAGGTGAAGCAGCAAGTGCTCACACAGAAGCTGCAGCAAGTTATCAAGATCTAGCTAAGATCATTAACGAAGGTGTCTACACTAAACAGGTTTTCAATGGAGACAAAACAGCCTTATATAAGATGATGCCATCTAGGACTTTCACAGCTACAGAGGAGAAGTCAATACCTGGCTTCAAAGCTACAAAGAACAGGGTGACTCTCTTGTTAGGGCTTAATGCATCTGGGGATTTTAAATTCAACCCACGGTTCATTTACCATTCTGAAAATTGTTAACAATTATGCTAAATCTACTCTTCCTGTGTTCTATAAGTGGAAAAACAAAGTCTGGATGACAGCCCATCTGTTGAAAACAGGATTTACTGAATATTTTAAGCCCACCATTAAGACCTACTGCTCAGAAAAAAAGATTCCTTTCAAAGTATTCATGCTCATTGACAATGCACCTGGTCACCCACGGGCTCTGATGGAGATGTAAGATGAAATTCATGTTGTTTTCATGCTTCCTAACACAACATCCATTCTGCAGCTCATGGACCAGCGAGTAATTTTGACTTTCAAGTCTTAGTATTTAAGAAATACATGCCATAAGGCTATAACTGTCATAGTGATTCCTCTAATGGATCTGGGTAAACTAAGTAGAAAACCTTCTGAAAAGGATTCACCATTCTATATGCCATTAAGAGCATTTGTGATTCATGGGAAGAGGTCAAAACATCAACATTAACAGGAGTTTGAAAGAAGTTGATTCCAGTTCTCACAGATGACAAGAAAGCGTTCAAGACTTGAGCGAAGTCCCTGCAGATGTGGCAGAAGAAGCAAGAGAACTAGAATTAAAAGTGGAGCCTGAAGATCTGACTGAATTGCTGCAATCTCATGATAAAACTTTCATGGTTGAAGAGTCGCTTCTTATAGATGAGCAAAGAAAGTGGTTTGTTGAGATGGCATCTACTCCTGGTGATGATGCTGTGAAGATTGCTGAAATGACAACAAAGGATTTAGAATTACATAAACTTAGTTGATAAAGCAGCAGGGTTTGAGAGAATTGACTCCAATTTTGAAAGAAGTTCTACTGCGGATAAAATGCAATCAACCAGAGTCGTGTGCTACAGAGAAATCGTTCGTGAAAGAGTCAATTGATGGGGCAAACTTTATCGTTGTCTTATTTCAAGAAAGTGCTACTGCCACCCAACCTTCAGCAACCACCACCCTGACCAGTCAGCAGCCATCAACACTGAGGCAAGACCCTCCACCAGCAAAAAGACTATGATTCACGGAAGGCTCAGATGATGGTTAGCATTTTTAGCCATGAAGTATTTGATAATTAAGATACGTCCTTTTTTTTTTTTTTTTTTTTTTGCGGTACGCGGGCCTCTCACTGTTGTGGCCTCTCCCGTTGCGGAGCACAGGCTCCGGACGCGCAGGCTCAGTGGCCGTGGCTCACGGGCCCAGCCACTCAGCGGCATGTGGGATCTTCCCGGACCGGGGCACGAACCCGCGTCCCCTGCATCGGCAGGCGGACTCTCAACCACTGCGCCACCAGGGAAGCCCCAAGACATGTCCATTTTTTAGACATAATGCTGTTACACACTTAACAGACTACATTATAGTGTAAACATAATTTCAATATGCACTGGGAAATGAAAATATTCATATGACTCCCTTTACTTCCATATTCGCTTTATTGTGGTGGTCTGGATCTGAACCTGTGATATCTCTGAGGTATGTACGCCTGTAGGATGTGACAGTTCTGTTTAAATTAGTGAAGGTGATGTAAAACTGAATGCAAACTGAACAACAGAGGTCCCCTCAAAGTCTCAAAAACACAGTTGGCAAAGCACTTAGTAGGTTTTCCAGCCTTGCACAGAAGGGTGTTGTGAATGAAGGTTTTAAAAGAAAGAATCATCTCTGGAGAGGAGAACAGAATTAGACATTTTTGCTTTAATTTTACCAAACAATCTTCTCACCTAGACCTGGATCTCCTGAGCAGGATTATCCACTTGCACATTTACTCCATCTTGGCTTTGTCTACGTATATGACCAATTTTAAATGAATGACTTGGGATTCTAGTTTATGAGCCAGTTTCTTGGGTGTGGCTGGCCTTGTATTAGCTCACTAGACCCTAAGAATATACTCCTCCCCACCAAACACATGAAATGATTTATGTATCTAGATATCCAAATTGGCCAGTGTGAGGACAGTCCATAGCAACCACATACAGACACGGCTTCCAAGAGAAGTGGGCAAAATCATCTGGAAGACCTTACTTTGCTATAGTGATCATTCTTTTTTTTTTTTTTTTTTTTTTTTTTTGCGGTACGCGGGCCTCTCACTGTTGTGGCCTCTCCCGCTGCGGAGCACAGGCTCCGGACATGCAGGCTCAGCGGCCATGGCTCACGGGCCCAGCCGCTCCGCGGCATGTGGGATCTTCCCGGACCGGGGCACGAACCCGTGTCCCCTGCATCGGCAGGTGGACTCTCAACCACTGCGCCACCAGGGAAGCCCTACAGTGATCATTCTTAACATTAAGTGGAAAATTCAGCGCTGGAGACTCACCTGCTTTACTTCTCCTAAAATCCCTATCCCATGAAAAGCATCACATGGACTACACTGCAGCTAACAGAAATTGTAAGTGGACCGTACATGGTGTGTGAATTGATAACCTTAAACTCAAAGCACATAGACAGTTTTAAAGTAGGCCTTTAAATATATGCTAGCAAGCTGCTGTAATGAACTGAAATCAAGACTCCTATTATATTATACAATAACCAGCCTACAGGACTTCCCCTAACAGTTGTGATTTTAATTGGATTAAAGAATTTCTAGGGCTTCCCTGGTGGCGCAGTGGTTGAGAGTCCGCCTGCCGATGCAGGGGACGCGGGTTCGTGCCCCGGTCTGGGAATATCCCACATGCCGCGGAGCGCCTGGGCCCGTGAGCCATGGCCGCTGAGCCTGCGCGTCCGGAGCCTGTGCTCCGCAAAGGGAGAGGCCACAACACTGAGAGGCCCGCATACCGGACAAAAAAAAAAGAATTTCTAGCATGTTTTCCCTCTAAACAACCCACATGAAAATACTTGTCATTCTTTAAATGCTTTTGTTCACTCCCTCCTATATAGGCACATAAAACTATGGAAAATACTAGCCAGATAAAAAACATATATCTAGAATCACAGAGCTGAGAAAGAATTTAAGAATTATCTAAATCTACTCCTTAAATTCAGATAACTAAATAAGCAGATGAGTATTTTATTTTTCCTTCAGCATCGCTCAGAGTGAAATCAGAAAAACCTTGGAAAAGTTATCTGTCTTTGCTTAGTCTTTTCATCGGAAAAAAGCAAGAACTAAAAACGGTGATTTAGGTTTGCTAAGGCAGAGGTGGAAAAATGGAGTTCTGTTGCAGCCTAGAAGTTATGTCGGTTTTTATCTCAGATCCATGGAGTAAAGAGACACATCGGGCAGGTCTGAGGCATGTCCTGGAACAGTGTGTGATAATACTAATCATAAGGCCAGAAGCTGTCTGAGCTCTGACAACTTGCTCTAGACCTGAGGTCTGGGCAATTTTAATCTGAGTCGCTATTTCCTATCTACAAAATGGAGGTAACATACATCTCTCAGAAAGGTTTTGTGAAGTTAATTGCATGATTAACCTTAAGCACTACACAGTCTAAAGGCCTTACTTCAACAGATTGGGATCAATAAGCTAAGATGAACTCCTGGAGGCCAAGGAGTGAATGTTATTCATGTGAATCCCAGCACAACCCACAGCACTACAAAGTTAATTCTAGACAAACAGGCCAAATTATACCATAACAGGATTCTGAAACAAGGCCAGCTCTGGTCATCTCAACATGTAGCTCTTGGAAAAATATACAGTGACAGTTCAGTTTCTCTTCAAGTTGTGATACTTTAAAAATTTGAAAGAGTAACCAGTATATGCAGGAACTTATTAGCACATGATTGATATGTATGCATTTTCAATTACTGGTGAAAATATAGATGATTCAGTAAATGAAGTTAGACAAATGGGTAACCAATTAGAAAGAAATAAATTGGAATCCACAGCTCACACCAAAATAAATCTCAGATGCATCAAAAATTGAAACATAAAAAAATGAAACTATAAAAATACCTGGTGATTGAGGGAAACTCAGTAAAGGGCACACAAGATCTCTCTGCACTAATTCTGTGAATCTACAGTTATTTCAAAATAAAAAGTTAAAAAAATACTTGGTGAACCTGAGATAATTATTTTATAATACTGAAATGAGGAAGTCCTTTCCAACCGTGACAGTTGGAAGTTTGTAAAGATGTAAAACCCACCTAAAATTAAATATTTGTGCATGTCAAAAGCCTAATTATATACAAAATCAAAAAACAAGTCAAGGGCTTCCCTGGTGGCGCAGTGGTTGAGAGTCCGCCTGCCAATGCAGAGGACACGGGCTCGTGCCCCAGTCGGGGAAGATCCCACATGCCGCGGAGCAGCTGGGCCCGTGAGCCATGGCCGCTGAGCCTGCGTCTCCAGAGCCTGTGCTCCGCAGCGGGAGAGGCCACAACAGTGAGAGGCCCGCGTAACACACAAAAAAAACAAAAACAAAAAACAAGTCAAACAGAAAGAAAAATAGATGCATCTCATCTCACAAAGGGCTAATTTCCTCAATATATGAAGACTGCCAGCAAATTTTTTTAACATCTTTATTGGAGTATAATTGCTTTATAATGGTATGTTAGTTTCTGCTTTATAACAAAGTGAATCAGCTATACATATACATATATCCCCACATCTCTTCCCTCTTTCAGTCTCTCTTCCTCCCACCCTCCCTATCCCCTAGGTGGTCACAAAGCAGCTGAGCTGATCTCCCTGCGCTATGTGGCTGCTTCCCACTAGCTATCAATTTTACATTTGGTAGTGTATATATGTCCATGCCAGTCTCTCACTTTGTCCCAGCTTATGCCAGCAAATTAATAAGAAAAAAGCCAACACCTTGACAGAGAAATGGATAAAATATATGAATAGCTTATAGAAAAGGAAATAGAAATAACTCTAAAAAAGACATCCAACCTCACTCAGCAATGTAACAAGTTCAAAGTTAGAGTGAAATACCATTTTTACTTTGTTAAATAAAGTCTGATAACATACTTTGCTGGCCAAGGTACAGCAAAACAGGCACCCTTGTACATTGCAGGTGGGAACTTAGACTGGTACAACCTCTGTCAGAGTGATTTGGCAATATCTGTTGCAATGTAAATATTCTAGGTATATACTGAACACTTGTGTGAAAGGTACACATAGAAGATTTTTTACAATTTTTAATAGCAAAAGAAGTGGAAACTAACCAAATGTCCACCAATGTGAGACCTGTTAGAAAACTGCCACATTCATACCAGGAAACACTATGTAGATATAAAAAGGAATGAAGTAGCTTTTTCAAAGCTGCTGTGGAATAATCACTAAAAACCATAATTAATGCCAGGTACAAGATAAATACTTCCTTATCTCTGGAAAGGTTGGTAAGATATTGGTAACAATGGTTACTTATCTTAATAAAGTTAAAAATTAACACAACAATCATCTATATTTATTAATGTTTCCCAAACTTTATGGCCACACATAAAAGGGAGTGAGCCAAGCAGTAATGACCATAACCACGCACATTTACTGAGTCCTTGGTATAGGGTTTGAAGCTAAAGCATGCTAAAAAAAGATTCACTAAGCAGGGAAGAAAACATTATCAAAGCAAGTCAAACTCACCAGTAGATGGTATGGATTTATAAAAATTTGATGTAGACATCAATATACTGAAAACCAGCTGACAGAAATCAGGTGTCATTTATCTTTGTAGCTCACTCACTTCCTCATTTCCCAACCTAGCATACACTCTTAAAACAAAGCAGGTATTCAAATGTTCATTAGTAAATAACAGATTGAAAGGATGACTGGATGGGATGGATGGGATAGATGGATAGATGGATAATCCTTGGAACCTCTAAGGGACTCTACAGATCTAATTAAGGTTACAGACCTTAAAGTAGGGAGATTATCATGGATTATCCAGGTGGGCACAATGTAATCACACGAGCCGTTTCAAGCAGACAACTGTCTCTGGTTGGAAGAAGAGAGGAAGACAGACAGATTGGAAGCAGAAGGATTCAGTGCACTGTCGGTGGCTCTCAGATGTAGCAGCCCACATTCAAGGACTGGAAAGAACTCCCCTAAGAGCTTAGGCAGCTCTTGCTGACAGCCAGCAAGGACACACGGACCTCAGTCCTGAAACCACAAGGAACTGAATTCTGCCAGCAACCTCAATGAGCTTGGAAATGGATTCTTTCTAGAGGCCTCTGATAAGAGCCAAGATGGCCAGCACCTTTGAAACACAGAGCAGAGTGATCACCCTTGCCAACCTGGACTTCTGACCTACAGAACTATGAGATAATAAATTTGTGCTGTTTTAATCCACTAAGCGTGTGATAATTTGTTATGGCAGTAATAAAAAATGAAGACTCTTCCTGTTCAGCTTAAGAATCATTTGTGGAGCCTGTTCCACGTGAGGCCCTGCGCCAAGTGTTTAGGGTAGAAAAGTGGGCACACGTTCTCAAGGAGCTCGCAAGCTCAGAAACCATTAAACAATGCTATGATACAATTTAGCACAGCACACTGCAGGAGTACAGAGAAGGGTACCTAACTGTGTGACGTCCTCAGATGCTTTACTTACTACTCCTCCAATCTCTCCCTCCTCCAATGAATTGGACCACCAACCTTCTTACAAGTCAGAAACGGAAAGCCATCCTAAACTCCATCCTAAACTGACCCCTCCAGACCTGTGATTTATATCACCCTAAAAATACTTCTCCTAAAAGTCCCTTCTCTTTCCCTCACCCCCATTTCTTCCCCCAACCTCTGACTGCTACTTTCTGACCTTTATCATCTCTTACCTAGATTACTATAATGACCTCTCACTTAACTTTCCTGACTCAATAGCCATCCATTTCCCCAAATCCATTTCCCCCAATCCACCAGGGTCATTTTTCCAAGGATTAAATTGAGCATGCCATGTTCCAGCTCAAAATCCTTCAAAGACTGCCTGCAGTTAAAGTCTAACTCCTTGGCTACTCTTAGCAACCCCTCTAAGCTCTACTAGAGCCAAAACTGTCTCCGCTTGGCTTCTAATTCCAGTGCCTAGGAAGGGTCCAGCACATAGGTGTTTCTTGGAAAGTATTTGCTGAGTAAATAAAATCAACCCCTGCTGACGCTGCAGCCTCACTGCTTCCCTTTCAGCAGCCCCTGTTCACTATGCTCCTACTACCCTAGCCTTCGTAGTCCCAGCCTACTCCACCTTCCCTCTCTCTCTATGCTCCACCTTCCCCTCATGGCTAAAAAGCCTCGTTCACCTGGCTGGTAAGCAGATCTCATTTTCGTCAAATTTTGCCCTCCTCTAACAGGGTTATGCTTGTCTTACAGCTCTGTCTAGTCTCTTCTGAGTCCCTGATATAACTGTCTCCTCTTCTTACCACAGCATCTGCGGCAAACCCTCTAGTACAACGCTACTCAAAGCTGGCCTGTGGACTGGTGCTGGTGTCCAAATGGTTTATTACCATTCCGTTCCAAGGTAAGTCCAGAAATCAGGTGTAAGTACTTAGAAATGTTTATGGCAATGTGACACTGCAGGGACATCCAAGTATGTGATACTTGTTGAACAAGGTATACACCAGTTTGGATGTTGTTGAATTAGTGTGGTGAGTCACACGTGGTACAAACTGTATCTTAATCATGTGCAACAGGACCACTTATTGTTCCGTGATAGAGCAAAAACAAAGAACAACTCAATCGGTCCACCATCACAGAAAGTCTAAGGAGCACTGCTCTAACTCACTCAGATACGTGCCCATCTTCCACCTTTTGGGATGTTGCTGGCTGCCTGAGACAATGCAGATGTTCCATAAATCTCAGTGAATAAATTAATAAAGATGTGACTGATAAGAAGACTTCCTAAAAGACATGAGATCTGAGCTACTTCTTAGTGACTGGCAGGAATTGGGCACTTTGGGGTGACAGCAATGGGCAAACGCACTAAAGAAGTGCAAATGAGGAACAGCAAGAAAAGATGGTAAGACTTCCCTGGTGGTGCAGTGGTTA
The DNA here is from genome assembly GCF_000442215.2 of Lipotes vexillifer. NCBI lineage: Eukaryota > Metazoa > Chordata > Mammalia > Artiodactyla > Lipotidae > Lipotes > Lipotes vexillifer. The sequence goes on from NW_006780143.1 coordinate 2,478,687, forward strand.
AGAATCCGTCTGGGGACACAGGTTTGACCCCTGGTCCGGGAAGATCCCACACGCCATGGAGCAACTAAGCCCGTGTGCCACAACTACTGAGCCTGTGCTCTAGAGCCTGCAAGCCACAACTATTGAGACTACGTGCCACAACTATGGAAGCCCACGTGCCTAGAGCCCATGCTCGCAACAAGAGAAGCCATGCACTGAGAAGCCCACACAACACAACGAAGAGTAGCCCCCACTCGCCACAACTAGAGAAAGCCCACGCAGCAATGAAGACCCAATGCAGCCAAAGATAAATTAATTAATTAATTAACTTTTTAAACAAAGAAAAGATGGTGCATAGGCAATGGAAAACTTTCAAAAGGTGAAATATTATGCCGAAGCATAATGATGTCGAAGAGCTCAACCAGACGGTTCTGCCAGAGTCCAACCACCCTGACCCCCTCCCTCAAGCTTACCCCAGCATCACCCTCTCAGTAGCATGTGCAAGCCTGAGCAAAGGCAGAGGGAGTCCCTGAAGGGTTTTAAACCAGTGTTGTGACCTAGCTCATGAAGGATGAATGTCAGGGGGTGAGAAAGGCAGGGAGACCAGCTAGGATTTAACTGCAATCATCCCAATGAGAAATGCTGAAAGCCCTCAACGAGGGCAGAGATAATTTAGTGACATGCAGTGGTGGTAGACGCCAAGTCAAGAAATATTTGTGAGGCAATACAGTAAGGGCTTGGTGATTCGCTAGACAGGATAAAGACACAGGGTAGCGTGACTAAAGTTTCTGGTTTGGTGGAGTGAGTATGTGCATGGTGGTGTCACCAGAGGAGATAAGGATCACAGAAAGAGGAACAGGTTTAAGAGGCAGGGAATTCATAAATTCCAGTGTTACAAGCCTGTGGGACATTCAGGTGGAGATGGCCAGCAGGCACCTGGGAGAAAGGTCAAGGCTGAAGATACAGATTGGGGAAGCTTTCACATCTAGATGGTGATTAAAACCAGTTGTAGATGAATGAGAAGAATACTGGTCTAAGCATTTCTCCAAAGAAGATATACAGATTGCCAACAAACACATGAAAGGATGCTCAACATCGCTAATCATTACAGAAATGCAAATCAAAACTACAATGAGGTATCACCTCACATCAGTCAGAATGGCCATCATCAAAAAATCTACAAACAATAAATGCTGGAGAGGGTGTGGAGAAAAGGGAACCCTCTTGCACTGCTGGCGGGAATGTGAATTGGTACAGCCACTATGGAGAAGAGTATGGAGGTTCCTTAAAAAACTACAAATAGAACAACCATACGACCCAGCAATCCCACTACTGGGCATCTACCCTGAGACAACCATTAATTCAAAAAGAGTCATGTACCAAAATGTTCACTGCAGTACTATTTACAATAGCCAGGACATGGAAGCAACCTAAGTGTCCACTGAGAGATGAATGGATAGAGAAGATGTGGCACATATATGCAATGGAATGTTACTCAGCCATAAAAAGAAACGAAATTGAGTTATTTGGAGTGAGGTGGATGGACCTAGAGTCTGTCACAGAGTAAGGTAACTCAGAAAGAGAAAAACAAATACCGTATGCTAACATGTATATATGGAATCTAAAAAAAAAAAAAAAAAAAAAAAAATGGTTCTGAAGAACCTAGGGACAGGACAGGAATAAAGACGCAGACGTAGAGAATAATGGACTTGAGGACACAGGGAGGGGGAAGGGTAAGCTGGGACGAAGTGAGAGAGTGGCATGGACATATATACACTACCAAATATAAAATAGCTAGTGGGAAGAAGCCGCATAGCACAGGGAGATCAGCTTGGTGCTCTGTGTCCACCTAGAGGGGTGGGATAGGGAGGGTGGCAGGGAGAAGCAAGAGGGAGGGGATATGGGGATATATGTATACGAATAGCTGATTCACTTTGTTATACAGCAGAAACTAACACAGCATTGTAAAGCAATTATACTCCAATAAAGATGTAAAACAAACAAACAAACCTGACAGAAACATCACCCTGAATTCTTAGCATCGCACCATCTGTGTTTCATCCTTTTTTTTCCCCTCATGTGTATTCCTTCATTTGTTGAGCATCTCCCCCATGGTTGCATATAAACTTTGTGAGAGCAAAGAAAATAAATAAATAAGTACCAGGGATGTAATATACAACGTGATAAATATAATTAACACTGTTCTATGTTCCATATGAAAGTTGTCACAAGAGTAAACCCTAAGAGCTCTCAACACAAGGTAGAAAAATGTTTTTATTTCTTTAACTCTGAATCTACATAAGACAATGGATGTTCACTAAACTTATTGTGGTCATCATTTCAGGATGTATATAAGTCAAATAATTATACTGTCAGCTTAGAGCTTATGTATGTCAATTATATCTCAATAAAACTGGAAGGGAAAAAAAAAGGGAAGTGTAAGAGAGCTGATAAACCAGAGGCTGTGGTTCGAAGAAGGGATATTAGAATTGATGATTTTTTCTTGGCACATTTCCAGGTGAAGAGGCCCAGAGATGTGCCACGAAAGCAGGCAATTACAGTCTAGTAGAGCTTATCACAGTTGGGTCAGACAACAAACTTTTTCTGATGAGGCTACTCGTAGTTGGCCTCTGAAAGGGTTTTGAAGTCTCCCAGAGAGAGAGAGGATGGGAAGATGCCAAATCAAGTCAGATGCCAAAGTCCACAATGTGTGTGGGACTGAAGAGGGAAATGATGGGCAAAGAGGTTTAAGAAAAGCAGAGAGCAAAGCTGGAGAGGGAGGCATCCAGAAAAGGAGAGTTTTGTTTTACCTGCCCATGGAAGTGAAAAAGTAACAGCTTGATTCAGATGTGACAATGGGAAGATAGGGGAATTCTGGCCAGTCCATCCAAATGTGTAGTACCTTTGAATACGAGAAAAATCCTCCATTTCTCTCACCCCCAACATCAAACCCATCAGCAAATCCTGACAACGCTGTCTCCTAAATATATTTTTAGAATCCAAGCACTCTCCACTCTACTGGTGGTCCAAGTCACTTTTCATTCTACCAGTGGTCCTCCCTTATCTGAATTACTGCAATAGCCTCTCAAGTGGTCTCCCCGATTTCACCTTTGTCCACCTCCAATGTATTCATCACGCTGAAGAAAAAAACAAAACAAAATAAAAACACCCAACTCATGTCACTTCTCTACTTAAAATGCGCCAACGTCTTCCCACCTCACTCACACTAGAAGTCAAAGTTCCTGTAAGTGGCCCTGACTACCTCTCTGACCTTTCCTCCTCTCACCTCTTCTCTTACTTAGCTAGTGTCAGCCACATTGGGCTCCTTGTCCTTTCTTGAACACGCCAAGAACACCCCTGCCTCAAAGCATCTGAAACCACTGTCCCGACAATGTGGAATTCTCTTCTTGCAGATACCTGCGTGCTTCTTTACTTTTTTTGGATCTCTGCTAAAATGTCACTTTCATCACCCCATCAACATGCACTTCCCTGTCTTTATTGCTTTATTTTTCCCCATAGCACTTTTCATCATTATTTTTATATAGCTCACCAACATTCTATATTTATTTGTTTATTGTCTGATTCCCTCCACTCCCCAGTAACACTCTGGAATATGAGCTCCTCGGGGGCAGGGATCTTTTTCTGTTCTGTGCATTGCTGCCTCTCTAGCACCTGAGATGGTGCCTGGGATGTGTCAGACATGCAAATATTTGTTGAGTGGATGGATGGATGAACCTTTTCATAAGGAGCGTGTGGGCATGGGGTAAGGGGAAGAACCATGATTCAGTTATTTTTGGCAGGTGATAGCACTGAAGATATGACAGAGTTTGAACACAGAGGAACAGGGTTTCAAAGGATAAAAGACAGAGCTGAAGGTGTGGTTAACAGTAGGAGGAGACAACAGAAAGGCTGTAATACCTAGTAAGGCGTATCTCTTATAGGCAGTAACCAAGAATCATGAGAGGAAGGGTAGAAATCAACTGACCTCAAATACTTTGCCTTTGAGACAAGCCAGAATTGGCAGTAACAGGTTCATTCTGGGCGGGGATGGGAATAGGGAATGGATCCTCATCAGGGGAGGGAGATGGTACCCAGAGTAGATGGGTAGGTCAGGTGGATTGATGACTCCTAGAGAGAACAAAAAATCTGAACATAGGGAAAGTATTATAACACACATGTGCATAATAGCACACATCCCTAAAATATAAAGAAACCCATAAAAGGAAGAAAAACAAATGGTCCTCAAAAAGAAGTGTGGATAAGAAAAGTAACCAACAGTAAAGACTAAATTAATTCATCCTGCTTTCTATTTCTGGATACAATTCATTTATCCAGCCTCATCCAGGATTGCAGCGTTCAGTAGAAGTGAATGTTTTAGATACTGAAATGCTTATCTGTAGGTGTAATCACTTCAAAAAGTGCTTCTGATAGAAAAATGTAAAACAGTTTTTAAAAGATTTCAACCATCTTATGCACTGAAACTTTCTGGATGATTCAGGGATATTAGTAAGAGCAGCAGTATCACAGCACTGCTCTCTGGGCCTATCCATGTCTACAGCTATGGACCTTTGCCCTACACTAAAAAGTTCCAAAACCCGTGTCTGCTTCTGATGTATTTCCTGTCTCCTCCCTATCAGCCTGTTAGCCACTACATTGTCTGTTAACAGCATTCCTGGTTCTATAAGACCCCATTCATTCTAACTTGCTGCCCTTAATCTGCTATGGGATGAGAAACTATATAACCAATGATGCTGGAATGTTTAAAATAATGCTATATGGAAAAAAATAAAATAAAATAAAATAATGCTATATGGGCTGTGATTAAAAACCAGAGGATCTCCCTATGGGTCAAGTACAGATTTACTCAATGGACTTCAGGACACTGTCTTCTCTGCTCAGGGATGATCTCCCTGCTTTCTTACTGATTTTCAATAGCATTTTGCAAATGAAACTTCATAATAAATGGCCCCTGGGTTAGCAGACTTGTTCCTCAGTTCTAATAAAATGTTATTAAGGTGTCTCAGTGCTGTTTCACAAATTAAAAAGTAAAACAGATTGAGGACAACAGAGGATCTGCATTTATTCCATGTCTGCAAAAGACATCGCCAATTGAGAACAAAATTTATAATTTGATTATTTTAGCTGAAGAAAAGGTTTTCCCAGGGAAAAATACAGTTACATTCCTAAGCTAGGAGACAAATAGATTTAATGCATAATGTATGCAAAATACAATACATTTATAATAAAGTATAGTATTGCTAAATAGCATTACTTAATTTTTAAGTTAAATAATTTTGATATGAATGATTCTAGAATTAACAACTTAGAAAGACAAACATATCCCCCCACTATTTATCTGGATAGAAAAATAGAGTTTAGTTCAATATTATCTCAGTGCGGGCGCCTCCAGCTATGGCCCTTTCAAACAACAGCTCAACATCAAAGAGAAATTGCAAACCAATGCAAGATTAAAACAATGACTGCCCTATAAAAGTGGTCATAGCAAATATTTACAAATGTCTTTCTAAATAAACAAAGAAAGACTTTTCCTTTCCAGTTAGTTTTACAGGAAATAAATGATTTCCACGGATTTTTCCCTTGGTGGGGGAGGAGAGGCGAGGGAGAAATTCTAATGATTCTGGCTTTATCTACCATTATGAGTTTCAACCATCTGATCTTTGAAATATATCAACAATTGCTAAATCTCTAAATACCCCATCACGAAGGAATTGCCCAGAAAAAGCCACTGATTAAAAGTCTCAAATTCTACAAATGAGCATGTAATTTGTTCACTTAACCTGCAATGATTACCAAGGAATAAAAACAAAGGAATTACCAGTATCTCAGTCAAAACCTTCCCCTGATCCAGCTTCTCTAAGACCAATTTTGACACCACAATCTACCCATGTTTCCAGGCTCCAAACCTTGGCCTCCTACCCTTCCTTCTTCTAGATCTTCCTTTTCTTCACTTTTCCTTCACTTTCTCTGCCTTTCTCATTCCTTTCCATCCATACAGCAGATACCTGTCCAGGCTCTGTGCTGGACCAAGGGATCAGTCTTCCCTGATTCACACCCTAGTTTCCTCTCCACTGACAGTGACAAGCCAGCAACCTGAATCGTCCAGCAATTCTCTTGGCCAAGTAAATTTTCTTGCTATTCTCTAAATTCTCTCTATTACACGCTCACAGTAACTGAAATAGGAATACATTCATCAGAGACTTTTAGGATTTTGCTTTTTTTTCTTTAAAAGTTATGTGTTCTTAAGAGCATAAAGATTACTTCTACTACTCATAAAAACCCAGATAAATAAATGGTTTTACTCTGCTTTATTAATGTAACAGAGTTTATGCCTAAAATTGTCTTGTTTTTATTCTACTTCAGATAAAGTATTTATAGCTTTAGGAAAATATATTAAATGTACATAGTATGGGACCTTATGAGAACATTTTAAACTGCTGACTTGGAACTTCCGTGGTGGTGCAGTGGTTAAGACTCCACCTGCCAATGCCAGGGGACACGGGTTCTATCCCTGGTCTGGGAAGATCCCACATGCTGCGGAGCAACTGAACCCATACACACAACTACTGAGCCCGCGCTCTAGAGCCCGTGCGCCACAACTACTGAGCCCTTGTGCCATAACTTCTGAAGCCCACGCACTCTAGGCCCGTGCTCCACAACAAAAGAAGCTACCACAATGAGAAGCCGGTGCGCCGCAACGAAGAGTAGCCCCTGCTCGCCACAACTAGAGAAAGCTCGCACGCAGCAATGAAGGCCCAATGCAGCAAAATATTTTTTAAAATAAATAAATGAAATAAACTGCTGACTTTTATGTACCCAGTTCACACTTTTGCCCTGTACTAGCCCCCAAAATAGACGAGTTTAAAAAATTCATTTGGTACAGGTGGACACTGCATTTTAAATTGAACACCGAGAATGCAGAAATAGCAAAGTTATGGAAATATATTGTCAGATTATTTAATAACATATTAATACTTACCTACATGAAATAAGCACTGCTAAGTAAGTTTCTGTTGTTTTTAATCTCTTCTTATAACTGTTTGTATAGTTTGTTAAGTGGACTGTATCATCCTATTAGCCAAGAATTTCTAAACTCTTGCCCTTTTAGTCATAACCTGATTTATACGTATTTTTTAAACTTCCTGCT
>NW_006780143.1:2486057-2492521 GCF_000442215.2 Lipotes vexillifer
TCCTGCTGATTGGATATTTGATGGCATTAATGGATTATTTTTAACTTTTTAGGTGTGATAATGGTACTATGGTAATTTTTTAAAAGTCCTTATCCTTTGGAGATACACCAAAATATTTACAGATGAAATAAGATTAGCCATGATCCTGGGTGATGTGTACATCTAGTTCATTATAGTATTCTCTCTGCTTTTATAAATGTTTGGAAATTTCCATAATATGAGTTTTTAAAACAAGAAAGAAAGAAAATTTCCATGTTAAAAATGCTTATAAGGTGGTGGTGGTGGTTGTTTTTTAAGTGTACTCGGAAATGGTTTGTTCTTCAACTAAGTAGTTCCCAATTTTTTTCCCCAAGAGAAACTCTGACAACCTTTGAAAAAATGCCTACAAGAGGCTGCAAAGTAATTTACCAAAATGTTAGCAATGGTAATTTCTGGTTGGTGGGATTATGGGTGATGTCTGTTTTCTTTTTGTGACAAGTTTGTTTTGTTTTGTTTTTTTGTTACAAGTCTTCTATATTTCTAAAATCAGCATACAATCTATTATCGTAGTCAGAAAGTAGTCTACCTTTCTGATTACGTGAAAGTATGATTTTCCATGTCAAGCATAGAGAATCTATCTATATCATAAACCTTTTTCCTATATTTACCATGAAAAATATTAATGAAAAACATGAACACAAAAGTCCAGTTATCCAAGCACAAAACTATCTTGGTATGACAGCAGGATGGAAAGGGTGAGTTTTGCCTGTCACCGGGTAAATGTGTGCTAAAGAAGGTAATATTGGAGTGATAGAAAGATTGGGAAGATTTTTATCTCATTTTCGCAAGACAATCTGATTGACTAATACAACTGAGTGCTCATAATGGATCCTCTAAGAGCAAATGGTCCAGGGGAGTCAGGTGTTTCTGGGAATGTGATAAAAGGTATCTTACGTGATTTTCATTTTAAGCTTGGCTTGGGCAGGGTTCATGCCTGAATACTGATATGTAGCTATAGTGTTGTTTTCTCATATTTTTCTTTTAGATGGGGAGGGAGATAGAAGAGAGGAAAAGTTTCTCTCCATCCTTGAATGAGACCCTTTTGGCCCCAACATCATCCTCTCCTTCTCCTTCCCCACATCACTTTATTTGGGGCAGAACAAGTTGCCTATTCGCCACGTGAGACCTCGCTCACAGGCACAGTTCAGGGCTCCTGAGACTCAGTATCAGAAACTGTAAGGTCCTTGGGGGAAGGGACCACATCTCCATTCACTTATTCAATAAATATCTGGGTACCCACTATGTGCCAAGCACCCTTCTTGACATGAGGGATACAGCAAAATCCCTATTCTCATACAGTTTACTTTCTTGTGGGAAGACACATAAGTAAACAAAGATAAACACAAACATCAGACAAATGTGGCAAAAGTTATGAAGAAAGGAAACATGACAGACTGATGTGATAGGGTCACCAGAGGCAGAGGGCAGCAACACTAGAAGCGTAGCCAGAAAGCTCTAGAACATTTGAGAAGATCTAAGGGCGAACAGTCCTGCAGGAGACAACAGCAAGGGCAAAGGCCTAGAGGCAGGGACAAACAGTATGTCAGAGGAACAGCGAGCAGAGCACAAGGAGGACGTGGATGCTAGCTAACTTGGAGAAGTGGGTGTGCAGGGCCTTGAGGCCTCAGTGAAAGAGCCAGGGTTTTATTCTACGTACGAGGGGAAACCATCAAAGACTTGTTGTTGTTGTTGTTGTATAACTATTTCTTTCAAGATTAAATGTGTTTATTTCGAGTTAGTGGAATCAACGGTATATTAGATATCAGCACTCCAAGCTACACATATGTATTTGCCTCTAAACCTTCACACATTGTCAGTTTCCATTCCTCTAACATTCCATCACTGGGCCTCCTATTTCTAGCAAAATCATAGTTCAAATGTTTTAAAAAAGTAAAAGCAAGATGATCACCACATTGTGCCCCAGAAGGATTATAATTGTTTTAAATAAATGTTTATTGTTTTCAATAAAGGGGGAAATTGATAACATGAGCACTATTAATGGCATGACTAGAAGAACAGAATACAGATTAAAAGAAACATTTTAGGCTGGACGAGTTAGTTTCCCCTTAGCAAAAACTCCACATAATATCATGGATATGATGTCAACATTAAATTGTTCAATCTGTGGGCCATACACTTAAGCGTATGGGCTAGTACATTTTTGCACTAAAACAGAAGCAGTATAAGCCTTATGTTCTACCATTACACTTCCAGATTTTTCACTTATTTTTTTTTTTTTTTTTTTTTTTTTTTTTTTTTGGCCTCTCACTGTTGTGGCCCGCGGGCCTCTCACTGTTGCGGCCTCTCCCGTTGCGGAGCGCAGGCTCCTCCGGACGCGCAGGCTCAGCAGCCATGGCTCATGGGCCCAGCCGCTCCACGGCATGTGGGATCTTCCCGGACCGGGGCACGAACCCGCGTCCCTTGCATCAGCAGGCGGACTCTCAACCACTGCGCCACCAGGGAAGCCCCAGATTTTTCACTTATTAATATACTTGCCAACCTAATGGTCCTTGCATGCATTAGATTTGCTTTTGTAGTTACGTTTATTTTCCCCATCCCTCCTGGTCCCGTAAACACTGCGGTGCGAACTCTTTGCCCAATTTTTTTTATTTTTTCCAATCCGTGAATCCCTCCCAAATTATTTTCTATAGCAGGGTTTGTCAACCTTGGCCCTATCAGCATTTGGGACCCTGTAGCTTTACTGTGGGGATGTCCTGGGCACCACAGGACATGCAGCCACAGCCCTGGACCCTAGCAACTAGATGCCAGCAGCACCCCATCCCTTTCCTGCCCTGAAAGTTGCCACGTGCCCTGGGAGGGGGACAAACTGCCCCTAGTCGAGAGCCACTAACCTACAGCTTTTGTTCAACCCTCCAACTTAAACATTTCAAGAAACAGCAAAATGCACTCTCCATCTGCAAGGAGACCAAGACACCCCTGGTCTGGATGATCATTTTTTATAGGGTTACGGTTGACCCGTCGAGGGGCTCCACAAAGGGGCCCGACTTCTGCCTCACCAACAGGACAAAAGCCAGGAGCGAACCTCTGGCCTTCCTTCCAGAGTGACTCGTCTCAAGGTCCTCAGAGTACGAGCACTCGTGGACCAGTGGCTCTGGGCCCCCCTCATCCCCACCTAGGGTCCTACTCTGAACAGGGCCTGGAAGCCCCACAGGGCCTTGATACCAGCTCAGCGGCCCTCAGCCAGGGATGCAGGTCAAACTTGCCCAAGGATTCCTAAAAACTCCTCGCCAGACAGACCAACAGAACATTCATTTCCAGTAAGGAGACTCTCTCCTGGTCAATCCCATTGTGCCCAAAGCTTGCCATATGCCTGTACACATATCTCATTTAATTCTCACAATGAGCTTTATTTTATAAAGAAAAAGAATATCAAAGTCTTCAAAGGCCTGCACACAGCTCCCACTGCAAGTGCACGTGGAAACAATGTGCTCCCTCACGCAGCTTTTGGTGATGTCCGGCTACAAACCATTCTTAGTGCCCACTGTTCTGAGCACTGAGCATAGAAATAGCCACTTCCTCTCCGCCCCAACGTCTTTGCCCAATTTTATGAGAATGTTGCAAAGGACAGCTCTGTGCCACCTCGGGACAGGAATTCCCCGTCCCCTGGCCAGGCTACACATGGATCGGTAATATTGATCACATCTCATCTTACATGCAGACACTGCTCCCTTAATTTCTCCATGCCAGAAGCATACGAGTCAGCAGGTATGCATACAAAAATGGAATTAAAAGGAAAAAAAGAAAGAAAAAGCTTTCTTGTTAAAGCTTATTGTTCTAGAAGGAATCCATTGCTTTGAATTCACTTAAAGCCTATACACACGAAATGTGTTTCTTCTGAGAACCTTGTCTAACTCATGTGTATGACTATTTTTTTAATTATGGTAAAATACACATAAAATTTACCAACTTAACCATTTTCAAGTGCCTGTTCAGTGGTATTAAGTACGTTCATATTGTTGTGCAACCATCACCTCCATCCACCTCTAGAACTCTTTACATCTTATAAAACTGAAACTCTCATCAGAGGCTTTTAAGCAAAGCAGTGACATGATCTGACTTATGATTTAAAAATTAAGTTGCTTGGGCTTCCCTGGTGGCGCAGTGGTTGAGAATCTGCCTGCTAATGCAGGGGACACGGGTTCGAGCTCTGGTCTGGGAAGATCCCACATGCCGCGGAGCACCTAGGCCTGTGAGCCACAACTACCGAGCCTGCACGTCTGGAGCCTGTGCTCCTCAATAAGAGAGGCCGCGACAGTGAGAGGCCCGTGCACCACGATGAAGAGTGGCCATAGCTTGCCACAACTAGAGAAAGCCCTCGCACAGAAACGAAGACCCAACACAGTCAAAAATAAAAATAAATAAATTAAAAGAAGGCTCAACATTTAAAAAAAAAAAATTAAGTTGCTTGCTTGGTAGAGAATTGTTGGTAGGGAGGCAGCAGGATTAGGAGTTTACTGAATAGATGGATTCAGGATACACTTTGGGGAGGGAGCTGACATGACCGCTGCTAATTTGGATGTGGGCATGAGATAAAGAAATAAATGAGAAGAGGAGTTGACTTCTAGATTTCTATATCTCCAGGGTCTAGCACACAGAAAATAGCCAATGTTTATTTCATAAATGAGTGAATATTGATTTAACACTTAGTAAGTAGAAACCTTTCTTTCCAGAGAACCAGGAAAACAGAAATGAAAACTACCATGGATGAAGGAGATCTCTCTTTTCTAGGGCCTCACTATTGGTATTGTGTCCTTGTAACATGGATAAAGTCTACACAGTTGGTTCATGTCAACATTATATGTCTAATTCCAACATTAACATTAAAAGCTAATCCTTATACATGTATACAATAAGTTAAACTTTATTAAGCATTTTATATATTTTATTTCATGTCTTCCCTAAATCAATAGCTTTTAACCTTTGAGACTATGGTGCTATGTGCTACCTCCCTAGAGATGATGTGTATACATAAATCTGATGTTTTGGAGAGTTTATGGACCCTCTAATGCCCATCCATAGACCAATCTCAGGTCTAAAAATACCCTGATCTACCTAATATGAGTTGTTATTGTATATCGTTATAAGAACCTAAACTTTATTAGCCTAGCCCTGGCACCTTTGGAGAAATGCTTTCAAAGGGTTTACCTTCATTCATGTCCATAATAAATGAGTTACCAAGAACCAACATTAATTTACGGGACTTCCCTGGCAGTCCAGTGGCTAAGATTCCATGCTTCCCCTGGAGGGAGCACGGGTTTGATCCCTGGTCAGGGAACTAAGATTCCATATGCTGTGTGGTGCAGCCAAATAAAAATTTAATTTAATTAAAAAAAATTTTTTTAAAAAGAACCAATGTTAAAGAATATCTTTCCATCTTTACCAAAACTATTATTGAAAGTATTATACATGAAGTGATTCAAGATCCTCTTTATAAGAACCTACCTCATAAATAAATCCCTTTTACAATTCAATTCTAGGGGAAAAAAATACTACCTTAAAAATTGATGTTTTGGGGCTTCCCTGGTGGCGCAGTGGTTGAGAGTCCGCCTGCCGATGCAGGGTACACGGGTTCGTGCCCCGGACCGGGAAGATCCCACATGCCCATGCCGCGGAGCGGTTGGGCCTGTGAGCCATGGCCGCTGAGCCTGCGCGTCCGGAGCCTGTGCTCCGCAGCGGGAGGGGCCACAGCGGTGAGAGGCCCGCGCACTGCCAAAAAATAAACAAAAAAAAATAAAAATAAAATAAAAACTCTGCCTGACAATGCAGGGGACACTGGTTCGAGCCCTGGTCCAGGAAGATCCCACATGCCGCGGAGCAACTAAGCCCGTGAGCCACAGCTACTGAGCCTGCGCTCTAGAGCCCGCAAGCCACAACTACTGAGCCCGCGTGCCTAGAGCCTGTGCTCCGCAACAAGAGAAGCCACTTCAATGAGAAGCCCATGCACCACAACAGAGTGGCCCCCGCTCATCACAACTAGTGAAAGCCCGCACACAGCAACAAAGACCCAAAGCAGCAAAAAAAATAAATATTTTTAAAAAAATTATGTACACCCCATAAACACATACTTTACCTTGAGACATATAAGTATGCATTAACTGCTAACTTTCCAAAGTAGTTCCAAGATTTTCTTTGAGGAAGTATTCTTCCCCAATATTTTTCTCATGTAAACCATAGTCAGAATTTATTTTCTACAATTTCCACTTTTAATGTTCTAAGTGGATTGAAAACTAAAAAACAAAAACAAAACTTGTAAAGCAAGCTCAGGATATTATCTTTCAAGTTTTCACAATTTTCTCTCCAATTCTTTACAGTTAGTTCTCCTGCCCACTTTTTAAGACACTCACTTTTATGGAATCTTTGCAAAGAATTCAACATTCCTTTCACAGAAGCAATAATACTCTTTC
>NW_006780143.1:2492531-2542534 GCF_000442215.2 Lipotes vexillifer
ACTTTATAGATTTTTACACATTTAAATTATCTAATCACAATAACAAGCATAACTGGCACCAACAAGTTTTCAATAAATACAGCCACTGAGCCAGCCATCAGAGCAGGGAACAGGCTGCTAGGAACTGGTGTTCATCATGCCTGGGCAGCATTTGGTCTGCTTTTTGGGGAAATGAGAAGCATGGGCTCGTAGGGTCGACTGGTTAGATGTCAAGAGGATTGTCTTTATATTAGGATGAACCATATGTAATTGCCAGTATACAAATATTTCTCCTAGAGAAACAGCAATTGCATGTGTTCAACCTAATATTTCTATTTTTTAATTTTAAAAATATTAACTATATTTAATGTTTAATATCACATCTATTATCCTTTTTTTCCCCTCCCTTTGAACAATGAATAGTGGTTCTCACAACTTCATTTTTTTATTTTTTAATTTTTTTTTACGGTACGCGGGCCTCTCACTGTTGTGGCCTCTCCTGTTGCGGAGCACAGGCTCCGGACGCCCAGGCTCATCCTTTTTTTCCCCTCCCTTTGAACAATGAATAGTGGTTCTCACAACTTCATTTTTTTATTTTTTAATTTTTTTTTACGGTACGCGGGCCTCTCACTGTTGTGGCCTCTCCTGTTGCGGAGCACAGGCTCCGGACGCACAGGCTCAGCCGCCATGGCTCATGGGCCCAGCCACTCCGCGGCATGTGGGATCTTCCCGGACCGGGGCACGAACCCGTGTCCCCTGCAGGCGGACTCCCAACCACTGCACCACCAGGGAAGCCCCACAACTTCATTTTTTAAATTCCATGTTTGCTCAGGAATAAGCTATTAAATAATCAGTAATTAAACTCTGGTTTCCTAAGAATCTGACTTCTACCTTCTTTCTTTCTTCAGGTTAAAGTCACACCTGTTAGAATTTCAAAGAAATTCTTCAAAGACTGAAGGTATAAGCGTGTGCCTTCTAGTGAACTGAAGGGTAAAGAGCAGAGGGATTAAAATGTGAGGTCAGCATTCATTAGTTTGTTTGCTTGCTTCTCAGACATAAAACTTTTTGGCTCACGGGATCCAACACAGCACTCTCTGCCTAGAGAAGGCAGAAAAAAGGGAAGAAGAGGAGAGGGCAGGGAAGCCCCAGACAGACTTAGGATAAGTCCCCCTTAAATACAAGCAGCCTTTCCTTTTGTTCTGTCCATGTTATGTCACTGAGTTATAATAAGCAAACAAATACATCACAGATGTGCTATTAAGACAAAATCCCACAATTGGGGATGGAAAGGAAGGAGCAGAAGAATGGAGGGGCTGTATTTAGTTGAGGGACAACTAGCCAAACCCTCTTTTCCTAGTTCTCACATTTCTACCACTGACCCTAAAAAGTCTAAATCAGGTTTACGTTTATGGTTGTCCTTATGCCCTCACAAAACTATCGTTGGATATCAGAGCCCTAGTGTCTCTTATACCCTCTAAATCATCAACCCACTGAGTTAGTATGCAGAGGGGGAAGAGCCTGAACGTTGTAACCATACCTGGGTTTAAATCTTGGCTTCGCACTTGTAACCATGTACCCTAGCTGAGCACACTTTCTGCTTCTTCACCTGAGCACCTTTCTTCACTTTTCTGCACCCATGTGTGCTGTGAGGATTCTGGTGCAGACCTTGCTGGCTTTAGACAATTCCTGAGAAAATGCACAGAAAGTGCCTGATTGCAACTATGACTGATGTCTAAAAGACGCCCAAATGTTTCACCTCATGATTTTCAGCAAGCAGGTAAAAACTTAAATGCAGGCTTGAGCTTTCTATAAACATGTGGCACAAGATCAAGATCGTTTTCTATTCCCAAATTGTTACGTACACTGAGCATAATCAAGATATCTCATGTAAATAGTGAAGGTAGCTGTCCTTTCCAGGTCAGATAGAGAAAGGAGATAAAGCCTCCACGGGTGGGCAAAAGGGAGGTTCCAGAAAGGTTAAGTTGCACAGGCAGACAGGTGCTTTCAAAATACAAATCTTGGGCTTCCCTGGTGGCGCAGTGGTTAAGAAATCGCCTGCCAGTGCAGGGGACACAGGTTCGGGTCCTGGTCCGGGAAGATCCCACAGGCTGCAGAGCAACTAAGCCCGTGCAGCACAACTATTGAACCTGCGATCTAGAGCCCGCGAGCCACAACTACTGAAGCCCATGTGCCTAGAGCCCGAGCTCCGCAACGAGAGAAGCCACCGCAATGAGAAGCCCGCGCACTGCCACGAAGAGTAGCCCCTGCTCGCCGTAACTAGAGAAAGCCCGCACGCTGCAACGAAGACCCAACGCAGCAACAAAGATCCAATGCAGCAAAAAAAACAACAACAACAAAAAATACAAATCTTAACAGGCCCCTTCCCTTCTTAAAGGGCTCCACTGGCTCCCCATTGTCTGTAGGATAAAATCCAAAATCTTTACTAGGTGAATCAAGGCTCTCAGTAAGCCAGCTGTGTGTACCTAGGCACCCTCTTCTCACACCCTCCTCTGCAGTGATTTTACAGTGTTTCCAATTCTCTGAATGCATCTGCATGCTCTCAGCCTGAATTTGATTTCCCACCCTCATCCCATTTCTCTGCTGCCCCAACTCCCAGTCTTCCGTCTTTCGGCTCAGGAGGACAACTTTGTCTGCCTTTCTCTGCTCAGCTTCCCCAACACTCGGTGTTAATCAGTTTTCTACACTGTACTCTAAGTGTTTACCTCCCTTGAACCCACATAGATCTGGACGGGCTTCAGCACCCTGCCGACTACTTTGCTTGACGCAAAGCTGACACTCAAATGTTTGTTGAGTATGCAACTTCTGAAACTCCCCGATTTTGGCTAGGTTTTGCTCTATACCTTGTGCTAGAGGGGACAAAGGAGCTGGGCTGCTGGTGTTCAAGGCCTGTGCTGCTTCTCCAAGTGGATGAACATTTGTCTTTAACATGGCACATTTATGAGTTATATGTTGTATGGTAACTTAGTTCCTCTGAATAATGGTCTATTTAGAAATATTTATCACTAACAAAAAGGATAATTTTACTTGTCAAAGCAATAACATGTGCTTTTAATATATCTAAATCAATTAGGAATAATGAAAAATCTCAATTTTTAAAAAAAAAGACCAATCTTATAAAGTGCTAAATTTGCATTAGTGTTCAGCTATTTCATAACATGTGAATGGTCCAAATTGGATGAGTCACAGAAATACATATAAGATATATTCCTCTCTAAAAATGTGTTTATGGCATGCTTCTTTCCATGCTATATGGTGTGTTTTATTGAAACTCAAGATTAGTTCTCAATTTAACATGCTACTGTATATACAAAGGCTCCAAAATTATTTATTTGGTAAACAGCATTCTTCTATATTCTAAAGCTGATGTTTGCACATGTAGCACACCAAGGAGAATAAGCAATTAAACAAATTAGAAAAAGTCTTATTTCTTCAACTCGACCAGTAAGTACCTGAGGTCAGAGGCTTTAAGTATACTCCACTGTCTAGCATAAAGAAACAAATCCCAATTTGTAAAATGACATAACTGCAAAGGTAAGCATTACTGTAACTTAAGTTGTTTATAACTGTTGCTAATATACCTATCCAAAAACAGAGGATTAGTTAAGGAAATTACACTATAATTTTTAAAATATAAGGCAGACAATAGGAGTTTTGGAAAATACAGGTGAAAAATGCTTACTATGTATTATAAGGAAAACACAATATACTAAAATTCTATATGTAGTAGGATGTAGGAAAACATGCATTTAAAAAATGAGAGAGGGGAATTTCCTGGTGGCACAGTGGTTAAGAATCTGCCTGCCAATGCAAGGGACACGGGTTTGATCCCTGGTCCAGGAAGATCCCACGTGCCACGGAGCAACTAAGCCTGTGCGCCACAATTATTGAGCCCGCACACCACAGCTACTGAAGCCCGTGTGCTACAACTACTGAAACCTGCATGCTCTAGGGCCCACGTGCCACAACGGCTGAGCCCACGTGCTGCAACTACTGAAGCCGAGTGCCTAGAGCCCGTGCTCCGCAACAAGGAAGCCACCACAGTAAGAAGCCTGTGTTCCGCCACAAAGAGTAGCCCCCGCTCACCGCAGCTAGAGAAAGCCCGCGCGCAGCAATGAAGACCCAATGCAGCCAATAAATAAATAAATAGAGAGAGACAAAGGTAAAATGGCAAAATATTTAGTGTGGTCGACTCACGCTCAGCGGGTCAAAACTCTCTTCTTGGCTCGCCAATCTCACCGTTTTGGTACCTCCTTCCAGTTTTCTTTTCTCCTCACCTCAAACCTCCCCAAACACAGCCAATTCTTCCTCAACAATGCCTCTCAGGATTAGTCCAGGCCCACATTACCTTATACAAAGGTTTTGAGAAAAGATTCCCATTTGGCTTTTCTGCAGTCTCATTCAACTATCATATCTACTGCCAGAAGAAGACAGTCATTCTACTGCTAAATATATCTACTGTGGTAATCTCTTCATTTATGTTTTATGCATTTTTGTGTATGTGCTATATTTTTCAATGAAATTGGGTTTTTCTTGTAACTCTGTGTGGCTTCATATTTTGTTTGGCTAGGATGAGGTTAGGATTCGTGGCTCTCTGCTGATATGGCCCTACTTCCTTACCCTTCTAAATGGAATGTTTAGCCAGGGTAGCTGGGTTCCTATCTGCAGCAACGGAGTTGGCAGAGGCTTCCCTACCCGTCCTCTACAAAGCCTGCCAGGTCCCCCACGTCTACCAACGCATCCTTAACACCCTGTAAAACCTGGCTTAAAAATTTCAAAAAGTTTTCCACCATTATTCACCCCACCCAATATATGCTACATTAATTCATCTTGCATGATATTCTGCAAACATTTATCAAGCAACTACTAGTTGTAAACCTTGAAGAGTTAAAGTCTTAAGTTGTTAACAATCTTTCTGTGGACCGTGAACATTTATGAAAGAAGCTAACCAACAGTAAAAAGAAAAATGACATAAGTGCTAAATGAATGTTCAGGAGTGGGGAAGAGGGGGAGTGGGGAAGAGGAGTAGGGAACGGGGGTGAGAATGAGGAAGGCTAGAAGAAAGAGACAAGGTAAAAGCCAACAGAAGAGGTTTCATGATTGGGAGAAGTGTGATGTGAGACATGACTGCTGTTTTGCACCTGGGTGACTACAATAAAGGGGAGGGAGGCTGACATAAATGACGCTAACTAGAAATACTTTGGGGCAAAGCAGGGCAAGTCCAAATGGAATATTACAGTATGCACTGACATATGCTACACTAAAACTGAATAAGATACATGGAAAGCACAGAATCTTTTTTCTTTTTTTTTCTTTCGGTACGGGGGCCTCTCATTGTTCCCGTTGCGGAGCACAGGCTCCGGACGCACAGGCTCAGCCACCATGGCTCACGGGCCCAGCCGCTCCGCGGCATGTGGGATCCTCCCGGACCGGGGCACGAACCTGCGTCCTCTGCATCGGCAGGTGGACTCTCAACCACTGTGCCACCAGGGAAGCCCCCAGATACATGGAAAGCACAGAATCTTTAAGTGGGTAAGTAGCAGTGGTAACCTAAGTAACAAAATTCTATGAAAAGAAAACCTAAATGAGTACAAAGTCACACAAGAAGGAAAAGAAGGACCTGAGACTGCGAGCCTAGTCAGTGAACATGAAAAAGCACAGGACCTCAAGAAAGTAAGGATGAAGAAAGGAACTCTAGGTGAGGCAGTATGCACAGTGGTTAATAGCCTCAACACTGGACCAGGGCCCCTGAGTTGGAATCTCCTCCTGCTACTTGTGCGTCCTGGGCAAGTTCCCGTGTCTCAGTTTCCTTATCCGTAAAAGGATAATGTTATCATTTATTTACCCCCCCGTAGGATTGTTGCCAGGATTAAAAGAGTTGATACAAGTTCTTAGAACAGTGCCGGGCACAGAAGCATTCGATAAATGTCTGCCATTGGGGGGAAAATATTTTTTTAATCGTCGGTGACCTTGGGGAGAACAATTCCTGGCCAGTGGTAGAAGCAGAAACTACAAAATAAGGGAATTAACAAACAAGATGGCTAAGAAGGCGGAGGCAGCCCCAAAGTACCCAAGACTCTTTCACAGCAGTTAAGCAATACAAGCGAGAAGTGAAATGAAGAGTAACCTGCGAGTACAGGGTTATATGAAAATGCTTTTCGAGGGAACAGCTCAGCAAGAGGAAAAAGGCTTGGCTCGCCAAAACTATTCTTCAGTCTTTGTGCGACTTGTTTTCCCAACCACACAGCGATTGGACAGGGGTAGAGACCATATCCTTCCTGTCGCAGCTTTCCCAAGAGCGTTCTCTCGGCATCCGGTAAGTTTGAATCAGCGCTGGCTGATTAGGGGAGAAGGCCCATTTCCTAACCAACGATACCCTGTAAGATGAAACAACAGGCTTTCCGATTTCCATCTCCGGCACGACCTGTTCCACCGCTGTGTACTCATCACTCTACTCAGCCAGCAGCTGCCGCCGGGACAGGATGCAGCTCGGGGAGCCAGAGGCAGCGCCCGCTGCAAGAGCAACGCCCCAAGTTCATTCCGGTCTCGAGGACACAAAAGCGCCCCAGAGGGGAAAAAGCAGAAAGAAAGGGGCTCGGGGATTCTGGGGGTGGGGTCGGGGGGGGGCGAGCGAGCCCAAATCCAGGAGCTGGGAAAGTGACCTCGGAGGGCAAGGTCGAGCAGGTCCCTCTCCCTCCCAGTCCCACCCGCAAGCACCTTTGTCCTCCCGCCCGGAACAGCTGGGCCCTGTCCCGCGGGAGCGCTCGGGAGAGGCTCAAAAGCCCAGGGGCGGCGGGGACCACCGTCCCTTTGGGATGCTGGGGGCGGCGGTGGGCTCCCAGAGAAGGCGCAGGTGAGCGCGGCGGCCCCTCCCTCCGGCGGGAAAGGCTTCGACCCTGGGCACCCAAAGACGGCGCGGCGACAACTTCCGAAGCGCCCGCCAGAGTCCAGGCAGGGCCTGGCCGGGCTCCCGAGTCTCCGGGACCCGTATCCCACTCCCCGCACGCCGCGCCCAAGTTCTTTCCACTGGGCTGCTCCCGACCCCCGGCGTCTCTCTCCCTCCCCACATCTCTTCTCCTCAGCGCCTCGGAAAAGTTTGGCCCCGGCCCACCGGCTGGGAGCCCCACACTCACCCGGCGAGGAGCTGAGCCCAAGTGCCCGGGCGCGGGCGCAGAGGGCGGCGGCGGGCGGCGGCGCTAGAGCGGAGCTCCTCACAGCGGACCCTGCTGCCCCGTCAGCCGAGCGAGCTGGAAAAGGGGCGGAGGCCGCCGGGTGTCACCTGCCCGCTCTCCCACCCCGCCGCGTGACGCCGCTGAGCGCCGCCCCCTGACCGCCTGCCGCCGCTGCCGCCGCCGCCAGGTACTCGCGAGGGACCGCGGGGAGGAGCCTCCCTCCCGGGAGGGATCGACCGGGAAGGGCGCGCGGCCTCGGTCGACCCACCTCCGCCTGGCTCGGCGCCCCGCAGCTCGAAGCGCGGCCGGGACTGGGGACGGAGGACCGCTCGGGGAGATCCAGACTAATTACATTTCTTTCTGAGCACAAATGTCATCACCTGAGGTCATCTCGAGGCTTAACATAAATAGTGTGAAAACTGTCGTCATGCATGACTCAGGATTGAGTTGCAGAAAAATCTGAAACGAGGAAAACCTGGCCCAGGATGAGGCTGGCGGCGGAGAGGGAGAAAAAAGGGGAGTTCTTGCTCCTGAAAAGGCTATTCGGAGGGTTAATTCATTATCTAAAATGGAGGCCAGACCCAACGGCGGCGAGAGGCCTAATTTGGGTCAGCTCCATCCCCTGCTTATTAAAAACTGGAGAATTGCCGCAAATATTGGGGAGTGAAGGGGGCTTTTAGTGCAATGAAGAGGAAATTGTATATAATCTAAGTTAACTTTTTTGCCCTGGTTAGTAACAGCTGCTGCTGCAGCCAACACACTCTGGCACACTGACTTTTCCTCATCCACGAATGGCTTGAGTGGTGGGGTGAGGATGAATGTCAGGCGTGTGTATGCGCGCTCCATTATTTTTTACCTTACCTGGCTTTGTGTTTAATCGTGGGCCTCCTAACCGCTCTCATGTTTTGGAATCCTGGCATCAATAGCTGGAGGGCAAAATAAGAGTTACTTGTTACTTACAAAAGAAGTTACTTGTTCAGGAGGCAAAAACCAAGAACTAGAATTGAGTTGTCTTCTAGAAACTGGAAAAATAACCTCAGGGGTTGCAGTCCTGGCCCATGCACCTCACAAACCTGGCCTGTGAGTTTGTGCTGTGAGTTTTAAGCATGAAATCACAACAAAGGGATCCAGACTACCGGGGAGGGAGGGTAGGAAAAACACAGTGGGCCACAAGCATGTTTTCCTCACATACAGGTAGTTGCCTACCATCACCTAATCCTACTGTATCAACAAGAGATTTTAAATGTTTTATACAAAATGTTGAGAGCCCCCATAGTAGCCATTCAGGAAAAAAAAGAAAAAGCAAAGAACATGAAATCTCAAATTTAAGAGAATCCCAGCTTCAGTGAAACTAAAGATTTCTCCTTCCTTTTAGATAAACTTTGCTTTCATAATAAAACCATGTCATTTAGTAGTCTTGGCTACTGGGAACTAGAGACAATTGCTTAACAATATTTGTCTTTGCATTTGTCACTATCTGCCCATCTATATACAATTATGAAATTTCAAGTATGCAAAAGATCAAATGGATTCATTCATTTAACAAATATATATTCAGTGCTTTTATGTTCCAGGCTCTGAAGATTCAACAGCTAACAAAACAGACCAAAAAAAAAAAAAAAAAAACCTCTGTTCTGTGGAACGTACTTTCACTTACTTTCGTTCTAGTTGGAGATGACAGACCACAGATGAATAAGCAAGTAAAATATGAGTGTTCATGTAGTGATAAGTGCTGTGAAGAAAAATAAAGAAGGAATGGGGATAGGGACTTCTGGAGGTGGGGAGGTGAGGAGTTGCACTGTTAAAGTAGCTAGGGAAGTCCTCAGGTGAAGGAGGCATTTAAGCCAAAATTGTACAGAGATGAGGTGGCAAGCCTGTGTGTCTATCTGGGTAACAGCATTCCAGTCATGGGGAACTGTAAGGCTAACGGCCCAGGGCATGAGCATGCCCCAGATGATCACGTTCACAGAATGGCAAGGAGGCCAGAGCTGTTGGAGTGGAGTGGAAGGTAATATCAACAAGATTTCCGCAAGGATCTGATGTGGGGTGTGAAAGGCGGGACATAAAAGGTCAAGGATGACTCCAGGGTGTTTTCCTCTATCAGCTGGAAGGAGAGAGCTGCCATTTACTAAGAAAAGGAAGACTGAGAGAAGACAGTTGGGTGGGGGTTCATCAGGAGTTGTTTGTGGGACTGATTTAATTTAAGATGCCTATTAGATATCCAAGTGGGAATGTCAAGTAGGAAGTTGGTTATACCAGTCTGGAGTTCAAGAGAGAGGTCTGGCCTGGTGATATAAATTTGGGAGCTTCCACATGATATTTATTTATTCTCTGGTCTGAGAATGGCTAAGAGCACCGTGAGTGAGACTAGAGAAGAGGTTTCAGAACTTCGTCCTGGGGCACCCCGCTATTAAGCCATCAGGGAATGAGGAGGAATAGTCCTGAGATTTGAGTAAAATCAGGAGAGTGTGGTTTCCTGGAAGGCGAGTGTGTTAGTCAGCTATTGCCACAATAGTTCTGTATAACAAATCACTCCATGGTCAGTGGCTTATAGCAGTATACCTGTTCTCATGCCCACGAGTCAGCAGATTGGTTGCAGTTCGGTAGATCTAGGCTGTGCTCAGCTGGGTGGCTCTACTTTAGGTTGCAGATTTCGCTTAAGTCTGTCCCATGTGTGTTATTTCTGGAACCCAGATTGAAGAGTCAGCAGCCACCTGGAGATCACCTGGGGTACAAGAGGCAGTCCAAAATCCACATGATCTGTGGGCCTCTGCTCACATTATTGAAGCATGTTTAAGGCCTCTGCTCACATCGGGTTGGCCAATATTTCATTGGCTAGAGTGGGTCACATAGCCAACTCCAACATCAGAGGGGAGTGGGAAGCATATTCAACCTACAGTGGAAGGGTGAGGAGAATGAGTATTTGCTGAACAAGAATCCAAACTTTTATCATAGCAAGGGAAGAAAGTGTTTCAAGGTGAGGGAAGTGATCGCCCAATAAGCTGGGAACCAAAATTGGCCCTTGATTTAGCAATATGGAAGTCTTTGGTTGACCATGACAGAACAGGTTTGGAGAAACAGAAGGAATGAAAACCCACCCCATTTGGGTTTTCAGATCTGAACATGCACATTCACCAATAGGCCACAGAGGGAAGGTAGAGTTCTGGGCAAAGATTGGGGGGAAGTAGAAGCTTGTGTTGATAGATTGTTTTAGGTCAGATTTCCCAGAAGCAGACCTGAGGCAGAAAGTTGTGTGCAAGTGATCTATTGAGGTCAGTAGGGATCCAAAGGGGTCTGGGTGAAAATAATAATATTGTTCACTATGCAAATGTTAATATTTTCCAAATTTAGCTTTTTTTTTTTTTTTTGGCGGTACGTGGGCCTCTCACTGCTGTGGCCTCTCCCGTTGTGGAGCACAGGCTCCGGACATGCAGGCCCAGCAGCCATGGCTCACGGGCCCAGCTGCTCCGTGGCATGTGGGATCCTCCCGAACTGGGGCACAAACCCATGTCCCCTGCATCGGCAGGCGGACTCTCAATCACTGCGCCACCAGCGTGGGCCTCTCACTGCTGTGGCCTCTCCCGTTGTGGAGCACAGGCTCCGGACATGCAGGCCCAGCAGCCATGGCTCACGGGCCCAGCCGCTCCACGGCATGTGGGATCTTCCCGGACCGGGGCACAAACCCGTGTCCCCTGCATCGGCAGGTGGACTCTCAACCACTGCGCCACCAGAGAAGCCCTGGTGTTTTTTTTTAAAAGCAATAAAATGTTACAGTTAAAGCTCCACCCTATCCTAATCCTTTTCTTTCTCCCAAAGGTATCCTAAAGTAGCTATGTACCATTTCCATGCATGTGTTTATACTTTCATTAGTATATCTATCTCAATATATACTGTAATTTTGTATATGGTTAAATTTTATGGAAATAGTATCATACTGTGTGTATTCTACAACTTTGTTTTTTAGTCATGTTGATTCATGTAGCTCACTCATTTAAATGCTATATTCTATTGTATAACTAAACCATTTATTCATTTGCCTTCTAATGAACAAAACTGGGTTAGTTCTAATTTTTCCCTCTGGAGACAATGTGTCAAGGAATATACAAGCAACTATTTTCTTGTACACATGGAGAAGAAGTTCTAGGGTTTATACTTAGAAATGGAACTGCTGGTCATGGAATAGATTGTTCTCTTCTACGGACATTTGCTGTTTTTTGGCTGCCCTGTATCTGAATCCTCTGTCTATATTTGAGGAAGTTCCTATTATGACTTCATAGAGGCAGAGCTCACATCCCATTAAAGAAGCTGAAAACGCGTGATACTCACTTTGCCACCCGCTTGGGCAGCTAGAGCTCACAGTTGCTGCAACTCCCTGACAGCCCTCTTCCCAGGATTCTGAAATTGAAGCTAGTGACACAAGAAGTTGTGTTTGCTAGTGGCATGGGTGGCTTCCCAGACTGATTCACTGGCATAAATTTAGCTCTAGTTTGTCGGCAAAGCTTGACTTTGTTCCTACCTTTTCCAAGCCTATTATCCAACGTTTGTGGAGATTCTGTAAACTCTCAGTATTTTTCAATAGACACCTTTTATGTTTAAATTACTTTGTTTCTATTTCTTGCAGCTAAGGACCCTGACTGACAGACTCTCCTTGACTGACAGACTTTGCTAAGTGGTGCCAATTTACATTAGCACCACATTGTATTAATAGTTCCCGTTTCCCTAAATCCTTGCCAACATTTGATGTTTTCAGACCTTATATTTTTCCCAGTCAGATGGGTGTGAAATGGTTTCTCACTGTTTTTTCTTTTTTGTTGTTGTTGTTCCTTTTTTTTTTTTTTTTTTTGATGTGGACCATTTTTAAAGTCTTTATTGAATTTGTTACAATATTGCTTCTGTTTTATGTTTTGGTTTTTTGGCCACGAGATATGTGGGATCTTAGCTCCCTGCCCAGGGATTGAACCCAAACCCCCTTCATTGGAAGGCAAAGTCTTAACCACTGGACTGCCAGGGAAGTCCCCTCACATTTTTTTTTTTTTTGGATATTAAATTGCATTCAGTTTAAAGTATCTCGGAAGAATGTTAACTCTTTTATTTTTGGTCTGGACATAGAGGTACACCGCACATTAATTCAAATCACAGATGACACTAAATTGGGTGATGATATGAACACCCAGAGAACACAAACAGACCATAAAAAGAGATCCACAATGAAATAACCAAACAATGTTCACACTTCTTAATGCTATTTTGGATATATATATGGAGAAACACCTGAACACTGATTTCTAATAGCTGGAAAATATTTTCTTCATGACTACCTTACAAAGAAACTTGTGGCTGAGAGAAATAAAAACAAAGTAGGTACAAATTTATAATAACGAACGGTATCAAAGAAAGTTTAACAAATGTGATTAGCATATACTGAAGCATCCCATCAGAGTCTAAAGAAGTGAATGTTCCTTTTAAAATAATCTGTTTAATCAAGCTGTTGTATTGATGCAGAAAAATCATCAGTGTGGGGAGATACAGTCAACTGGTAAACAGAAGTTTTAGTGCTGTTGTAAGTAGAAATAGAAGAATTATGTGGAAAGAGCATAACAAAATTTAAGTTCATAAATGTCAAAAACAGAAATGTGATCCAAGGCAAGGGAGAGATGGTTCATCACTAAACTATTATAAAAGTGGAAACCAGTACGCTGTAAAGAGAACCTAAGAGAATGCATATCTCTGTCACTGATTTCTCTAATCTATATTTCAGTTTGGATACATTTTATTAGTTTGTTATATTGCTAATTTGTAATTTTGAAATGAAATTATTATAGGCCCTGGTTAGAATTTCTCCATTAATATTATTATAAAATACAAAAGGATGCCACATGATTTCTGTATTGACCAATTCTTCTTGCTTTCGACTTCTTTATACAATGTAAAAAAAATTGAATGTGAATCACCATACTTATAGTCAGATTCTAAGAGTTAGATAAAAGCTTCTTGGAGTGGATAAGAAAGTGAAGCATGCTTTAAAAATCAGGAGCTCAAATGAGTCATTTAAACTATTCTCCAGTTAAAGTTTAATGCTCTCCACACTCACTGAAAGTCCATAAATTCAACCCGTGATTATGAGATGCAAACTCTTCGTCCCAGCAACAAACAACACATCAACAAAAAACCAGAATAAACCACATCTTTAAAGGTTATTAACAAGTCATTTAGCATGCTTCAAGAGAAAGGCACATATAAGGGAGTGTGGTTATTCCTTGGTTTGGGAGGTAGGACTGAACCTCAAACACAGCCACTCACGTGCTTCCTTGTAGTTATAGTCACACACACATAATACCAACCAATCCATCATCAACTAAATACAAATCAAGTGTTTATTAAAGTAATATTAATGGGCTTCCCTGGTGGCGCAGTGGTTGAGAGTCCACCTGCTGATGCAGGGGACGCGGGTTCGTGCCCCGGTCCGGGAAGATCGAACATGCCATGGAGTGGCTGGGCCCGTGAGCTATGGCCGCTGAGCCTGCGCGTCTGGAGCCTGTGCTCCGCAACGGGAGAGGCTACAGCAGTGAGAGGCCCGCGTACCGCAAAAAAAAAAAAAAAAAAAAAAAAAAAAAGAAGTAATATTAAATTCAAATTAATATAAAGTCATATTAAAAACATTAGACCATTTTCACCTCAAATTTTACTTACTGTTTCCTAACCTGTGCATATTTGTAAACCTTGTTGGTTTTTTCCTTCCCCTCCCTATCTTCACCCTGGTCACCCGGCCTCCCTTGCCTCCCCTCCCCCTCGCCTCGCCTCCCCTCCCCCTCCTCCTCTTCCTCCTCCTCCTTCTTTCTCACTCTCCCCCAACCCCTCTCCTCTCTCGCCGTATATACCTTTTCAGAAATGCTCATCCTGTTGAGGCGGGAATCAAAGACAGCCCTCACTCAGAATCAGAACTGCGAAAGCCACACTGAAGTTCCAATTAAGCAGCAAGGATGTGGAGGAAGGGCTTGGGGTCCTATTGTTTCCCCTTTCTTCTTTTTTTTGATGTGGACCACTTTTAAAGTCTTTATTGAATCTGTTACAATATTGCTTCTGTTTTATGTTGTGGTTTTTTGGCCACGAGGCATGTGTGATCTTAGCTCCCCCACCAGGGATTGAACCCGCACCCCCTGCATTAGAAGGTGAAGCCTTAACCACTGGACCGCCAGGGAAGTCCCCTCACTGTTGTTTTAGTATACATCTTCAGGATTCCTAGTGATACTGAACATCTTTTTATATATTTTTTTTAGTCATTGAGATAGTTGACTTGAATTCCTTTTTCATATCATTTGCTTAGAAAAATAAGCACTGGCTTAGTCATATGTACTTATTTTATATTTTTTTGTTGACTTGTCCATTGTATGTTTTATAATATCTTTTCTCAATATAGGACTTATATTTTAATTTTACGAGGAGTCTTGTTATTCTTAAATTTAAAAAAATTAAATATAGTTAAATTTTTCAGTATTTGTCTTATGCTTTGTGCTTTTCGCCTCTCAGATAAAAAATGATTTCTTTTTCTGAGGTTATAAATATACCCATTTTTGTTTTCCAAAATCTATTTTTTTTCTTATTAAATTTAGATCTTTAATCCATCTGGAATTGTTTTTAAACTGGTATGTTTGAACAGGTAATATATTCACATGCCTTGCATATCAGAAAGTCATACAGTGAAAAATCTCCATCTCATCTCTCATTACGCTTTTCTGATATACTTTGAGAGATTAAAAATAATTTTTTAAACACAGCATATTCTTCCTGTTTCTGTCTTTTTTTCACACAAATAGTAAATACTATACACATTGCTGCACCTATTTTTTTTACTAAACAATATATATTGAGATATTTCCATAAAAACCTTATTCCTCTCTGTGTTGTATGACTCTACCATGATTTATTGAACAAGTTTCCTATTGATAAATATGTAGGTTGTTTGTAGTCTTGTGATGTTACTATCAACAGCTAACACATGTATAGCGTGTGCCAGGTACTGTTGTAAGTACTGTTTATATAGATTAAATCATTTAATCCTCACACCAACCCAAAGAATACATACTATCATTACCTCCATTTTACAGATGAAGGAACGAGGCACAGGGAGATTTAGTAACTTACCGAAGAACATAATGTTAGTAAGTGGTAGAGCTAGAATTTAAAACCATACTCTAGCCTTCACACTCATCATCACATACAGTGCTACAGTGAATACCCTTGCATACACTATGTAAGTTCCTAGAAGTGGACCTGCTGGTTCAGAGAGTAAGTACATATGTAATTGTGCTAGCTATTACCTCTATATAGGCTTGCACTAATGTACACTCCTGACAGCAATCTATAAAAGTATCTCCCCCCCCCCCCATAGCCTTACCACAGTTAAGGTAACATTTGTTATCAAGTGTTCGGATGTTTGTCAATTTGATAAATGAAATACAGGAGATTGCTGTAGTTTCCATTTGTGTTTCCCTTAAGGTGAGTGAGATTGAGCATCTGTTTCATATGTTTAAAAGTCATTTCCATTTCCATTTCTGTAGACTGTTTCTATTCTCTAGTTTTCTATCAGGTTGTGGCCTTTTTTTTTTCCCCCTTATCAATTTCTAGGAGTCTTTTAATATATATGTAGGAATATATATGTGATTTAAGTGGTAGGTATCTTCCCCCCTCCCTCCACATTTGTTAAGATCTCACTCACATGTCTTTCTGTGTAAGCTCTCTGTTCTATTCCACTGTCTATTTGTCTTGCCTTGGATTTTGTCTTTTACTCTTCTGCGTAAATTTTAAGAACAGCTTTCTTTTTTTTTTTTTGAACGAAAAGCTATGTTAGGATTTTGATTTGCATTGCCTTAAAGTTTAAACATTTATTTAGAGAGAATTGCCATCTTTAGAATATTGAAGTGACCCATTTATGAACATGATATTATTTCTCTATTTATGTAAATCTTCTCTGTTTTTTTTTTTTTTTTTTTTTTTTTTTTTTTTTTGCTGTATGCGGGCCTCTCACTGTCGTGGCCTCTCCCATCGTGGAGCACTAGCTCCGGACGCACAGCCCCAGCAGTCATGGCTCAAGGGCCCAGCCGCTCCGCGGCCCGCGGGATCCTCCCGGACCAGGGCATGAACCTGCGTCCCCTGCATCGGCAGGCAGACTCCCAACCACTGCGCCACCAGGGAAGCCCCAATCTTCTCTGTTTTTTAATAAAGTTTTGATTTTTCTCTGTTTTGGTTTTTCACATATTTTGTTAGATTTATTCCTAGGAACCCTATAATTATTGTGGCTATTATAAATAGTATATGTGTTTTTAAGTTACATTTCCTAATTGTAAATATAGGAATGTTATTAATTTTTCTGTAATTATTGTGTATATTTCATCTTTATTAAACTCAGTAATTTGTAGAATTTCTATGATTTTTTAACTGAGACAATAATATCTCCTGTGAATAATTATAATTACTGAATCCTTAACCTGCAACTTCTTACTCTATGTCACTCTGTTACAGATTTAACTTTTACCAGTGATTCACAAACTTTCCTGAGAGCAAGGATTATCAGGATGTTGTTAAAATGAAGATTCCTGGAAATGTGTCTCCAGAGATGCTGATTTAGTAGGTCTAGATAGTGGGATACATAATCTGCATTTTAACACACACCGTATATGATTCGGCTATAGTTGCCCAGAGAGCTGCAGTTTGGGAAACTTCTTACATATAACCTATCTCTTCTGATATTTATTATTGCCTCCCCAATGAAATGGCAGAGATTTAATCTAATCTCTCTTGTGTCCTTTGTGCCTAGAATAGTAGCCTTCCAACAGTAGATGCTAAATAAGTGTGCAGAAGGTAAAAAGGAATTTAAGGAAAGTCATTGGAAGTACTTTGTGTGAAGCTGCTATTTAAATGCTTTAAAAATGTTTTCTCGGGCTTCCCTGGTGGCGCAGTGCTTGAGAGTCCGCCTGCCGATGCAGGGGACGCGGGTTCGTGCCCCGTTTCGGGAGGATCCCACGTGCCGCGGAGCGGCTGGGCCCGTGAGCCATGGCCGCTGGGCCTGCGCGTCCGGAGCCTGTGCTCCGCAAATGGGAGAGGCCACGACAGTGAGAGGCCCGCATAACGCAAGGAAAAAAAAAAAAAAAAAATGTTTTCTCATGTGCATTTTATATACATTTAAAAGATATCTTTGGGGCTTCCCTGGTGGCTCAGTGGTTAAGAATCTGCTTGCCAATGCAGGGAACAATGGTTCGAGCCCTGGCCTGGGCAGATCCCACATGCCGTGGAGCAACTAAGCCTGTGCACCACAGCTACTGAGCCTGTGCTCTAGAGCCCATGTGACACAACTACTGAGCCTGTGTGCTGCAACTGCTGAAGCCCGCGTGCCTACAGCCCGTGCTCTGCAACAAGAGAAGCCACCGCAATGAGAAGCCCACGCACCGCAACAAAGAGTAACCCCCACTCGATGCAACTGAAGAAAGCCCAGGTGCAGCAATGAAGACCCAACACAGCCAAAAATAAATAAATTAATAAATTAATTATTTAAAAAAAAAAACAGTAAAAGATATCTTTGGGACTTCCCGGGTGGCGCAGTGGTTAAGACTCCGCACTCCCAATGCACGGGCCCCAGGTTCAATCCCTGGTAAGGGAACTAGATCTCACATGCATGCCGCAACTAAGAGTTCACATGCCACAACTAAGGAGCTGGAGAGTTGCAACTAAGGAGGCTGCAAACCACAACTAAGAAGCCCGCCTGCAACAACTAAGGCCCGGCACAACCAAATAAATAAATTAAATAAATAAAAATAACAAAGATTTATAAAAAAATAAATAAAAGATAACTTTGCTATCATCAGAAGAAGAACAATGATTGCAATGTGATAGGTACATTGACTAGGTGACTACCAACCCTTACCCCAATGTGTCTATATCTTGCCAAGCTTAATGGCATCATTTCTTTTTGGCACTGAAAATGCAAACTATGAGTTTCAGACAAATCATTTTCTTTTTGGTATCCTTCTGTGCAGATATCTAAGACGTCTATAAAATTTATATCCCTAGGACAGGATATAAGTGAGATATAGAATGCGAATATCCCTTAAATTATCATAAAAACAGTATTATAATTATCTTCCTATAAACCCCAATCATTTGAAAATGTTAATACAAATGGTTTTCCACCGTGAAGGATTGTCACTTACTGTGATTATGACATTAGCTATGATTAATTTGATTTTAAATGTTATGGAATTGATTTCTTTTGTTTTTTAAATCAATTTTATTTATTTTTGGCTGCATTGGGTCTTCATTGCTGCACGAGGGCTTTCTCTAGTTGCAGCAAGCAGGAGCTACTCTTCATTGTGGTGCACAGGCTTCTCATTGCGTTGGCTTCTCTAGTTGCTGAGCACGGGCTCTAGGCGTGTGGGCTTCAGTAGTTGCAGCACTCGGGCTCAGTAGTTGTGGCACACGGGCTTAGTTGCTCCATGGCATGTGGGATCTTCTCAGACCAGGACTTGAACCCGTGTCCCCTGCATTGGCCGGCGGATTCTTAACAACTGCACCACTAAGTAAGCCCTGGAACTGATTTTTGAATCAACTGTATTATCTGAAACTAAAGTGCAGTGGTTTATTTTGTGTATTCGATGAATATCTTTTTAAAAAAAATATTTATTTATTTATTTTGGCTGCACTGGGTCTTAGTTGCGGCACATGGGATCTTTAGTTAAGGCATGTGAACTCTTAGCGGTAACATGCATGCGGGATCTAGTTCCCCGACCAGGGATCAAACTGGGGCCTCCTGCATTGGGAGCACAGAGTCTTACCTACTGGAGCACCAGAGAAGTCCCTCAATCAATATCTTGATGTCACAAATTCCTGTGAAGGCCAAGTCTAAATAATATTTAATTAAAATTCTTATATATTTCATTTCATAATAAAATGTTTCTCAAATAGATAGGAGAACTATCATAATTTATATCTTATTGAATGACTAAATAATATACCATCAAGATAGGTATATTTTAATGATGTGCTTGAAACAAAACAACAATTAAGAAAACAAAAAATTTTACATAATAAAACTACTTAGCAGTCGTGATTCTTTTGGAATTTTTAACATATACTATATTTGTACTATGTTACTCTAAATTTTATGTATTGGTAACTGTTCAGTGTACCTTGTAGGTTTGTTTATTTATTTATTTAGGATGTGCCAGGTGTTAGTTGCGGCACGTGGGATCTTCGTTGCCACCTGCCAGGTCTTCATTGCTGTATGCAGAATCTTCAGTTGCAGCACGCGGTATCTTTAGCTGTGGCATGCGGAATCTAGTTCCCTGACCAGGGATGGAACCTGGGCCCCCTGCACTAGGAGCACAGTCTTAACCACTGGATCACCAGGGAAGTCCCGTACCTTGTAGGTTTACAAAACAATTCAGCAGATGGAAGCTCTGTCTTCTTGGAGGAGTTACATTTGTACTTGATTGATGTTTCACAAACTTACCTGATTTACATAATCACTGGAAACAAATGTTAAAAAACATAGATTTTTTTAGGTCCCTCAAATAGTGGTCCAACCCTACCTTGGACAGCTATGAAATAACCAATGGTAAGAATCTTGATCAGCTTTTTTTTTTCTCTCTCTCTCTCTCTTTAAACATTGCATATCTTCTTTCCCCTAGATATACCTGCTACTGAAGTAAGAACTTGTATAATTTATTATACATTCAGGATGACTGGGTAATTAATCACTTAATATTTGTGAAAGGCTTATCAATTTGACATAAGAGAAGAAACTAAGGACACTTCTATTAATAGGGTATCACATAAGATTTTGTAAAAATACTAGATTCATCATTACATTTTAAATCCTATGTGATACACTAACAGTTTTTTAAAAATTTTGTTGCTTTTTGGGTATTTTCCAGGAGACTGCTACTATAATAAAATTGTAATAAGTAAGCAGAAAGAGGCACCAGGGATTATGTTCTATCAACATGTGTGAACCTTAGCTGCCTACAAGAATATCAAAACAATCAAATTGTCTTTAATTGAAATGCGCATTTTAAACTCTTACTGGAATGTTTTTATTTTACAGTTTCAGGATATCTTCCTATGAGTGTAACCTGTAGTCAGTTAATCAACGTTTACTGATCATTTGTCATAAATGATAGTACAGGCCAGCTCTGAAAATCAGACTGAGTGGAGATGGGCATATATGTGTTAGTGACTAATTTCTGAGTGAGGAAAAGATATGTATTGCTTTATATTATCCATATTTCTTTTTCTTTCGCACAGATCTTTAAGAGCTGACTGTGCACACAAATGTAATTTAAAAGGCGTATCTTTCATCTCTGTTGTTATTGGTTTTACATATCCATTCTGTTGCATGTAAAACGAGTTCCCTGTTTATTTCTAAATGATAAAGCAATTGCGCAGATAAAGTAGTCTAGGAAATGCGTGTGGAGCAGTTGTGGACTATATTCCCCAAAGCAGTTTGTTAGTCATTTGGTTTGTTACAACTTCATTCATTTCAGCTTTTTTCTTCTAGACTAGGCTGAGGAAAAATTAGACTTTTTCAGAAAGCTTAAAGAGTTGCAGGCAGGTAAGTGAAAACAGTGGTGGGCACACAAATAGCCAGCTCCTTGTAATTTAAAAATCTGCAAAGGAATTAGCTCTTGGTGCATTGAAGAAAGAGGTCTTGGAATGTGTGGTGATGAAGAGCATACCCGTTCACAGTTGGAGCAGAAGATGGCTAGCTCTTCACTAGGTCAGCTTCTTCTTTCTCCTGGGTGCACAGAGGGGCTCTATTCCCCAGCTTTCTTTGCAGTTTGGGTGTGGCCATATGATAGAGTTCTGGCCAATGGAATTCGAGCAGAAGGGCTTGGCATTTCCTGGTCTGGCTCATTCACACTTACCAAGTAAGATCCTTTCTGCTGCAGCATAAGGAAGCCTTATGTTGAATGTGGTAGAGCCAGAAGATGGTGGGATCCTAAGTTCTCAAATTACCATTTGGAGGAGAGGGATTTTATATGAGCTATAAACAAATGTATATTGCATTGTCTCAGAAATTTTGTAGTTCATCTGATACCACAGTTAGCCTGCCCCAACTGATAGAATAGTACTGTTGGTCAAGGATTTTACGTCTCAGCCTGCAGAAAGCAGGAAATGGTTGTCTCTTCCCTTGGCCTCTCTGGTATTTGCTGGATAAGACCTAGCAACTTCTTTGGCATTCTACTTTGGACAAGTTTTCCTAACCCCACCTTTGTTATTGCAATTGCCTCCTAACTAGCTCTCTGCTTCTGCTGGTGCCCGCCTCTACAGTTTATTATCACAACAGAAACCAGAGTGACCTCATGTCATTCTTCTCAACCCCCTCCAAGCTCTCCATTTGTTTCCGAGAAAAAGCTAAAGTCTTTTTAAAAAAAATTTTAATACTATATTTTATTTAACTCAATACATCAAAAAATTTCATTTCAACATGCAATCACTATAAAAATTATTAGCAAGCTATTTTACATTTTTATACTGTCTTCGAAATTCAATATGTGCATTAACACTTAAAGCACACCTCCATTTGTCTACATTTCAAGAAGCTAAAGTCTTTTCAATGACCTATAAGACCATTTCTGATCTGCCACCTCTCCTCATACCCTCTCTGTCCTTCTCTCCTAACACTCTCCCTTTCCCTTACTCTGATCTAGCCTCACAGATTTCCTTGCTAGTCCTTGAACAAAGCAGGCAGGCTCTTGCCTTAGGGCTTCTGTGTTTGTTCCCTCTGCTTGGAATGCTCTTCTCCCAGACACCCCCATGGATTGTTCTCCCAGTCTTTGCTCAGCGAGGCTTTTCTGGGCACACAATTTAAAATGACAGCTCCTTACACTCCCCATCCCCTTCCCTCTGTTATTTTTCTCCGCAGCACTTAGTACCTTCTAATATGCTATACACATTTTCTTTTTAACATTGTTCACTGTCTGTTCCCCTCCACACCGCTCTTAAAACGAAAGCTCCATGAGAAAGGATTTTTGACTTTTTGTTAAATTGCCAGCCTACAGTAGTACTTGGCAAATAATAAATAATAGATAAATTTTTGCTGAATGACGAAATGCTCTTATATAGATAGGCATCGTGTGCCAGAGGAGCACTAAAGGGAAACTCCTAATTCACGTTGGGATCTGGCAGGGAAGAGTCTTCTGGAGGAACTTACTCTTCTTCCAGGACCGGAAGCTGATGCAGTTGCTGAGCATATGAGCCAATGGTCACTTTTTAGTCCTCCTCTTAACTGACCTATTAACATCATTTGACACAGTCGCGACTGTCTTCTTGAAGTGCCGTCTTCACTTGCCTTCCGGGGTACCACATTTGCCTGCCTGTTCTCCTACAGGATCCTGGCCATCCCTTCTCAGGCTTTTCAACAGCATCTCCCCCCTCTAGATGTTGGAGTGCCCAGGGTTCAGTCCTGGTCTTCTTCTCATCTTTCTACACTCATTCCTCAGGGGATCAAAACTTTAAAAAATATCAGGGCTTTAAATGCCATCTGTGTACTGATGACTACAAAACATACATTTCTAAATGCTATCTCTTTCCTGAACTCCAGATCTGTATATCAGGTGCCTACTGGGAAAGCCTTTGGGATGTCTAAGTATCGCAAAGTTAAATGTCCACAATAGAGCCTCTGATATTTCCCCCTCGCCATGTGTTCCCGATGTCATTTAATGGCAGCTCTGTTCTTTCGGTTGCTCAGGCCAAAAGCCTCAGAATTATCTTTGATTCTCCTCTTCCTCTCTGCCAATTCTACCTTCACAATTTAACCAGAACCACTTCTCACCATCTCCACTGCCAGCACCCTGGGACTGCTTGGATTTTACGAGCCTCTTTGCTTCTGCTTGTTGCTCCTCTTCAGCCAATCCCCACACTGACACCATGTGATCCTATTAAAACCTAAGTCAAATCATGTCTCTCTTCTGCTCAAAACCTTCCAATGGCTTCTTATATCCCCTCAGGGACCTGCAAGGCCTTTCTTAACCTGACATCATCTCCAACCACTAACCCCCTAATTACTCTTCTCCATTTAGCTGTGAGATACAGTGAGATACCCCTCACACCTACTAATATAGCTATAATAAAAAAGACAGACAATAACAAGTGTCGGCAAGAATGTAGAAAAATTGAAGTTGGAACTTTCGTACGTTGCTTGTAGGAATGTAAAATGGTGTAGGCACTTTGTAAAACAGTCTGACAGTTCTTCATAAAGTAAGATGCTGGACACCTGAAACTAACA
Organism: Lipotes vexillifer; assembly: GCF_000442215.2. Classification (NCBI taxonomy): domain Eukaryota; kingdom Metazoa; phylum Chordata; class Mammalia; order Artiodactyla; family Lipotidae; genus Lipotes; species Lipotes vexillifer. Next base: position 2,515,980 of record NW_006780143.1, read on the forward strand.
CAATATTGCAAATCAACTATATACTTCAATAAAAAAAGGTAAAATGCAGAGTTGACATATGACTCAGCAGTTTAACTCCTATATGTATACCCAAGAGAACTGAAGACATATCCACACAAAAATTTGTACACAATGTTCATAGCAGCATTATCCATAATAGCCAAAAAGTGTAAACAATCCAAATGACCGTCAACTAATGAGCTGATAGATATAATGTAGTATATCCAAACAATGGAATATTATTTGGCAATAAATAAAGCATGAAGTGCTGATGCACGCTACAATATGGATGAATATTGAACACATTATGCTAATTAAAAGAAGCCTGTTACAAAAGACCATATATAGTAGGATCCATATATATGAAATGTCCAGAATTAAGAAAATCTATACAGACAGAATCTGTAGCAGTTGCTTAGGGCTAGGGATTTTTAGGGGATATGGGGAGTGACTGCTAAGGGGTATGGGATTTCCTTTTGAGGTGTTGAAAATGTTCTGGAATTAGTGGTGATGATTGCACAACTTTGGCAATACACTAAAACCACTGAATTGTTTATTTTTAAAAGGTGATTTTTTACAAATGGTGTGTGAATTATATCAATAAAAAAGAGAGAAGCTGAGTTCTTTAACTTCAGTTGATTGATATGTCATGCTTAAAATTTACTAGATTTACAAGTAGAATAACAAGATTTATATGATAAATTTGCTGTATTAAATAAAACAAGGTTTTAAATTTGCAACTTTAGTAACTTTATTATTAACTTTCAGCCCAGTCTTAAAAATGTTTTAAAAATGTAAATTTGAAAGGAAGCTTGTTCTGAGTAACCCATTCATTTGAGACAGTTCTAAGGAGAGAGGTTAGGAGGAAAGAGGAAGGAGAGTATATATGAATACTAAACAGTACAACAGGCTCTAGGTTAGATGTGCTTATATTAAATATTAAAGAAAAACACAAGCTTTTAAAAAATGTCAGTCAAAATGGATCTTGAGAAATACATGCTTTAAAACTCTTTCCTGGGACTTCCCTGGCTGTTCAGTGGTTAAGACCTTCCACTGCAGGGGGTGCAGATTGATCCCTGGTAGGGGAACGAAGATCCCACGTGTCAGGCACAGTGAAACAGAAGCTTCTGCACTTTCCTTTGGTTTTTAATTTGCCCTTTAGAGCCACACATAAATCTTTATACTATAGGACTGTTCTTCAGACATTGAATGATAGTTGTCATGTCCACAGCAGACTTTGTTTTCTCTGGGTTAAATGGCTCTTGATTCCTTTGGCCATTTTCATATGACTTGATTTCATGTCTCCTGCTCATCCTAATTGCAAATGTACTGCAAGGAATTAGAAATGAGCCACAATACTTTATATGTGATATTATTTTTTCTTGTTTATGAATCTTATATGTCTATTAAAGTAAATTAAGAGAACACTGGCTTGGTATATTAGGCTTCTAGTTAACCACAAGATTTTGCCTCATAGTTGTGAAGTTTACCTCCTTTTGCAATTGGTATTTTGGACTAGTGTCAGGAATGCGTTCTGCTGCAAGTAACAGAAAGCCTAAAGAGAGGCTTAAATAATTAGGGGTTTATTTTTCACACACATTAAGAAGACTAGAGGTACATATTGCTGGTATATTGTTAGTTCAGTGGCCTAACAGTGTCAAGCCCTATTATCCTTGCCATTCTCTTGTCCTTTCTTGTGTGTTTGTCCCCCATGGCTGCAAGTCAAATATCACCTCTGATACTGAAGGCAGGATGAAGGAAGAGAAAGAAAGGTGCCAGTTGTCTCTGACCTCTTTAGAAATGCAAAAGTTTCCCCAGAGAAGTCCCTGTATGTTTCTACTTATGTGTTTCCAGAAGTGTGTCATCTTGCCATTCTAAATTGCAAGGGATGTAGGGAAAGTGAGTATTTAGCTGGATACATTGATTCCCCAAGCAGAATTTGGGTTTCTCAAGAAGGAAATGGAATAGATATCGGGTAGACAAAGAACAGTGTCTGCCACAGGTCTTCAGGGTAGGATTTGACATTTTCACTTTCAATTAATTGAATTTGGCATATCATTTGTTCCAAGCTGTTAAAATAATTTAGATCCTATGTCTGTCATCCATGATATTTGTCATACCTCATAGCTTAGTGTCATATGCAAATATCACCACTGCCACTAATATCTTTATTAAAGATCTGGTGCTGAAGAAAACAGGGCTGAGAACGGGGCCCTCTGGCTCCTGATCTTTTGTCATAAAAATGTGTAGATAAGCTTGGCATTTACAAGGTCCTCAATAAATATGTTGAATGAATAAAAGTTGTAATGACAAACACCTAGAAATTGGTTTCAAGATTGGTTTAATTGCCAAGCTATGTTACTTCCCTGAGCAACATGGGCTGTTGGTTTATGTTGAATCACTTCATTTCTTCTTCTTTTTTTAATGAAATGTTTCACAAATTTTTGTGTCATCTTTGTGCGGGGCCATGCTAATCTTCTCCACATTGTTCCAATTTTATTGTATGTGTTGGTGAAGCAAGCACGGAGTCACTTCATTTCTGATAGCCTCATCAAAAGCATGCCACAAATTAGTACGGATATATTTCTTCCCTGTGTCATCACCTGGTAAGGAGCAGGTGAATGTCACCCCTGAGAATACATGTGTTAATACCTGTGACTTCCCTCTACCATAATAAATCCTTTTTTTCCTTTTGCATAAATGTTGAAACATGAAGACATGTAGCAGATCTCTTGTTCATGATGTTCCATACTTTTATCTACATAAATGGTCACAAGTAGTACACTCAGGTAGGATGTAGACCACTTTTTGACTCTCTAGCCATAAAAATTTTTGAATTGTCAACATCTAAAAATTGTATTTTCCCATAAAAATATGGATTTTTGCACTTCTCTTGAATAATTAGCATTTCTAGTTTCAATAGGCCCATATTCACACATGGCCTAAGTTAGCTGGAGCTGAGTAGTCATATGACATGCGCTGTTAGTTTTTCTCCTATATTTGTTTTCCTTTTTGTCAACAGTAATTGAGTTCCCACTTTTCAGCTGAGCACATGGCCACTTAAAGACCCAGCTTCCTTTTCAGTTAGGTCTGACCAGGAGTTCTGGCCAATAGGATGTTACTGAAAGTGGTGTGTGAAAGGAAGAAGTGTCCTCAAAGGGAGGATGCCGGTCTTCTTTGTTCTCCTTTTTCCTGTTGGGTGGAATGTGAATATAATGGCTAGAACAATTTTGTTGTTTCTCAAGGGAGAAGATGCTGATAGAGGATGTGAGAGCAATAAGAAAGTACCTAGTTTCCTGATGATCTCAGAATCAGCATACTGCTGAGGACTGCCTTCCTGAACTTTTAACAAAAGAAATGAATTTATATTTTATTTAAGCTATATTATTTGAGTTTTCAGGCAAATCTAATCCTAATTCTTGTTTTTCAAAACTGAAGTCCATGCTGGCAGTTTGCACAACTTATAGAATAATATGTTTATTTCATAATTAAATAAGAATAAAATTTAATTTAGAAAAAGAGAACATAAAATGAATATAGCAATGAATACTATGAAATGAATGTGCTACTGTGGTTTGAACCACAGGAGACACGCCAACGCTTTCCTTCCTTGGTGAATTGTATGCAAAGTAGATGTGGTGTGAGAATGAAGGGATTTTCTTTTTTTGGATGTTTCTAAGAAATTGGTTTGTGTTATCTAAAGAAAGTGTCAGCTGAACCCATCAGTGAAGATTTATTCAGAGATTGGGACTCTGGGTGACATTCACACTCTATTTCTCTACAAGTGTGTTCGCAATCAATTACACAAACAAATCATTCCTTTTATTCATCTAATTTCTAACCAAACCGTGCCTTTGGGAAACTCACTAAGCCACAAAAAAATCTGGCCTTTAATATGCAGAAATCATTTTCCAGAAATTTAAGTGATGATTACCCCTTGTGGAACTAAGAACTGAATTCTAAGTTATTTGATTTTGAAATTTATAAAAATAAACTTAGATCATTTTGCCTTTTCTCAGCTAATATTGATAATGTGAATAAAGAGCTAAAAAATGGAAGTTAGTATACTAAAGTGTAGTTCCAAAAACTAACCAGGAACTGAATTCTATAAATAACTCAGATATTTTAAAAATGCAAAAAAACCCCAAAACCAAAAGCCTGAGTGAGGAATCTGTTTTGGAAAAACCATATCTGTGAAAAACTTACATTATTAATTTGAATAAAATTAATATTGCTCACAGATGAAAAAAGTCACAGTTCTCTGGTTCAAGATAAAAAAATAATGAATTATAGAAGAAATGCATAACTAAAATACTTATTAGTGTTTGAATTTATATCAAAATTTAATCTCTAATATCATATATTTATGTTACATGCTTATAGCAAAGTGCTAAAAATAAATGATATAATTCTCATATTTGATTCTCGTTACACCACCCCTTCACTCATTTACCATGTTCTCCTGGCCTTTGTAAGCATTTGAGATTGTGAGCCCTCGTCTTGCCTTTCTTGCATTCCTTCTGGATACAAAGATAATCAATGCCCTGAGCAGGTAAAATTTCCAAAAATATTTGTCATTTTTCCATAAAGGGGGTAGACAATAAAAGAAAGCCCAGAACTTTAGAGCCAAAGGCAATGGAGAAATTCAGTGTAACCATAATATTACCAGGTGGAAATGGGCTAGAGTTGGAGAAGACCACGTAAAGAAATCTGAACTCAAGGTTTCATAAAGATCCCCTAATTTTGTTTGGCTATTGAGATTCACATAGCAAGTCTCTGGTATAACAGCAGCCCTCTAAAGGATTCAGGGAGGATCTACAATAGGTGTACAGACCAATAGCAACCTTAAGATTAGGACACTTTGCCACTGGGTGAGAAGAAAGACTACAAGATTAATGCAATACCCAAGTTGTTAACTAATATTTAATAAAAAAATTTCATACATAGTAAATTTTAAAAATAGCATAATTAATTAAGCATTTTATCATTTGCAAATTATGAGTGAAATTGTTGTTCTGCACTTAAGTGCTTGGTAATGGTGGTGTTCACTAATAAATTACACACATATATGGCATCTTCTATTTGCCAAGCAGTGTTCTAAGTACTGAGGATACAGCAGTAACTAGAACAGACAAAATCCCTGCCCTCATAGAATATACATTCTAGAAGGGAGAGAAGGATAAAATAAATAAACAGACCATGTCCTGAGGAGGTAAAATTTGAGAGAATTTGACAAGACCTCAGAACCCAATAATTATGAGATTTTAAGTAACAAGAGTTCTATTAGCTGAACAGTTATTATATGTAAGAATTTTATTTCATTTATGTTTACAACTCTGTAAGGTGTATTTTATTCCCTTTCCACAAATAAAACTAGCTCAGGGAGGCTAACTTGCTAAATCAAGTGGTGGTTCCATAATAATTTGGATGGGAACTTTACAAGTTTCAGTTTAGGCAAAATACATGTTAAATCCATTAAAATTTGAGTGTTTATTCAGTATAATTCATGAGTCTTTTATAAAGATACTCTACCTTTGCCTTCAATGAACTTCAGTTAGCCTTGAATATAAACCTCTACTTATTTATGTATTTCACACAGTGAATACCATTTTAAAATGCTTTCTAAATATTACAATGTGTGATTTTGGAACAGGAATGAATTTCACAATTTTCTACTCCAGTTTTCTGTCCCTTCTTTTTTTTTTTTAACTAATGGAAAAAAAGAAAGTAAAAAAATAGTCTTCAAATTTCACATGTTTACATGGTAGTAAAACTAAGATGAAGACTCAGATCTTCTGATTTCCAGTCTATTTTTTATTATTTATTTCTTTATGAAACCAGTACATTTTAAAAATAAACTTACCATTCCTTAATGTTCATAGTGATCATCACTGAGTTATTTTTAATACATTTTTTCCACAGTACTTACTGAAACTCAAAATTTTTCATACATAATATATAAAAAAACATTAAAACCATACAATAAAAATAGTTAATAGCTCAATTCTCAAAGACCTATTAGGAGTACTATTTCCTCATTTTAGCACAATATTAACAGTACATTTATATAGATGACACACAGTTTCACAGGACAGTGGATAATGCTACTATACAGCTGAAGAGAAGCTGGAGAGTGGAGTGTGAGCCACCTGGGAAGTAGCAGCTCTCCTGTTCCTGCTGGTGTTTGAACAGGAATGGGTTAGCAGGCCCTAGTTTAGTACTGTTTCTAACTCTTGCTGTAATGATTAGATGAACAAAGGAGAAGTGGCTTGTGCCAATTACTCTTGTGCCACAGTCAGACAATCATTTGTTGCCTTCAAGAGCTGACCACCACCTGCCGATGCAGGGGACACCGGTTCATGCCCCGGTCCGGGATGATCCCACATGCCGCGGAGCGGCTGGGCCTGTGAGCCGTGAGCCTGCGGCGTCCGGAGCCTGTGCTCCGCAACGGGGTGGTGGGGGGGGAGGCCACAACAGTGAGAGGCCCGCGTAATGCAAAAAAAAAGAGCTGACCACCAGTGCCTAGGAAACAGTCACTGATGAGGCCCAAGGCTACAGAGTCTCTGCAATAACCACTGGACAGACTGTCAAGGCATAAAAAATAAGAGGAGCTTGAGGAATTTGGTATTAAACACTGACTTGTGTTTTTAGTGATAAAATAACAAACGAAGTTAAGAAGATTGTGACATTTATTTAGTTCCAAGCCTAGGGAGAGCAAAGACTGGAAGAGCTGTATTAACCCACTAGTACAAAGTTTATGAGTATCCTCATAAGGATAAAGAGGAGTGGTTTGTCAGGAGGATACAGGGCATTTGTAGATTCCTACACACAGAGAATTAGAGAGGTCACACACAGTTGTCTTATTTCCCTTAGATTTTTTCTATTTTTTAATTGTCCAATTTTAAAAGCAGAAAAATAAAGAACTAGATGGCAGCAAAAGAACTGTGCCTCCCGTATTTGAGGATGTTGCTGATATTCTAGTAAGACAGACAAGCTTGCCTTACCAGAAATGACTTGTAATAAATTCTAGGCACCAGGGTTTAGTACAATGAACAAGGCAGCACAGAAGGACCATACATATTTTTTGCAAAGAAAACCCATATTCATGATTGAGCTTTGTTAGATATGTCCCCTAAATTTAATATTTTTTCCAGAGCTAAAACAGAAGAAACAACTCTATTAGATTTAACCTTCAGATGTCTAGAACCTTCATCACAATACAAAGCAAAGTGATTATTTTCCTTTCTGTAATTAGCTTTCTCTGCTATACTTTTTGAAAGGAAAAATCTCAAGCATGCTAGGCTTTTTGCCAATTTCATTTCTGGCATAGTCTGACTGATTTTAAGTTTACTGTTCTAATGATACTCAAGAGTTTTAAAATTCAGGCTCAGTAAATAGGACCTGAATAGAGAGAAAAAGTTATGTTGGAAAAAAGGAAATTTATCAGTGTGTTTGTTTAAAAAAAACAGAAATTCTTTTCTAATCTTCAGTAGTTAACCATTTTTATGGAAACAACCAAGTATTACTATATGACAGAACAGTAATGTATGAGTTAGAACTATGCAGCCATTAAGTTTAGTGACTTTTCTTTGAAAGATAATTGAGATGAGTTTGCTGAGACAAACTGGTTTTATTACTGTCTCACTGAGACTTTAAATAACAGAGCTAAAGGTTTTTGTTTTCTAGTGTCTTACCAATAGCAGGCTCTCTATTCCTTTGTGTCCTTTACTGAAGAGTATTCATTTTGAGGTTATTTTTATCTGTTAATACAACTTTTACAATTTAAGGGTTTGTCTTCAGAGCTTTCTTTAAAGGTTTTTATCTAGTTTAAATGGGGCTTTTTAGTATAAACTGAAGAGAAAGAATGCTTCAGTTGAAGATATCTTTTTTTTTCCTCTATTAAGGTATTTCCTCAATTAATTGTAAAGAAAAGACTTTGCAGGAAATATAAAAAGCTTATCTATGATGCTGTTTTTGGACTTCCTGTTAAAACACAGATTTAGGGCTATGTCAATAAAACATGTGTGTTTATTCTTTCTATATATTTTTAAAAACTAGGCATTTCACAGGTGTACCATAAATGACTTTAAAACTGGGATCAATTTGAGGTGCAGTAAACAACTGGCATATGTGTCCTTTGAAATAGGGCAGGATACAAGCACTTTATATGACTAAAAGACACATACTGTTAGCCAAGTCACCATGGAAGGAAAATATGTAAAATGTAAAAGGCGATGGAGAGAAACTGCAGGTGATTACTACCTTTGTAATAGGTTCATTGATATATACTGTCAGTAAGATTGGACAAATACCAATTGAATGAAACAATTTAAAAAAATTTCAAGTAGAAGCCTCTATAGATCGTTCCTATTTCTCCAAGTGTTTAAAAACAAAACAAAGGTGTAGGGTGGGGAGGAGAATAAAACAATAATTAAAGTCTCTCCTGATGATCACAGTCAGGCCTGAATTAGTGACCTCACAGGTCAAGTGCAAAATCTTGAAGTACAGAATAGAAACCACAAAACAAGTATTTACTGAGCACCTACTAAGTAGCAGGAACTGTTCTAGGATTAAAAAAAAAAAAGGTGAGCAGGAAGGATAAGATAAGACTATGAAGGAGAGAGTAGACTTTACATGCAATTATTAGGTCATGCAGAGAAGGAAAAAAAAAAAAGAGAAGCAACAATTAAACAAATATTAGAAGAAAATATTCCTGAGCTGAGAGAAGGCTTGAGGCTTCAGATTGGAAGAGCTCACAAGAGGTCCAGGAAGTGAGGTGGGAGGGGTAGACTTATCAGACATCTGATAAAATTAAGGAACTCTAAGGATAAAAAGAAAAAAAAAAAACCCTCTTAGTTGACAAGCTTTTAGCTATAAAGAACGAGTTCCCCACAAAGGGGAAAAAAATCAAACTGGTTTTATTATAAAATCCTAGTCTGCAATAATAGAAGCTAGAAGACAATGGACGTAATAGTTACAGGCTAATGAAAGAAAAGGACTATAATCCAAGAATCGTACCCAGCAAAATTACCATTTCCTCTGCCAGAGGAAAAGATGATATTCAATAACTAAAGTATATCACCCAAATACATTACCTAAGGAAGATATAGTGCAGTTCACAATCTTTACCACTGTACATGTGGCCCTAAACAGGGGAATGGCTGGAAGCAAATGGTGGTACATTCACAAGATGGAGTATTGTGAAGTTAATAAAAAGAATGACTTCGTGTTTGTAGCTGGGATTTCTTCTAAGACACGCAGACATGGAAATGAAGGATAGTTTATACTCAAATATCCCCAGAACCAGGAAGCATGGCACACCATGCCATGAAGAGCCACACGGGGAAGGACCAGGATCAGTCAGTCAGGAGGCAGAGAGGGAGAGGGTGCAGCATGGCCTAGAGTCTTTATTAACATTTTCTGTGGGAAGGAATGGGGGAGGCAGGGCAGGTACACTGAGTAAGTTTGGGATTGGATTTTTTTTTTTGTGGGGGGGGGATTGGATATTTTGAATAATTTCAGTAGACTGGGCTACAGGGCTGGTTCCTAGCTGCCTGGTACCTGGCTCTGGGGTGGGTTAGGGCAGGGGGAATACTGGCTCGCGTGTGAGAATTTGATAAAGGGGATGGTTGGGGGTATGGACTCTGGATTGGTTGTCTTGTATACTAAAGGCATGCTTCCAGGGGGGGTCCTCTGCTATCTCTGGGAATTAGTTCTGGAAGGGGCAGTGTCACCAGGATCGATCAAGAATCCAAATGCCACAGTATCAAGGATACAGAAAATAAGAAAATGTAGTCAATACAATTGGCCCTGTGACACTCTGGCATCATATTAAAGAATCCCTGGGGGTGATACTAGTGGAGACTTTTAGCGAGCAGGGCATAAGTTGCACTAACACTGTAGAAAACATTTTACTAAGAGAGTAGAAAGGAAGAACACAAGTAGAGGTGTAAGGAGTCCTTGCAGGCCAGCCTATGACTAGATTTTCTATTTATATGGCATTAACCAAGAAATAGGAAATTCTTGGGGTCTCCGACAATATCTAAGTGGAGTTGGAAAGTGTGCTAAAGGTATGATATATAAAGATAGCAGGTCCAGCAGTTGTTCTGTTGGACAGTATGAAATGATACATTAGTAAAGTATATGTAAGACTAGTGGGATTGTGTGTAACCAAGGAGAAAGAGTGGTTGTGGTGATCATGGTGGGAGGCACAAGGTGAGAGTAGGAAAACGCCTTGGGAACTAGGCGGTCCTCTCCCCGAAGTGCTGAGGGATTTGACTAATATGAGGCAAATGCCTCCAGGGAAAGCAATAATCTCCATTAATTTAGAACACAGACAGCAGTAACCTCTACTAGATTTCTCTTTAGGCACAGGTATGGGGGGTGTGCCTTTTGGCAAAGAACAAGGAGTAGGATCATGGGCTAGGCAGACAGTAGCTCAGAAATGTAGTGGGATCCCTAATACCGAAGGAAGAAAAGCAAAAATGTCCTGTGTACAATTTGTGCCTTAGGAGAGGCAACCCATGTGTTGCTGGAAGCGGAGTTTTAGTGTCAGAGTGAAGTCATCTCCAATGATGGGCACTTGGACTAGGAGATGCCCTCTGGGATACGGGCCTGGGGTATCCTTTCCCAGAGGGTATCCACTTGAGGTGATGTGGGGTCTCACGTTTACCATGTTTGGGTCTTCAGATTGTAAATTAATGAAAGTATACAGACCAATAGCAATAAGGCCAACAGTCAACAGGAAGATGAGCAGCTGCACTGAGAGGGTTTTTGTTTTTGGTGGAAGTTTCAGCTCAAATGGGTCCTCTATCAGGTAAACAGCTGTCTAGTATATAGACAATTTGGTTAATGCGGCCCTTGATCTGGCCTCCAGCCCTTCTGGGATGAAGGAATGATGAAACATTTATAAAGATATGGGAAGACATTATAAAAAAGGTCTCATTTACAATGAGTCTTTATATACATGGAGGCAGTGCACATCCCCTTTAAATATAAGGGGGAAAGAACATTTTTAAAAGTTGATGTGAGGTGTAAACTGGCCAAAGGGCCTTGAATTAAGAGAGATTAAGGCCTAGAGCAAGATAGAGACCCATTTAGGGGGTCCATTTACCTGAGTGGAATTTGAAAAAGAGCTGTTTGAGACCATTATGTCTCTTAATTAAACTGGCTGATACCTACAAGGGATGTGAAAGTTCTATTGAATACCTTTTCCAAGAGATTAGCATTGTGTATTTTTAGAAGAAAAATGTATATCTTAGTTATTATCAATAACATCTGTAACTCTAAAAGTAATATGGCGTGCAATTGGAAAGGCCTTGTATTGTGGCCTAAATATATATGGAGATGTGTGATTTTGATTTATATTTTGGACATCTGTGAGGCAAGAGAGTCCCAGTTTTGTTAGCTTTTTTCTCCCTTAAAGGGACAATTATAGGCAATGACCCAACAGTTTATAATAAATGTGAAATGAGGCTACTTGTTGGCCAGGGCATCAGAAGTTTGGTTGAGTGTGTTGTTTCTTGGGTCCCATCCTTTATTAGGGACATCCTGGGTAAGAGATGGAAAACAGCAACATTTCATTGAGCTCCATCACGTATGACGGTTAGCAGTGCCATTTGCATAGTCTCTGTACTCCCATTGCTGTTCATTCAGTTAATCCCAAGTGGATTCTGAGCAGCCAAGTGATCTGGGGGAGGGGTGACATCCTCCAGCACCACGGCATTTAACAAGGGACTGAGGACAGGGGAAGCCACCTCCTCTTGCAGGTGGAATATGCCAGAGAGCTCAGGTTCGGCTCCATCCTGTCTAAAGAGGCCTTGGTAGCTGTGCTGAGTTTCTGGTGTATTGTTTCTACGACCCAACGCTTAACAAGCAGTTGGGTATGAAAGGTCACAGGCTCAGAGTATGTGAGAGCCTCTATTTTCCAGAGAGCTCAGCATGTATTTTATTTGTTGTTTTAATGGAGCATAGTATGAGGCTGAGAGGGCAGTTTCTTGCATCGTAAGCCCTTGGACAACTTATGGCCATCCTACGTGGTCTAGAGATTCCAGGAGGTATGACAAGAGGTTGCCAAAATTTCCTTGGTGAAAGACTCCTTCAGGGCACTAACGGGAGTACCTACTGATTTTAATTTGGAAGTAAAATTTGTAAATAAAGAATATGTTGCCTTCAGAACCCCCAAAGTACTAAAACATGTTGGACCTGTATACCTTAAATGTATATCAAATGAGGCTCCTTGGAGGAGGATATCATCAATGTAACATCACACCCGTGCTCCTGGAAAAAGGTGGATGCAGTTGAGATCTTGTCTGCCTAGATTGTGATGGCAAAGCTGCTGAGGTACCCAATGGACAGTCTGGAAAAGGTGTATTGTGTCTCTGAAGTGAAGGTGAACAGCAGCTAGAGGCTGGTGAAATAGGCACTGAACAGAACATGTTAGCCAAGTGTACAGGGGCAAAATATTTACAGGTTGTTGACTGAATAGAATCAGTAATTTCAATAATATTGGATATTCAAAACTACAGTGAGGTACCATCTCACACTGGTCAGAATGACCATTATTAAAAAGTCTACAAATAATAAATGCTGGAGAGGGTGTGGAGAAAAGGGTCTCACACTGTTGGTGGGAATGTAAACTGGTGCAGTCACTATGGAAAACAGTATGGAGGTTCCTCAAAAAACTAAAAATAGTGTTGCCATATCATCCAGCAATTCCACTCCTGGGCATATACCCAGACAAAACTATAGTTCGAAAAGATACATGCACCCCTATGTTCATAGGAGCACTATTTACCTAAATGTCCATCTACAGATGAATGGATAAAGAAGATGTGGGATAAATATATATATATATATATATATATATACACATACACACACACACACACAGACATATATATACACACAATTAAAAAGAATGAAATAATGCCATTTGCAGCAACATGGATGGACCTAGAGATTATCATACTAAGCAAAGTAAGTCAGAAAGAGATAGGCAAATATCATATGATATCACTCATATGTGAAATCTAAAATACAACACAAATGAACATATCTACAAAATAGAAACAGACTCACAGACATAGAGAACAGACTTGTGGTTGCCCAGGGGGAGGGGGGTGGGGGAGGGAAGTATTGGGAATTTGGGATTAGCAGATGCAAACTATTATATATAGGATGGATAAAATATAGTTCCTACTATATAGCACAGGGAACTATATTCAATATACTGTGATAAACCACAATGAAAAAGAATATGAAAAAGAATATATATATGTATAACTGAGTCACTTTGCTGTACAGCAGAAATTAACACAACATTGTAAATCAATTATACTTCAATAAAATTTAAAAGAAATAACATTGGATATTGAGTATGGGGGCCCCAATGGATGGGACCACATAATTAATGTTGTAGTAATCCATCATAAGGTGGCATTTTAATCTTATTGCTATATAAATTCTTTAGTATATTCATTTAGTATATAAATTTTGGATTTTCAATTACATCAAATTATAAAACTTTGCTTTAATATTATATTTATGTACATATTATTCAATTACCTTTTATTTTCTGTTTTTGCTTTTAAATCATTAAGTAATCTACAATTAGCATTATGTTTGCTAGACTGGTGTTTGCTTAGTACCTAAGATTTCAAGTTCCTGTTTTTTCTCCCCTTGAGCTTGTATCCACCTAAAGTGGCAGTCAGTTTTTCTGTTCTCTTCCTGTTTCAGGCTTTTGCACCCTGAAGGTGCAGTCTTTACTTTCTTTTTCTGGCTAATAAGAGGGAAAAGGGGAGGCTGAAGGGGCCAGGTGTTTCTGGGCAACTTACCCCTGGGATTGCCCCTGTCCATGGAATCATCAGTCCCTTTCTCACACTGCCATCTTTTTTTTAAAACGTACAGAATGGCTTGTACCTCTAGATGACTAAAACTTTTCCTTTTTTTTTTCTGTTGGGTGTTTACCTAATAAGCTTCTATTGGTCGCTAGTGGCCTCTCTGTAAGCAGTGACCCCCTTCTCTAGGGTGTCCTAATCAACCTTAGAGGGGCTAGGGTCTACATCTAGGAAAGCAACGGTGGCATCAACTTCATCTTTTACATTTTTTGTTTTGAGCATGGGACTCTTTGCATGTTGATAAGCAGCAGCTCTTATGAGGGCCCATATGCATGGACCAGGGCTTTGTATGTTTAAAATTAATTGGATCAACTCTTCAGGTCTTGGCAGGGGATATGCTGGAACCTGGTGCTCCTTTCCCCTCCCCTCCTTCTTCATTAAACACTGAGCACCAGGGTCTCCAGGGATGGGACCTCTTATACCCTACTAGTGTGGGGAACGGATTGCTTGCGACAGCAGGAAGCAGACATAGCAGAGAAGCTTGTGACCTGAACAATGCTTGTGGAGAGCCATGATCTCCTGAGAAGACCCTCACACCAAACCCACAAATGGCCCACAGCACATAGGTGAGTGCTCAGGTGGAGCCATCTCCGACTACTTTGAGGAACAGGCTGAGATTTGACTCAGAAAAGCTCAGAGGGGAAAAGGAAAACGGTTTATGGATGCCTACAGGAACATGTAATGTCGCAGACTCGAGGTACTGATAAGGCCTCATTGGTTGTCGGCGCTGCCCAGTCAGTGGATTAGACTCATCTCGTGGCTCTAGGAGGGTAGTCATTCCACATCCCCAGCAGATGGACCTTTTCGAAATGTACCAGTTACCTATATGTATTTGCAGTTTGGAGAAAGACTCCTTTTTTCTTAAAATTAAAAAAAAATTCCAATTTCAATAGCATTCTCAAAGATTGTAAGAATCCTCACCAAGTGAGAAAAAGTGAGAGTAAAATGGTCAGGGCTTAAGAAGATCAACTATAAAGTAAACGTATGGAAAACGTTTGGCCAGAAAGGTCTGATATGAGGCCTAGCACACACTTAAAAACTCAACAACTGTATACTTGGTATTCAAGCTCACAAAAACCTCTTTCACTAGTCTCCTATTGATAGAATCAGAAAGAAAGGGAATATAAGATTAGGTTCATGATAATCACTTGTGGGTTATGACACAAGGAGAGTAGAAAATAAAATAGAAATTTTATGACATTTCATGTTTAAGCCAAATTCCCTGCCAGGATATTTTCTGCTTTGATGAATGAAGTAGGACTTGGTCACATCTTAAACAGATTCATAGAAGAGTAGTTTAAGCTGCCATCTGATGCATTAAAATAAAGGACACATGGTATTTTCCCTAAGCTAAATACCTCCTGTGATGCACTTTTTAGATTGTGGAAGGCAATGAGTTCAAGAAAATTTAACATAAAGCTAGACAACGGTTAAGTAAATGAAATCATTGCAAAAATGGAATACATAAATAACAATAAACAAATTTTGATGTTAACTTCTCAACTATACTTTTTGATATAATCCTCAGTAAAATCATTCTTGAAAGTGAAAATGAGCAAGGTGATGGTACAACCAGCAGAAGAAAGTCAGTGCTGATAACCTCTACGTGCTCATCCTCTAAGACTGCATCTTATTGTTCACACAATCTGCTCAAGTTCCCACAAAGGGGCTACCATGACCTGTCTCCTTCTACTATAGCTACATGGGCTGCGGCAGACACCAGCAACTGGGATCAAGGAGACATGCTCTGATTAAATAAACTATATGGAACTCTGTTGCAGGATTTCATGCAACTATTAACCTCATTTTTAAAAAAAGGAAAAAAACCACCCAAATTCAGGGCTAATTTAGCTGTCACTGGACAATTAAAAAAATAAAACAGTTCTGTTTTAAAAGTTTCATCAATAGAGACAAAAAGGTACTAAGAATGATAGTCATCCTTCCTCATCACTGCTGCTCCAGGCATCTTCAAATGCTGGATTTAACTGTGCTCTGGTTGAAGTCTAAAAAAAAGGGGCAAAAAAGAAAGACTCAATTATTCTACCTCATAATTTTAGGCTCACAATATAGTTATGAAATATATCAGATAAAAAGCAACTAGATTATTTTTGAAGAAACTATATAATTGCTAATTTCAAACCAAAAGTTAACAAAAGAAACACCCTGCATACAATATAAAATAATGTAACTTCATTTTAAATAGACATATCAGACTTTATCTAAATTATCTGTTTCCTTCAAAGTAGTTACCTCATACACACACACAGACACGCACAGACACACAGATACAGAGACACACACGCTGCTGCTGCTATTACTTAAGGCATTTTTACACCTCTTTGGAGTTACCCAGAGAAGAGGGCACATTAATATCCATGTGGCTAAGGCTGGACTCAGGTCTATTGTCTGCCTTGAGAGCCCAAATTATTAATGTGAGCAACTTTTTACAGCTTGGATGGACCTGATTTTTATAAATAAGCAAATATCCACATGTGGGGAATAAGGTGTTCATCAAACAGAGTAATATCATTTTTGGTATTAAGTGGCGAGGTTTATGTATGTATGTATGTATGTAGGTATGTATGTATGTAGCTAGGAAAGCAGTTGAAAAAGGCAGGTAAAATGTATTGGAAACGGTAACATTTTGTCATTAGCACATAGGTTTCCCTGGGAGATTTCTGTGAAAGAGAACATGCATTAGATGGTATTTATCTAAAATAACAAAACATCACAGTACTCTCACAACTTTAAAGCTGTACCTAATAAACGTAATCAGCAACAGAGGAATTTTAATTACCTGTGGTATTTCAAATCAATTCACTTGTTTGGGGAAATTTTTTGAATGGCTAACCTTCTTATTCTTTGGCAAATGATTAAAGGACTTTAAAATGATCTCTTTTTTGAGTATCTGGGCATTATGAGCCACGTGTGCTTCCTACTCTGCAGCTTTTATGTCTGCTGCCAGTTTGTTCAGACTCCAAATCCAATAATGTATTAGTTCTTAGATTATTCTTAAATTATCTTAGATATATTACCTTTTACAACATATAGCAATATTTTATGTTAAGGGTAGCCCCTACTGTATGTCTGAGAATGTTCATTTCCTTTTGATGAACATGATGATCTAGACTCTTAAAATTCAAACAATGATAACAGTAGAAAAAGTGGGTGTTTGCAGTAAATTCCCCAAGTATCATCCAGGACAGTCAGAAAACAATATGTGAATTTAGGTATTCTTTATAGTTGTTAAAGCTTAGATCTGAGTCCATTACTTAGTCTAATGGTGGTATTGTCACCATTACTAAACCTAATATTGGCTATCGTCACTTAGTTGCACAAACAAAATTCCATTATACCTGGTGTCCAGATCCAAAACTATTACCAAACCTCAGCAAACTATTCACTTATTTCTAGTAGCAGTCCACTGATTTGCAAGAGTAACATACTGAAGACTGTTTATTTATTCTTTCATCCAAGTGTTTACTGAATTTCCTACCTTTCTGGGTTTATAATTTAACTACCAAGTTAGGTTATTTAGTGACAGTTTATTTAAAGATGTATTATCCTTAGGGGTTAGGTGATTATTCTTCCCTACTCTAGCTCTAAAAGCCTTTAACTTTGCCTTAGATATCTACCCCAAAATGTCCCTGGGTAGAGGAACCATACAAAGGCCATGGCTTCTAATTTCACTATGGAAGCCCAATATGTAACCTATTAAACATTTAAATTTCATTTTAAAAATCAACAGAGAAGCAAAATTATATTTTAATGTAAATTATTGTTGCTATGGTAAGCAAACAAAAATAAGTGAAAATTGGAAAGGCAGTTGCATATAAATTTTACTGTTTATAGCAGTAAAGGATAACAATATGAATATATTACAGTTATTAGAAGTACATTTTATTGTTAAAAAACACACATAAAACATCTTACTTGTAATTGAAAGCTGCAGTAAAAATATTATATATGATGTGGTACACATATACTGTTTGAGACCTACTGATCAAGTTAACTACCATCTATTACTTCAGTTTTCTCTACAACATCTCCTCCTAGTGGACATTCTTTCTATGCTTGAACATATCCATCCAGCCTGCCTGTTCTACTGACAGATAGTTGTGAATGTTATGGAGACAGGGAAGCATGAGTTTAAAGGGGATCTAGTTCAGGTCCATGTAACGGGAAGGAAGAACGAAACCAAACTGGACCATCTTCCACACATGCATCTTGATAAATTCTAAATTTCTTACTGGTAATTAGTGGAAAATCTTTATAGGTAGAATATAGGGTTGTCTCAATATAGCAAGTGATTATACATTTACACAAGTGGTAAATAAAACAGGTACATATTGTGTAACTGTCAAAATAAAGTAAGATTCTTGATGAGAGGTCAGATTTAAACTGTAATATAGTCACTCTAGAGATCTCAGACAGGAAAAAGTGAGTAGGAGTTACATAGGCTTGCTTTGATTGTGACCAAATGTTAGGAAGAGGGGGCAAAAGGAAGGCAGATTCCTCAGAATATAACAAAACAGCCTGCCAACTGAATAATAGGATTTATGCTTAAAGACCATAAAACCTGTCCCTATTACCCAATGCCCTTCAATTTCTTATGGTAGAACTAAGTTCCTCCTCTATCTTGGATATCAGAAGAAAACACCCCTAAGGGATTGTATCTTGGTTGATGGAGAAGTAAATCTCATTTCAAGGGTGGATTTGAAAGGAAACCTAAGAACAATTTTGCTTTGATGATTCTGATGTTTGAAGATATCATAAACTTGTCTCACATCACTAATGACTGGCAGAACTGGGATTCGAACACAGTTACCAGTATTACTACTATTTAGTTTACCTGAAACTACAGACAAAGTGAGTGTGTGAGTATGTGCATGTGTATGTTTTTGTTTTGTGTTAGGTTGCCTCTCTGGGGAACTGCAGCAGTCCTTCATTTGATAGGTGAGATGAAAATACTTTAAAATATGAGTTAAATAGTAAATATACATGTAAGGAACAGGGTCTAGTGTAGACAGACTTCTCTACTGGGATCTGCATCATGATCATATTCATGTTCTACCTACATTCACAGAAATCTTTCAAACTAAAATTTTGTGGAAATAATCTTAGCACCTACCATTTTATATTAATTTGAGAATGGTGCCTATCTTAAAGCATATATACAGTGCATTTTAAAAGGTAAAGTTTCATAGCTCTAAAGCTTAACTATAAAGCTAACTTATTTTTTGTGTACCTCTGTTTGATTTCTACTTGTTCAGCTTAACTTCCCATATACAAAAATTCTTCTAGATGGGGAGTTCAAACTATCACTGTAACTATATAATGAGGAAATACACCATCAGAGTCACATACTCTCTTTATAAAATAAGCAATTTAGTTTTCTTCTAAATAATACCCATTTTTCATACGCAAGTCAAAGATGATTTTTTTTTTTGCGCTGGCCTCTCACTGTTGTGGCCTCTCCCGTTGCGGAGCACAGGCTCCAGACGCGCAGGCTCAGCAGCCATGGCTCACGGGCCTAGCCGCTCCGCGGCATGTGGGATCTTCACAGACCGGGCCACGAACCCGTGTCCCCTGCATCGGCAGGCGGACTCTCAACCACTGCACCACCAGGGAAGCCCAAAGATGATTTATTTCTAGTTTTTTTTTCTTTATAGTTTTCATTTGGTGAATGATTGTTAAACTTTCTAAAATGGCCTATAGTATTATGAGTTGGATTTAATGTATATAGTAATTCCCAAACAGCAGGACACAGTAATTAAATAATAATGCAAAATCAATGGCTGAACCAAATTATTTGAACATATTAAGCTTTGTACAAAAAAAATTCAGTATTTAAAGCAGGTGTACACTAAAACTAATCAAAGCCATAATAAATCAAATTAGACACATGATGAAATCTGGAAAATTTCACCTTTAGATAGCTTGACAAAAAAGTTAAAAAATTCAGAGGCTACTACCTAAGACCAGAAATCATGTCTTATTTATCTTTGTTTTCCCACCACATTTTTCAGGTTCTTTATTCATACTGTCATATTTGTACCAGTTTATGCTCTGAGATAGGCACTAACAGACTGCTGGTAGAAGTGTAAACTGATAAAATTTGATAGTGTGAATAAAGAACCTTAAACATGTCATACATGATAACTCAAGAGGTAACACTACTTCTAGGAATCTAACCAAAGAAGTAATCAGAAATGTAAATAATTTTTGAACAGATATTTACCTTGATGTATTTATAATGATCAAAAGAAATGTCTTCCAATAGGAAAATATTTTAGTAAATTATGGTAAATAAATGACAGAATTCTATATTATTAAAAACAATATTTACAAATACTTATTAATGACATGGAAAAAGTCTTAAGCAGGATGCCAAGCTGTATGTTCAAGCACAATATTAACCATGCTAAAAAGTATGCACAGGAAAAAACAAGAATGAAGTCAATCAAAATGTTAATAGTAATTAATAAACTTCAGAAATTTATGTTCTTCTCTTACTATTTTTTTGAATTTTCCAAATATATTATACAGGCAAATTATTTTTACAATCACAATATAGCAAGAAATGCTTTAAAAGTTTCTCTCATATAAAGTAAATTAATAAAAACTTTTTTTATGATTTAGAAGTCACTGTTCAATTTGTATAAATAATATTTACCTCCTCATCATCAGGAACTGATTCATGTAAGGATGGTATCCAAGCAAGAATATTGCAGTCTCTGCTACCGCTATAAAGTTCCTATAACACAAAGCAAAGATGTAATTGTAGGTCACTTTAAAGCTGGTGCCAATCTGAAATAAATGACATCAATTTTTAAATGATTATTTCTTAGGTTAGATTAATTAAGATTGCTTCTATTTCTACTCCCCAAAGAAACTGGGCTGATGTTTTTTTCTGCTTGTTTAAGATGTAGTAAAGACTTGTTTTGTATTTAAAAATAGTATTAGGATATGTTAACATGTTGCTAACATGTTAAAATTCACAAAAACAATCACTGTAATTTTTAATCAATCATAGTATCCTTTTTCTTTTTTTTTTTTGCAGTACGTGGGCCTCTTCTCACTGCTGTGGCCTCTCCCATTGCGGAGCACAGGCTCCTAACGCGTAGGCTCAGCGGCCATGGCTCACGGGCCCAGCCGCTCCGCGGCATGTGGGATCTTCCCGGACCGGGGCACGAACCTGTGTCCCCTGCATCGGCAGGTGGACTCTCAACCACTGCACCACTAGGGAAGCCCCATAGTATCCATTTATTTCAAGTGTCAGAGAATGAGAAAAAAATGGAAGAAATAAATTTCGTCCTTTTCTGTCAATAACTGAGCTTTAATAAAGACTTCAATGAAGAAACCATATGAGTTTCTAGCTAAAATAGACCAAAAGTTCAAAAAAAGAACTCAACTAAAGAGCATTAAGACATATATGCCATGCTTGCTGAGAAGCTTATTTTATAAGCAGCTTGGGCTGATGCACAGTCAATGTCAATGTCTTTATGGATATGCTGCCTGCACGTACTGAACAATGTTCATTCACCTCTGCACAAAACTTCAGAAATATGTTATATTGGCTAGTACTGAAAATATTCCTATGCAGCAGTCAAATAGATATGCTCCCATACAGAGGGTATAAATTGCTATAATCTTTTCAGAGAATGAAATCAACATGTGTCAGAAGTTTCTATATGCATTTCTAAGAAGTCATGCCAAAGACACACATGAAATTCAAGGATATTATCATCAATATTATATTTATAATAACAAAAATAATAATAATTTTCCAAAAATTATTGTCCAGGGTAATGATCTCTAAATTTATGCTGCATTAATATGATGTGATATTACATAATCACTAAATTTATTTTTGAAGAATATTTAATGACAGTGGAAAATATTCATATTGTCAGGAGAAAGGAGCAGGATGTAAACCAAATAGTCATAGTGTGAAAAGAAAAAAACAGGATGTAAAATACTAGGTCAATTTTTTAAAAACCTACTAAGCAAAGAGGAAGGGCTAAAAAGAAAAAAAAGCAAAATGTTAAGTGGTTATAAACCTCTGACTGACTAAATGTTTATTTTTCTCACAAATATATTTCTACACAAATATTTCTAACTATAACTTTTTTTTCCTGTTCTGGCAGGAAATTATTTAGTTTTACTGTTACTCATCTCAAAAGCTATTTGAGGCATGGTACAATTAGTATTTTTCTAAAAAAAATATGTAAAGGTTCTGGGTAAAGGGAAAATAAGATTATGAAGTGATTTATAGGAAATATAGATATAATGAGAATTAAGTAAATTACATTTAGTTACACATTATCAGATTTCCTAAATGGAACAAAATTCTACAGACTGCATTGTTAAATCTAGAATGTATGGTTACACTAACTATGGATGATGCAAAGATATTTTCATATGCTCAGTGCCCTAGAGCAATTTAGTTTCCTGAGAAGATATATACCCAAGATATACTAAGGTGAGATAACCTTGTCTTATGTTTCCTCATGATTAAATTCAGGTGATGTATCTTTGCCAGGAATATCACACACTTTGATAATTTGATTAAGCTGATGTATGCCAGTCTTCTTCAAGGTAAAATTACTCATTTTACCTTTGTAATTAATATTTTGTAGGGTGTTACCTTGAGATTATGTAAATTCCTCATCAGACTTTCAATTTATTACTTACTAATAGCAGAATGGACTCATGGATCCCTATTTTAGTCAAAGGGAAATAATCAATTATTATCATTATTTATTTTGATGTTGGGTATATATTTTCAAATTTTTACATTTATGATAGAATTACTATAAATATCAATTTTATTTTCAGATAGTGGGTTGTGTGTAACATGTAATTGGTTAAAAGGGTTCTGATGCTGAATGGAGGCAAAAATACTACTCTCCTTTACTTTTATAATTCAGATTTATAATTATTTTCCTTTTCAGAAATCATAATAGATGGAATGGGATAAGAGTTGGAAGCTTTCTGATGTAATGCAGTGATTCAAATCTTTCTTAGGGCACAGCACATATAGAAATGGTATTTGTCACACTTCCCTGGTGGTGTAGTGGTTAAGAATCCGCCTGCCAATGCAGGGGACACGGGTTCGAGCCCTGGTCCGGGAAGATCCCACATGCTGTGGAGCAACTAAACCCGGACACCACAACTACTGAGCCCACGCAGCACAACTACTGAAGCCCGTGAGCCTAGAGCCCGTCCTTTGCAACAAGACAAGCCAGCGCAATGAGAAACCTGTGCACCACAACAAAGAGCAGCCCCTGCTCGCCACAACTAGAGAAAGTCTGCACACAGCAACGAAGACCCAATGCAGCTAAATAAATAAATAAATAAATAAAAGAAATGGTATTTGCCAGGAGGCAACTGGCCCCAGCTCTCTGGCTATCCTAGGCTTGTCCCAGCTATTCCAGGGACTAAAGGGAATCAAATATCTGGACATACTTTCAATACATTCTAGGAAGCTCTTATTTGGTGGAAAGCAACAACTGGTAGTCAGAATACCTGTGTTAAAATCTTGGCTGTGTCTCTAAGTGACTCTGGATAAGAAAAGAGGTACTGTATTCTAAGAATTTCTTTGAATGGATAATCATGCTTAGTCAATCTACTTGCAGATTTGAGGCAAGTCACATCACCCCTCTGGTTGCCTTAGTAGCCTTTTCCCAGAAGTAACACTAAAAATATTTAATAACTGGTACATCAGGACACTGGCCAATCCAAAGAGATACTGGACATAGAGAGGGAGCAGGGTCTGAAGGTCCCTCTTAGTTACTGGGTCTAGGAGGCCCCAGGGAAGGGGGTGAAGCTGGTGGTCACTTAGGGGGCTTAGTACAACAGCTATGTAACAAACAGCAGGATATGAATTTGAGTATTTTAATAATGGATACTGCCATGCTGATGTGTGCTGGCTGAAAAACCAGCCCTGTATATCTTACTTCACAGCGTCAGATACAAATTAAGTAATAAGTATTAATGAATGAATGAATAAGGTGATAAAGTCCCTCCTAGCTCTAATAACCCATAATATTCATTCTTTCAGTATTTAATTTTCACGAGCCTCATTTTTGTTACCTACGATGCAGGGAAAATACCAACAATCTTGCTACATTAGAGACTCATTTAAAGGAGCATATGAGGTAATCTGTGCAAATGTTCTATGAAAAAAACAATCTGCTCCATTGGTGAGATGAAAGAGAAAGGTTAGGATGTTAAACAAACAAAAACCATAGGTATTTAAGAAATTATGTAAGTTGCATCAACACTAAAGTAGACTTATTAGTCATTGGCAGAAAATAAGAAAAAAATAAACAAAATTTCAGACATTCACACATACGTAAATCAAGATACACAAACCATATTTTGAGATGAGACACATATGTTCCATTTTTTCCCCAAAAGCTCGTTTGCAAGAAATTATTTTAATTTGCCAGAGATTTTCAACTGCCAAATAAATGAAGCCCATATACAAAAGAAAGAATTTATCCCAGTCAAGTTGCACAGTATTATATTGATTCACAGAGACATCCTATGCCACCTAAAAAAAATCTATCCTCTATTTAATAAACTCTAGCTCAGATGTGGATAAAAAGTATAATTCCTTAGAATGAAATTGCAATTTACTCTTTTGTATACAACTACTCTGGCAAGCTAGCTACCCGAACATTCTAAATTCCCCTAAATATCATTCTTACCTGGAAATTAGACTGAAATACACAGCAGTCAACACTTTTATAATGTCCCTTAAGCATAGTTATCTGTTCTCCTGAGTAAACTGTATAAACAGCAATGGTGCTACCATATGGTACAAAAACAAATTCTGAACTGCAGCCACAGGACACAGTGAATTTCAATCCTTTTCTACTGTCATTACATACTTTTCCATAGTTCACCTGTAGGATGTAAAAGCATAAAGTTACTCACTTAAATCTGAATTAAAAAGATAACAAAGATAGGAAAAAATATTTACTTAAAATATTCTACTATAGAAATGACTCTAGTAAGTCTAAAAAAAAAGATCAATGTCCTAATAGGAATAAGGGCCAATGACATAAATGTACATTTCATATACAAGGGAAACACAAATAGTAAAAAGACCCACAAAAACAAATGTTCACATTTCAACTGTGATAGAAATAAAAATGCAAATTAAGGCAACCTTGAAGAATCATTTTAGACCATTTAGCAAAAATTTTAATAAACCATTGAGACACTTCAATACTAGTACAAGTGAGGTAAACGTGTAGGTGGCACCACAATTTGATCATTCTTTCTAAAAGACCAAATGGTTTATTATGCAACAAAATATAAAAGTATACTTTATATATATATATATATACACACACACACACGTATATGTATATACTCCCTCCAGAAAAAAAAATTATATATATACACACATACATATATAATATATATATATTTTTGGAGGGAGGATAACTTTCTTTTTATTTATAACATTTTAAATTATGATAAAATACACATAACATTTGCCATCTTAACCACAATTTAAGTGTACAGTTCAGTGACATTAAGTATATTCACATTGTTGTGCAATAGTCACCACTAACCACTTTCCATCTTGCAAAACTGAAACTCTGTACCCTTTAAACAACAAAGACATTATTCCTTGACCTAGTAACTACTACTGGGAATTTATCTTATGGAAATAATTAAACAGCAAAAAGGTACATGCCG
This sequence comes from Lipotes vexillifer, assembly GCF_000442215.2. Lineage (NCBI taxonomy): Eukaryota > Metazoa > Chordata > Mammalia > Artiodactyla > Lipotidae > Lipotes > Lipotes vexillifer. The sequence continues at coordinate 2,541,599 of NW_006780143.1, forward strand.
AGAGGAATTCAATTCCACACTATCTAGAATGGCAAAGTAACAGAATAGATGTAAATTCCTAATAGTGTTATATTAACTCTACAGTTTATATAGAAATTTAAAAAATCATAAGTATGAAAATTATGCAGAAAATAGGGATAAAAGCTAAGTATAAAAAAGCAAAGAACACACTGTGTATACTACAATTGCAGCTTTTTATAAATAATTGTATATTTGGAACAAAAACAAAAATTCTACACCTGTAAGTCAAAGATGCAAGACCAACAACATCCGCATCACCCGAGCAGTTAGAAACAAATTCTAGGCCCCATCGCAATCTACTGAACTAGAACCTTCATTTTAACAAGATCCCTAGATGTCCTGTAGGTCCATCAAAGTCTGAGAAGCTTGGGGATAAAGGTTTACTTCCTGGTGATAATTTAGACAAGAAGCTTAGGGTAAGTGTAAAACCAGTATCTAATCATTTAGGAATTATAAGCAAGCATATCACCAATATCTCCCTTCACTATGGCTAATACTGGAGTTGAAACAGACAGTGAGTGATTTGCCTTCTTCTTTTTCTAAAGGTTGGGTGGGAGTCTCTGTGTGTGTGTGTGTGTGTGTGTGTGTGTGTTTCTGTGTATAAACAAACACTGAGGCTCAAATGGATATATGCTGATAATTGTGGATACTACATTTGGCTTACCCACCCTCGAGGTTAACATGTGACAGAAATGAGCACATGTGTTCAACTATCTCAATGCAGGAGCGGTACAGTGAAATGTTAAAACGTTAAACTTATAATCAGTAGACTTGGGTTTTTGAAACCCACTCCACCCCTCCTCTTTTTTTTTTTTTTTTTTTTTTTCCTCTTATGAAGCGTGCCTTCCTTCTTTTGGTTTTTTTCTTGTTTTGTTTTGTTTTTTTTTAACATCTTTATTGGGGTATAATTGCTTT
>NW_006780143.1:2542681-2566701 GCF_000442215.2 Lipotes vexillifer
CGCGTAAAAAAAAAAAAAAACAAAAAAAAAAAAAAAAAAAAAAAAAGGAGAAATAACATTTTACCAGAGTCATTGTGAAAAATAAAATGAAATAATGCAGGGACTTGCCTGGTGGCGCAGTGGTTAAGACTCCACACTTTCAATGCAGGGGACCCGGGTTCAATCCCTGGTCAGGGAACTAGATCCCACAGGCATGCGGCAACTAAGAGTTTGCATGCCACAACTAAGGAGTCCGCCGGCCGCAACTAAGACCCAGTGCAAGCAAATAAATAAATAAATATTTTTTAAAAAATGAAACAATGCATAAGAAAACACTTAGGATATAGAAGTATTCAGTGAGTCCTTAGATTTATTAATTCCTATATATTTAAAAGAATAACATTCCCTCATTTTTGTCTTTTGATCCTCCATGCACAACAATTTGTAGAATAACACTGTGGGGTGGGGAGGTGGGGTGGAGGAAAAACACAAATCTCAACTAGCAATTCTCTGCTCCTCCTGGAAAAATTATGAACTCCTAGAATGTGATGGTCTTATTCACACATCAGAACACCTACGTACAAAACCTATTTTCTTTCCACTATACCACATTCCTTCCCAAATGTGAACTGGAAAGTGTTCAATGAGGTATAAATACTGAACTAGCTAATTAACTTTTGTCTTTGTCCTTAGGCATTCCCCCTGCAATCCATCTTGCAACTTACTGTCCTATTAATCTTGGTAAATCACTGCTGTGATCAAATCACCTGTGGGCTTAAAAGTATCAATATCTTTTCAATGCCTATGGAATGAAGTTCTAGTAACAGGTGAAGGAAAGGAGAGATCTACTAATTACTAAGTGCTTAGTGTCACACACTGTGCTAGGTGATTATCTAAGCTCCCCATTTTATGACTATAAACACCATAAAAAGCAGTATGTGACAAATATCATGCTATATATTATGAAAGTATTGAAGAACAGGTTACTTTTGGTTATGATGTCTTAAAGGTGGTATGTACAGTCTTTGAAAAGATTCTGATAGGGGAGGAAAATTTCATAGATGTGGGATAGGATGATGGCAAACACAGTTCCCTATCTTATGAATCCCTTTTATTGTCCCAGGAAATATATATATCTAGTCACTGAATAAATACCTACAGTGATGCCGAGATTTCGTCATAAGGCAGCCCATTTCACTGTCAAACAACTATCAGCATAATTAATAATAATGGCAGGTAATGTTTACTAAGTGTTAACATTTGCTGTAAGTATCAGACAATGTGTTAAATATTTTACATGCATTATTTCATATAATATGCAAAACAATACTATGAAATAGGTAGCATTATTAAACAAAAAGAAAACACTTAGAAAGGTTAAGTATTTTGATCAAGGTCTCTTGGCTAGTAAGTGACAGAATCAGAAACTGAAATCTAGACTATACTAATCAAAAAGCACTGTGCCACACTGTGGTAAATTATTTTTCTTTAGTTCCACTAAGTGATGATCACAGTCTACTGTAATACAAGTGAGCACTGGGTACTCTGGAAGCAGGTAAGCTAGACTAGAGGAGTTAAAAAGAGATTGTGCCTGAAATGAATCTTGAAAGCTGAGAAGCAGCTACGACAGGAAGGAGAAGATGGTATTCTAAAGCAAAGGCAGCAGTTGACACAAAGAACGGAAGGGTGAGAGAGCGTATATTTAAAGCCCTTTAAGTAGCTCAGTATGGCTAAGGACAAGGAAAAAAATGGGGAAGTGGCAAGATATAAAGCTAGTGAGTTAGAAGGGACAGCTTATGAAGGCCTTGTGCACAACAGGCAAAAATATTCAGTTTTCATAACCTGAAAGTTTACTGGGGAAACACTTTCACTGGGAGATGAGTTTGGGAAAAGTTAGACGGACGTTAGAGTAATTAAAGAGAGAGACCATGAGGGCCCAAAGTGAGGCTGGAAGGGAAGAGAGCTAAGAAATAAATTATGAAGAAACAATTAAGAGGACTTGTAAATGATTTAATAGCTGGGATAAGGGAAGGGAAGAATAAAGGATAGACTCCCACTTTCTAGCCATTGGTGACTGGGTGAATGATAATACCAATAACTGAAACAGTAAACACCAGAATAGCTATTTTAAAATTTTGTTGCTGTGCCAAAAGCTGTCTCTGAATTTTCCCTGTAGGTAGAGTTTTCTGTACTCAAAGGGAATGGTTTCCAGAGTGCAGTTGGCACCTCAAAGAGTCTGTAAGATGATCCATTAAGGTATGAGGGGAAAATATGAGAATTTCTATTCATTTTTAACTAAAAAATAAGAAATTAAGCCTTAATAAAATATATAGACTCACAACAGTACGTGTGTATAATTTATAAATAATTATACATATATTGGAAGCATGTACTTATACACTTTTCTTAAATTATAAGGGTACTACCAATAAGGCAACACCATACAATAAAAATAGTTATCATTTATGATATGCCTATTATTTAGCAGGTACAGTACTACTCTTAACATACTTCCATTTTGCCCTTACAATTACTGTTTAGGTACCTAATAATCCTGATTTACAAGATGGAGACACTGAAACTCTGACCATAGTCCTTCATGATCTCACCTTAAATAAATTGCCTACTACACAAATTACTAAATGGCAGGGCTGAAATTTGCTTACTATTCTGTCTGACAGCACTTTAAGTGTTTGAATACAGTGTGCTTCCCCTGAGAGTTACTTTTTCTGGGATCAATGTCCCAATACCTTTAAGTGTTCTTTGTAGGTGAGTTTCTGGGCCACTTTAGTATTTTTGCATGAATGACTTTTCCTTTGATCAAGTCCTTTTTAAAATGTATTATCCATTCTAAACACACTATTCAAAATATGGGCTTACTAGCAAAAATCCATAGAGTATATGAGTATCACCACCTTCAAGATGGAGAGAAAAATGGAATAAAATCACATTAACAATTTATGTATGTACTCAATACCATTTATTTCTATCACATTCACCTTTGATGCACATGTAACCTACTTTTCCAAAATGACCCTGTCACTTCTCCACTCAAAAGCCTTGAGTGGCTTCCTATCTCACACATAGAAAAAGCCAAAGCCCTTACCAAGGGCTACAAGCCTGTAAGCTCTGGTATCCTGTTCCTTCTGTTGCTTATCTCCTATTACTCTCCCCTTTGCTTACTCTAGTCTAACACAAGAGCCACATACATGCTCCTTGGGTATTCCAAGCATGCTCCTGCCTCAGGGTCTTTGTACTTTCTTCCTTCCTCTTCCTGGAATGCTCTCCCTCCCAGATGTTGGATGGCTCACTCCTTCATTTCCTTAAGGCCAAATGCCATCTTCTGAGTCAGACCTAGCCTGACTGCCCTAGGTAAAACATCAACTCCAGCTTCTTAATATTTTCTATGCTCCCTTCCTTGCTTTGCTTTTCTTTATAGTACTTACTGCACCGAATATATATTTTACCCATTCATCCATCCATCCATTCATTCATTGATGGATGTCTTTCTTTCTCTCCCTGGAACGTAAGCTCCATAAGGATAGAACTTTTCTATGTTTTGTCTATTCCTGTATAATACTGCCTGGAAAATAGGAAGTACTCAATAAATTCTTATTAAACAAATGAATAAAATGAGAAAAAAGGAAGGTGTGACCTGATTAGGGACATGGTACAATATAATGAGTGGGAGATTCTAAATTAAAATTTGTAATGCCTGAGTTTTTAGCCTGAGACATGATGGAGAAGCATTTCATAAAGAATAAGAGGGATTAGCAAACCCTAAAGTAATCTGGCACAAACAATTCTGACCTTAAAGTTAGTTTTTAATAATAAAAGTGATACTTAGAATATCTAAGAGAGAATTAGCTAGAAAGGATAATTAAAGAAAGGAATATGATTAATATGAACCTTAAGGTAGTTAATAAATGCTTTAAGGGGTCTGGGTATAATCAGCATTATGGTAAGAGTAGAATCTAGAGTCAAACTCTGTTGCTTTCTAGCTATGTAAATTCAGGCAAGTTACCTAATTTTATGTCTTATTTTCCTCATGTGTAAAATGGGTGTTAATAGAGTAACAACCTTCATAGTGTTGATGTGGTGATTAAACAACACCATGTATACTCTGGCACATATATTAAATGTTAATTTTTATTAGCGTGGTAACTGGCACATAAGCTCTCAATAAATATTAGTTGTTAGTATTATTGCCAAATTATAAACTTTTGGTAGCTTACTCTGAAAGTGACTAAACCAGAGGTACATCTGGTAAGGACTATAACATAAATTTTTAAAAAGACTAAAAATTAATTACCACATAAAAATCTAGCACTTGTATGGAGAAGGTGTGGAGAAAAGGGAACCCTTCCACACTGTTGGTGGAAATGTAAATTGGTGCAGCCACTATGGAAAACAGTATGGAGGTTCCTTAAAAAACTGAAAATAGAGTTACCATATGATCCAGCAATCCCACTCCTGGGCATATAATGGGAAAAGATGAAAACTCTAATTAGAAAAGATACATGAGGGCTTCCCTGGTGGCGCAGTGGTTAAGAATCTGCCTGCTAATGCAGGGGACATGGGTTTGAGCTCTGGCCAGGAAGATCCTACATGCTGTGGAGCAACTAAGCCTGTGTGCCACATCTATGGAGCCTGCGCTCTAGAGCCTGTGAGCTACAACTACTGAGCCTGCATGCTGCAACTACTGAAGCCTGTGTGCCTAGAGCCCATGCTCCACAACAAGAGAAGCCACTGCAACATGAAGCCCACACACCGCAACGAAGAGTAGCCCCGGCTTGCTGCAACTAGAGAAAGACCACGCAGCAATGAAGGGCCAACGCAGCCAAAAATAAAATAAATAAAAATTAAAAAAAAATTAGAATTAAAAAAAGAAAAGCAACATGCAACCCAATGTTCATGGTGGCACTATTTACAGTAGCCAAGACACAGAAGCAACCTAAATGTCCATCAACAGATGAATGGATAAAGAAGATGTAGTATATATATACAGTGGAATATTACTCAGCCATAAAAAAGAATGAAATAATGCCATTTGCAGCAACATGGATGGACCTAGAGATTATCATACTAAGTGAAGTGAGTCAGAGAAAGACAAGTATTATATGATATCATTTATAGGCAGAATCTAAAAACTAGTACAAATGAACTTATTTACAAAACAGAAACAGACTCACAGACATAGAAAACAAACCCATGGTTACCTAAGGGGAAGGTGAGGGGATAAATTAGTTGTATGGTATTAACAGATACACATTACCATATATAAAATGTATAAACAACAAGGATTTATTGTATAGCCAGGAAACAATACTCAGTATCTTGTAATAACCTATAAAGGAAGAGAATCGAAAAAAAAAGATATATACATATATATATGTATAAATGAATCACTTTGCTGTACACCTGAAAGTAACACAATACTGTAAATCAACTATACTTCAATTAAAAAAAAAAAGAATCTAGCACTTTTAGAACACATCTATTCCAATTACCATATGTTTTCGTACTATAACATTTCATTTGGGATTTTTATTTATTTATTTATTTATGGATGGCTGCGTTGGGTCTTCATTGCTGCGTGTGGGCTTTCTTAGTTGCACTGAGTGGGGGCTACTCTTCATTGTGGTGCACGGGCTTCTCACTGCAGTGGCGTCTCTTGTTGCGGAGCATGGGCTCTAGGCATGCGGGCTTCAGTAGTTGCAGTATGCAGGCTCAGTAGTTGTGGCGCGCAGGTTCTAGAGCACAGGCTCAGTAGCTGTGGCACACGGGCTTAGTTACTCTGTGGCATGTGGGATCTTCCTAGACCAGGGATCGAACCCGTGTCCCCTGCATTGGCAGGTGGATTCTTAACCACTGCGCCACCAGGGAAGTCCCTCATTTTGGATTTTGTTTACAAGTCAGATATAGTATAAAATTTGACTAACTTTATAGCTTTAACTTATATCAGTTGTTCTCAATCTTTTATTCTTCTACAATATACTTAACAGAGATGGCACGCTCCCATTATACACAGTGGCTCAGCAGAGCAATGATTCTACACTAAGTGGGGAGAATGTGGTGGGGTAAGGTGGGGCGGGTTGTCCTGAGTTGAGAATTACTAGTTCACATAATGGAAAAATATTATATAAAGAAAGCTGTGATTCAGAGTAAAGAAACAAAGTCAAATCTACAGAAAAACACCAAGTGTTAAGTCACAGATTCATTTCTTTAATGTAGATCCAAAACATTCAAGGTACGTAAAATGTCTTACTAGTGTGTTTTCTCCATTGGAACTATTCCAGAGCCTCATTCGATTATCTGTACCGACAGTGAGGAGGTGAAGCCCATCACTTGTAAAACATAAGCCATTAACTTTCCCATTATGAGCAGTGTTTGCTGCAATGAAAAACACAATTCAGTTTATCTGTTCTTATAAATTCAACACACACTTAATGCTTGATGATATAGTTATTTAAACATATTAAAGGAAAACTATCTGAATTATCTAAATATAAGTTGATTATATTTAAAACGAATCATCCCTTTGGATTACTTGAACATAAGCTATATAAATTAGAACCATAAAAGCAGAGGAAAATAGGAAAAGCAAAGGGAGAAAATCCTGCCAAATATAATTTTTCTTCAGAGAGTAAGCTGTGCTATCAAACTCAATTAACTGCATAAACTTACCACTAAAATTTTAAATTGAAAATTAAACTTCTTATATATTATTTCCATTTGCAATCTAAAAATCATTCCATGGACTATTAAAAATCAATAATACCAAAAAAAAAAGAAAAAAAATCAATAATACTAGTATTTGCCACTTAAAGAAGTGTTATAGTCTCAATCAAAATTTATATTACTTTTAAAATGAACATGTTTGAGAAAGCATAATTCTCAATAACCTGATTAATTTAATTTAAAAGATTATTAAAACAATCATAGGTTTTATATAGTTCAACCTAATGTATTTCTGGTCCAAATTTAATTCTGAATCAGAATTTTAACTTACACAGAAATTAAATTCTATTATAAAAATGCAATCGAGGTACTTTGTTACCTGGATTGCAGTGGACTCAAATTAAACACAACTTGCAAATTTTGTGACAAAATGGACACAAAATATTACCATTTCTTTAATTTACTGTAACTTCCTAAATGGCACTGAATTTGTATTAGTTGGCCTCATGTGAGGAAAAAAATAAAATAACAAGTTAATCCAGAAAAGTTTCTACATTCAAAAATTCAGGGGCAGAAGAAATGCCATACTTACTTGTATCTTTTAGTTTCTTTCTTTTTTTTTTTTTTTTTTTTTAAAGGCCACCCCACACAGATGCAGGATCTAGTTCCCTGACCAGGGATCAAACCTGGGCCCCCGGCATTGTGAGCACAGACTCTTACCCACTGGGCCACCAGGGAAGTCCCCTTACTTGTATCTTAAAGAAAGACAACCATAACTTATATATACTACCAAATGTAAAATAGATAGCTAGTGGGAAGCAGCCGCATAGCACAGGGAGATCACCTTGGTGCTTTGTGACCACCTAGAGGGGTGGAGTAGGGAGGGTGAGAGAGAGACGCAAGAGGGAGGAGATATGGGGATGTATGTATAGCTTATTCACTTTGTTATAAAGAAGAAACTAACACACCATTGTAAAGCAATTATACTCCAATAAAGATGTTAAAAATTAAAAAAAAAATTTTAAAAAGAAAAAAAGCTCACTGGAATCCTTAGTAAAAAAAAAAGACAACCATAATTTAGTTGATGTAAATTTAGAAACTGATTTGTTGTGAATGCCTTTTTTAAAAAAAATAAAATCTACAATTTGTCAACATACATTTATTATTTGGTTTCAATTCAAAAATTTCAATATAAAAATACTATCAATGCCATATTTCTATATTAATGTGTTTTTCATTACCTGATTCAACTGCTTGTGACTTTTTCCCATTATGCTGATCAAGAGTAATCAAACATCCTGATGCTCTCCTCACATCCCATAATTTTGCTTTACTGTCAGCACTGAGAAGACATAAATGTTACATTAACGTGTATAGCTAGGATAATAACTGTACTCCTCACCCACCTTTCCAGTATTATGGCATACAGAGGTCTCAGTATATTAGCACAAATGTATTTGTACATTTGGATGGCTGTACTTTTGCCTTTCCAGCAAATATTCAATAGTCAATAGTAGCACAAAGAAGTGAAAAAATAGAAAAAAAAAAAAAGTAAATCACAAGGATGGAATTCTGCTGTTTCTTCTGTTGTTTTTAATGACATGAGCATCGTCCTCTCCAAAGACGAGACAGGCTTAGAGCTTTGTTCCTTGGCAAATTTGTTACTATATCTGTTCTACTGTTTGTTATTCAAATGTTGCCTAAATAATCAAGCAGTGAACTAATTTCACTTTGCTTAAGAATCCATTTGGTAGGAATATGGTTTTTCTTTTTTTATGAAAAAAATTAAGAATAAGGTGAATCATAAGGACAAAATATTTTTATTTGGTTTCCTGTACTCAAATCAATCTTTGCCAGATATACAAGAAATAAATTTAATATCTCCTAGAAATTCGACACTTATTTTCATTTTATTTCAAGTGAAATGAAAAAAGGTAAAACCATGATCACATATCAATTTCAGCTTCTAAACTACTACTAAAGAAAATATAAATCAGTTCAACTGATGCTATCATATCCTCACAAAGCCCTCAATAATATTCTAACCTGTTGGGTTTATCCAGGTAATTTTAGAGTATTACACTGCATTTTATAAGCTTATTTCTCATTTATAAACCTTTAAAAAAATATCTATACAGGGTTTATCTCTTCCCATAACTTTGATTATTTTCACAGATCACCATCAAACGTAGCCAATTAGAATAGTCGGCAAAAAGTTAGCATTTCCCATTCTCAATTTGGTTTTCTTTCTTTCCAGCTGGGGGATAGGTCTGCAATGGGAGGAGTCTGAGGACTTAAGTCTCTTCTGAAACAGATTAGATATGCACATAACTGACTCCTAACATTGATTACTAGGCCCATTCTGGTACTGATTCAAATTCCTGGGGTACTCTGAGAATTGAAAGCCTCAGTTTCCCTCCTGATTTGAAGAAAACCAAATTAGAAACAAACAATGTAAATCCACTCTAGCATGCACCCACAAGCAGTGCCTAGCTCCTCACCTTCACACCTCTTTGGCCGGCCTTGTTATGGCTACATTCTAGGCTTTGTTCTACTTCAGAAATTATAAATTTCAATGTCACATTCTGCAAACTACTAACAGAAGCTTCTTTGAGGAATAAACTGACAGAGAGGAAGGGCTGGCTGCTTTACAAATATTGAGACATTTCTTTATAAGACTAATAAAAGTAGTTTTTGTAATAATTCTTCTGCAAAAAGTTTTATTAAAATGTCTATATCAAAATTTGATTACTACTTCCTGTCCCTTCAGTTTTTAAATGTTCTTATCAACACTCATGCTTCTATCTCATTAGGTCCTTGATCCTTCCTATAAGCCTTTTGGCGATTTTATTTCCTTCCTTATACCTGTGACTTGAACGATTTTTAGACAATTGTTAAGTCTGTGTCATTCAATATTTTGATTTCTGTGGATTAGTACAGCTGTGGGCTACACCTTCGATAGAGCACAAAATACTGACCAGCAATCCTATGTGCCCTTAATCAGTTCCCTCTTCCATTCATTAAAACTGTTATTCTAAATCTTTAACTACCTTCCCTGAAAATTGCATCCCATTCCAGTATTTTCAATAGATGACATCAAGTTCTACTCACTAAAAAACAAGAGGCCACTGGGTTCACATTTCTTGAGCTGCTCTGCCAAAGTCACAAATTTAATTGCATTCATGCCTTTTTCCTTCTTCCATTTAGTCTCATAATGCCCTTCATGTGTCAAATCAGTGTCCCCTTCTATTGGGACCCTTGATATTACCCTCTCTTGTCTAGTCAAGGTCCTGATGTACCAATTATTCCCTCCATTTCTTCCTTTTTTTTTAAAAAAAAAAATTAGTTTATTTATTTATTTATGACTGCGTAGGGTCCTTTCTGCTGCACGTGGGCTTTCTCTAGATGCAGCGGGCAGGGTCTACTCTTCGTTATGGTGCATGGGCTTCTCATTGTGGTGGCTTCTCTTGCTGTGGAGCACAGGCTCTAGGCACACGGGCTTCAGTAGTTGCGGCATGCAGACTCAGCAGTTGCGGCACGTGGGCCCTAGCGTGCACGGGTTTCAGTAGTTGTGGCGTGTGGGCTTCAGGAATTGTGGCTCCCCGCCCTCCGCTGATGGGGGGCCTGGGGGCTCCACAGGCTCTAGGCACACGGGCTTCAGTAGTTGCGGCATGCAGACTCAGCAGTTGCGGCACGTGGGCCCTAGCGTGCACGGGTTTCAGTAGTTGTGGCGTGTGGGCTTCAGGAATTGTGGCTCGCGGGCTTCAGGAATTGTGGCTCATGGGCTCTAGAGTGCAGGCTCAGTAGCTGTGGAGCATGGGCTTAGTTGCTCTGCAGCATGTGAGATCTTCCGAGACCAGGGCTCAAACCTGTGTCCCCTGCGTTGGCAGGCAGATTCTTAGCCATTCCACCACTGGGGAAGTCACCCCTTCATTTCTTATCTTCACTTATTTCTCTCCAGCGATACTTTTCCGTCAGCATTTAAATATGTAAGACTCTTCCTTTCAGCAAACAAAACGCCCAACCCCCTTGATCCTCAAGAGTTAAGTGCTTTTAACACAACACTGTAAAACAACTATACCCCAATTAAAAAAAAAAAAAAGAAAGAAAGAGTTAAGTGCTCTTGTTCTTTTTTCCCATATTATACCTACCAGAGACATATCTCTATTAAAGCATTTTTCAGGATGTTCTGAAATCACTGATTTTTCTGACTATACCCCCTCATTAGACTATTACCTTCTTGAAAGGACTACACCTGTGTTACCTCTGTGTCCCTAGCACAATGCTTGGCACATGATAGGAGTCATTAAATATTAGTAAACTGAATCAATGAGTGGATGAACATGCTGAATCAGATTCAAAATAATTTTGGGTTAAAGAAAATGAATTAAAATGCTACTATTCTTAAATTGACAGTGTTATACTTTTGTAAGCAAAAATGACACAACACAGTTGTTTCATGGGTAGTACTAGTAGATTTGCATTGCTACATAGATTCTGTTGTTTTCTCTGTTTTACAAAGTGAGCACCTTCAAGATAGATAGTCAGGATTAAGATTATGATGCAAAGGAAGATTTCTTTTGGTGATATGAATTAAAATCTGTAACTCAATTATCTTATTTTCCAGGACCTACTTAGCAACTAAATATGCATCTAACATAAAAACAGTCTTTCCAAAATGCTTATCATTAATTATTAACTTCAAAACCAAAAAATTTGCATTTTACCTTGCAGTTGCCAAGATATACTCATAACGCGGTGACCAGGAAACTGCCAATATTTCTTGTCTGTGACCTACAAAACAACTGTATAAAATGACTTGCAAAATATTTGAAAAAAATCAAAAGATACAGTGCAATTAATTTTGTCGGATTATGAAGAAAGCATAGACTAAATCTTAAAAATAAATTGATACAATCATGATTTTTTTCACATTTATAATAATCTATATTTAAATATTAATGTGAAGTCTATGGGGCATTTCTCACAATGCTATTTTATTATAAAAGGTCTGGGTTTGCTTTGGAAAAAACATTCAGAGCAAGTGAGTCTGTCTTTTTAAATACAGGTGTTAGCCTAGCAAGTCTATCCATTAATAAGTGATATAGCTCAGGCTTACTTACTTATCTCTACAACAAAATCCCTGCAACAAACCACCATACAAGATAAACATTCTAAAGAATAAAAATGTTCTCTAAGTTTTCAGAAAGTTATAACAGAAAAAAATTATTTTAATTCATGATTGTAAAAGGCATTTATATAAAAATTTTTATCTAGAAAGCACAAGTGATAAGTTCATAGGATAAGTGATTTCAGCATTTTAATTCACTTCTACCTAACTAAACTATTCAAATCATATATTTTCTACCTAGCTTATATTCATAGAAATTCATGATAATGTAAAACAAATGTTATCCATCTCACCAAGTTTTCCTGATATATTTATTATGTGTTTCTCAGAGATGAATAAAAATAGTATATCTGAATTACATCCTATTTTTTCACTGTTTAGAATTAGATGATCTAATACTAATAAAAAAGTAGCAAAAATAATTTAAGCTAGTAAAACTTTACTGAAGTATTATTTCAATACCTTTTTCTAAAATATTTTTATTGAGAAAAGAAGCACCTAAATATTAAGAATGTTTACTCAGCCAGAACAATATTAAAAAATGCTCATGGAGACAAATGTACTGATGTAAGTTTCATAAGTAGTTCATTTTTTTTCAATGTAGAAATAACACATGGTTTTTGAGTTAGACTTTCTATATTCTTTGAGCTTCCCCTGTGGCTACTGTACATAAAAATGTCTCCTCAATAGTTTAGTTTTATAACAATAATGCACAAAAGGATCTTTAATTCCCTGCTGACTTCTAACAACTAGCACAAAATACATCAGTCATGTCACTTATAAAGAATACATTGTTAATAATGTTTCATTTTGTTGAATGGTTTACTGAAAGTAGTTGTTGTTTCAAATACCCTGTAGAATGTGGGAACAGGATCCAGACTTTAAGTCACAAAGTTGTACTTTGGGCCCTCTAGTACCAACTGTAAAAACAAAACAAAAAAAATAGTTTAAGATAATTTTACTATAAAAGGAAACAAGAAACTACCTTATGAGTCATGACATACTCACTGTATCCATGCAGAAATATAAAAATGTATGTTAATAATGTACTTTAAATAGTTATTAATGTTTATAACTAGAAAAATTCATTTCATTTTAATAGCTTAGCTTTTCCATGGTAATGATATACTTCTAATCACTAGTAACAGATTCACAGAAACTCTGGACACAGACTGAGTGGACCTCAAAGACAAGTTAGTGCCCAAACTCTTTAAAGATGAAGCAGCTGACTGATGTCCGGAGGTGAGATGAATGAAGTGCCACAGAAATAATATCACAGGGACCTGATACCTGATACCAGAAAAACATTTTTTCTTCTTCACACATGAAAATTGTTGTTGCAGGTGCTTTCATAAAAATGGATGTTCAATTTGAATTACACATTCTAGAGAAAAGGAAATCATTTCCTTGTTTTACTGTGTCAAAATGAAAAAGCTGCCAAATTTTATTCACGTAAAATCTTTGAAACTTTGGTGGCTTAAAATTACCTCTTTCATGTACCACAATGTTCATTGCAGCTCTATTTACAATTGTCAGGACATGGAAGCAACCTAAGTGTCCATCGACAGATGAATGGATAAAGAAGATGTGGCACATATATACAATGGAATATTAGCCATAAAAAGAAACGAAATTGAGTTATTTGTAGTGAGGCGGATGGACCTAGAGTCTGTCATACAGAGTGAAGTAAGTCAGAAAGAGAGAAACAAATACCCTATGTTAATACATATATATGTAATCTAAAAAAAAGAAAAAAAAAGGTTCTGAAGAACGTAAGGGCAGGACAGGAATAAAGACACAGATGTAGAGAATGGACTTGAGGACATGGGGATGGGAAGGGTAAGCTGGGACGAAGTGAGAGAGTGGCATGGACTTATATACACTACCAAATGTAAAATAGCTAGTGGGAAGCAGCTGCATAGCACAGGGAGATCAGCTCCGTGCTTTGTGACCACCTAGAGAGGTGGGATAGGGAGGGTGGGAGGGAGACGCAAGAGGGAGGAGATATTGGGATATATGTATAGCTGATTCACTTTGTTATAAAGCAGAAACTAACACCCCATTGTAAAGCAATTATACTCCAATAAAGATGTTAAAAATAAAAAAAAAGTAACTCTTAAGGGAACAAAAATGTGCTTTCTTAATCTTTGAATCCTAGCCACTTTGAAACCTAGCACGGTGCCCAACTTATACAATATCCGTAAAACTGAATACAAAGAGTAATACACACTTTTTTTTTTTTAAAGAATTGTGATCTTCATCAGGGTTAAAATGTTTATATCAAAACTAACTAGATATTAAAAGGGAGAAAGTTTTCAATATGTTAAAAAACAACATATGTACAAACCTGCTACCAAACAGTGCTTGGTGGCAACTGGAGACATATGATGACTATAAACTGTTTCTTCAAAATTAAATACATCTGCAATCTGATAATCAAAAGACATTTAAAATAAGTGTAAGTTCTAATTACAATCACAAAAGCAACAAATTTTCTATTTACTTATTTTCACACTGTTAGCAATTTGTTTAATTGACTGTTAGCAATTTATTTATTTTTCTCTAATAAATCCCAAAGATCAAGACAAGACAACCACTTGGTTCACCATCTTCCCTTCCGCTCCATTCTGAGGGATTTCAGCATCTACACAGATGATCTAGCCAGTACTCTGCCTCTCAGTGCCATACAACCTCAGCTACCACACCCAGGACATTCTCATCACCTAGAACTGCATCTCCTTTGAAATCACCTATTTCAGTTATATACGACCAAATTTTACATCATTTCAGCTCCCCCCTGCCCAGCTACCTACAAGACACCCCAATAAAGCCCATAAGTCCTATCAGTTCCTTTCTTCACTTCTTTTCCTTCTTCAGCTTGGATTCCAAGTTTCAATGCTTCAACTGCCAGTATCTTTGATGTTATCATTGCATTTGTCAAGACCTCAACCTGACTCCAAATGTCTGCCTTCCGTGTACCTATATCCAGGTTTAACTACACCAGAGGTCAGCAAACTTCTTCTGTAAAGGGTCAGATTGCAGGCTTTGAGAACCAACTACTCATTTCTGTCACTGTAGTGTCAAAGTGGCCACAGACAATAAATGAGCATGTCTGTGTTACAGTAACACCTTTTTTTTTTTTTTTTTTTTTTTTTTTTACAAAAAGAGTCCATGAGAAGCCTTGGCCCAGAGCCTAGACTTGGCCTATGGGCTGCAGTTAGTTGACCTCTGCCCTATCCAGGTGAAGAAAATCTTATAATAGAGAAGACTAGTATCACTGTAAAAGATCATTCATCTCAGCTGGGCTTTAGTACTGACTGCCGGTCCTACAATTTCAATAGTGTTGTCTACAATATTTGCAGCTATTTCAAACCTTCTCCACTCTCCACAAAAATCGCCACTTCATCACTACAGGTGATCTGATCTTTCATTCCAAAGAGAAAATAGGAGCCATTCAATGAGAATTTCATTATTGTCGTCTTAACAACAAACTTATAAACACATTTGCTTCCGCTTATCTTTTTTCCTTCTTCATTCCTGTTATCATGAAAAAAATGATCCTTCCTCTTATTTAATTTCCCCACCTGTGTTCAGATCACTTTCAGCACTGTCAGAAATCTCACCCTATACATTATTGCCTCTATCTCCCGAGTACGTATAACTGCTCTCTCCCTACTGGCTCGTTCCCATCAGCACTAAAACATGTTCAAGTCTCTTTCATCGTAACAGCACTCCCCTCCCCAAGACAAAAAAACAAAATCCTTTTCACCCAAATTCCTCCTAATTAATCTTCTTCCTCCCCCTTTAAATCCAAATTTTGGCTGTCTCTAATTTCTTATCTCTTATGTATTTCTCAACGCACTGCGAACTTATTTTTTATCTCCACTACTCCTGCTCTCACCACCCTGCCAATACCACTGATAACCTTCTATCACCAAATGTAGTCTTTATCTTACCTAATCTGTCAGTAGCATTCAACACAGCTGACTATTCTACCTTCGTTAAGACAATCTCTTCCACTGGCTTCCATTATATCACATACTCCTGATTTCCCTCTTATTCTCTCTAGCTAGGCCTTTTAATTGTCTTCTGCAGGCTTTGTTGTTCCTTCTCCTGTCCTTATAATCTTCCTCAAGGTTTAGACTCCTCTCTTCAACTGCCACCTATATCCTAGTGACTCACAAATCTGTATTTTCAGTTTAGACCACACTCCCAAATTCCACCTAGGTATAGCTCAATTCCTGGATTATCTCCACTTGGCTCTACACCTTAAAGTTAAATAGAGAAGACTCTAGAGAAGACATTCCTCTAAGCCACATCATATGCTCAAGCTATTAAAACATGCTCATGGAAAACTGAGATGAAGGTATGAAAAGTACCTAATATACACATTAATAGGAAAAACTAATGATGGGAGTAGAGGATGGAGAAAAGGACAGTATCTTGCCTTCCTTATTTTTCTTTATACATAGCAGAGGCACAATTGTTTCTTATTGAATGCTTTCAAATTTATTATCAATAAAATACTGTCAGGCTTCCCTGGTGGTGCAGTGGTTGAGAGTCCGCCTGCTGATGCAGGGGACACGGGTTCGTGCCCCGGTCCGGGAGGATCCCACATGCCGTGGAGCGGCTGGGCCTGTGAGCCATGGCCGCTGGGCCTGAGCGTCCGGAGCCTGTGCTCCCACAACGGGAGAGGCCACAACAGTGAGAGGCCTGCGTACAATCAATCAATCAATCAATCAATCAATAAAATACTGTCATACCTTTATTTCAAACAGAATTATGAACTCATGGAATACTGTTTTAAGTTAGCAAAACATTTATGTTTTAAAGAAAATTTAAATCCAAGATGTCAGAGTTTTAATAGAAGTCAATGTTAAGGAAAGAAAATGTAAATGTATGGCTTATCAATTTTTAATTAATTAAATTAAAAAATTTAAATTAAAAGCCATACTTTTAAATGAAGTGTAACATACAAAAAGGAAACAAAAATCATAAGTGTACAGCTCAATTAATTTTCACAAAGTGAATTTTCACGAAGTAATGACCACCTGTATTGAAAAATAGAACATTACAAACATTGCAAATACCCCAGAAGGCTCCTTAGAACCCCCCCTTACAAATCTCACCAAGAAAGACAACCATCATACAGGCCTCTATCATCATTAGATTAGTTTTGTCTATTTTTGAACCTCCTATAAAGGGAATTATATATTAGGCACTCTAGTTTTTGGTTATTTTATCTAATATTATATAAGATTCATACATTTTGTTAATACAGAAGCGTTCCCTTGTCATTGTAGGACAGTACTCCGATGTAAAATTTGCCAGATTTCATTTGGCTGTTAATGGACATTTGAGTTGTTTCCAGTTTTTGGTTATCATCAACAGTGCTGCTATGAACATTCTTACAAATATCCTTTAGTACACATATGCATGCATTTATATACCCCAAAGTGTAACTGCTGGGTCAGAGGATATGCACATATTTGGCTTCAGTCAATACCAAATATCTGTACCAATTTGTGATCTCATCAGCAACATATGTAATGTGTGATGATGTTATCATCAACCTCTTTTAAGTTTGGCCATTCTGGAGGGTATAGAGAGGTATCTCATTATGTATTTAAATAACACAACCAGGTGCACAATTAATAAAGTTGAACACTTTTATTTATTGGCTATTTGGATATCCTCTTTCTTGAAGGGCCTATTCAAGTGTTTTGCCTATTTTTCTATAGGACTGTTTTAATTTTTGTTGACTATATAATCTGTACATCAGTCCTTTTTCAAACATATGCATATGTCAGATATATCATCCCATTCCATGGCTTACCTTTACACTTTTGTAATAGTGTTTTTTGATGACTAGAGATTCCTAATTCTAATGTAGCTCAATTTATCTATCTCTGACTTTTTGGTTTGTAGTTTTTGTGTCTTTAACTGTCATAAGCCACAAACACATTTTCTTTTTTCATCTTTAAGCTGTATCATTTTATCTTTCACATTTATACTTGTAATCCACCTGAAATTGACTTTTGTGTTTGGTGTGAGGTAAGGGTCAAAACTAGTTTTTAAATATGGATACTTAGTTCATCCAGCACCATTTATGGAAAAGGTTATCTTTTCCCCAATTCACTGCAGTGTTATTTTTATCATAAACCACATCATTATACAGCTATGGGTGTGTTTCATGATTCTCTATCCTGTTCCCCTGTGTGTGTTTGTTTTCACTTGTACCAATATCACACTGCCTTGATTAGTGTAATTAATTTATGGTAAAGTCTTGGTTGCAGGTAGTGAAGTCCTCAAGCTTCATTCTTCTTCAAGAGCGCCTTGTCCCTCTGCATTTCCATATATATTATACATTAGAATTACCTAGTCAATTTCCACAAAAGAATTCTGCAAAGATTTTGATCAGAAATGCATTGATTCTATAGATCATACCGGGTAAAATCATTATCCTTATAATATTAAAGTCTTCTAATTCTTTTCTTTCTTCTTTTTAGAATTGAGGTATAGTTGATATACAATAACAAAGTGATTCACAGTTTTTAAAGGCTACATTCCATTTATGGTTATTATAAAATATTTGTCATATTTCCTGTGTTGTAATATATATTCTTGTACCTTTCTTATTTTATACATAGTAGTTTGTACCTCTTAATCCTCTATGCCTATCTTGCCCCTCCCTCTTTCCTCTCCTCACTTGGTAACCATTAGTTTGTTCTCTGTAACTGTGAGTCTGTTTCTTTTGTTATATTCACTAGCTTGTTGTACTTTTTAGATTCCACATATAAGTGATATCATACAGTGTTTGTCTTTCTCTGTATGACATTTCACTTAGTATAATACCCTCCATGTCCATGCATTTGATGCAAATGGCAAAATTTCATTCTTTTTTATGACTGAGTAGTATTCCATGGTATACACCGCATCTCCATTATCCATTCATCTGTTGATGGGCAGTTGGGTTGCTTCCATATCTTGGCAATTATAAATAATGCTGCTATGAACATTGGGATACAAGTATCATTCTGAATTAGTGCTTTTGTTTTTTTCAGATAAATACCCACGAGTGGAACTGCTGGGTCATATGGTAGTTCTATTTTCAGTTTTTTGAGAAACCTCCATAATGTTTTCCTCAGTAGCTGCACCAATTTACATTCCCACCAACAGCACCCAAGGGTTCTCTTTTCTCCACATCCTCACCAACATTTGTTATTTGTGGTCTTTTTGATGATAATCATTCTGACAGGTGTGAGGTGATATCTCATTGTAGTTTTAATTTGCATTTCTCTGATGATTAATGATGTTGAGCATCTTTTCATGTGCCTGTTGGCCAGCGTATGTCTTCTTTGGGAAAATGTCTATTCAGGTCTTCTAACCACCTTTTAATTAGGCTTGTTTTTTGGATGTTCAGGTGTATGAATTGTCTACATATGTGAATATTAACCCCTTATCAGTTATATCATTTGCAAATGATATAGTTTGTAGTTTGTCTTTTTGTTTTGTTTATGGTTTTCTTTGTTGTGCAAAAGCTTTAAGTTTAATTAAGTCCTATTTGTTTATATTTGCTCTTATTGCTTTGCTTTAGGAGACAGATGCAAAAAAAAATTTGGTATGATTTATATTGAGAATGTGCTGAATGTTCTGCTTTCTTTTAGTTTAATGGTTTCCAGCCTTACATTAAGGTCTTTGATCCATTTTGAGTTTATTCTTGTATATGGTGTTAGAGAATGTTTTAATTTCATTCCTTTACATGTGTCTGTCCAGTTTTCCCAGCACCAGTTATTGAAGAGACTCTTCTTTCTTTTCCTTTTTTTGGCCATACCACGGGGCTTGTGTGATCTTAGTTCCCTGAGCAGGAATTGAACCTGGGCCCTTGGCAGTGAGAGTGCAGAGTCCTAATCACTGGATCACTAGGGAATTGCCAAGACTGTCTTTCCTGCATTGTATACTCTTGCCTCCTTTGTTGTAGCTTAATTGACCATAAGTGCATGGGTTTATTTCTGGGCTCTCCATTCTGTTTCACTGATCTACGTATCTGTTTTTATGCCAGTACCATAGTGTTTTGATTACTGTAGCTTTGTAGTATAGTCTGAAGTCAGCAAGCATGATTCATCTAGTTCTGTTCTTTCTGAAGATTGTTTTGGCTATTCAGGGTCTTTCACGTTTCCATACAAATTTTAAAATTATTTGTTCTAGTTCTGTGAAAAATGCCCTCGGTATTTTGACAGGGATTGCAATGAATCTGTAGATTGCTTTTGGTTGTATGTTCATTTTAACAATGTTAATTCTTCCAATCCATATACACGGTATATATTTCCATCTGTTTGTGTGTTCTCCAATTTCTTTCATCAGTGTCTTATAGTTTTCTGAGTATAGTTCTTTAACTTAAGTAAGTTTATTCCCAGGTATTTTAATTTTTGATGCGATTATAAATGGAATTGTTCCTTAATTACTCTTTCCGAAAATTCATTGTTAGTGTACAGAAATGCAACAGGTTTCTGTATATTAATTTTGTTTCTGGCAACTTTACTGGAATTCATTGATGAGCTCTAGTAGTTTTCTGGTGGTGTCTTTAGGATTTTCTAATGTATAGTATCATGTCATCTGCAAACAGTGACAGTTTTACTTCTTCTTTTCCAATTTGGATTCCTTCTATTTCTTTTTCTTCTCTGATTGCCATGCCTAGGACTTCCAAAACTATGTTGAATAAAAGTAGCGAGAGTGTGAATGTGACATATCCCACCATTTATTTAGGTCTTAATTTCTCTCAATAATATTCTATAGTTTTCTGTGTAGTGTTGAGTGGTCCTGTACACTTTTCAATTTCTTACTAGGTATATGATGACTTGTGCTGCAATTATAAACTATATTACTCTTGAAATTTCATTTTATAATTCTTTGTGCCTGGAATTCAGATACAACTGACCTTATATTCAGCAATTTTGCTGAATTTTCTTATATTATAATTTGGCTAAAGTTTCCTTTGGATTTTCCATGTTTGTAATCATGTAATCTGTAAATGCCAGTTTAAGGAAGTTCCTGTTCATTCCTACTATGTTAGGAATTAAAAAAAAATCACGAATGAGTATTGACTTATATTAAGAAGTATTAAATATTTTCCTCAATAAACTGGGTATCGAGAGAATGTACCTCAACATAATAAAGGCCACATATGACAAGCTCATAGCTAACAACATACTCAACAGTTAAAAGCTGAAAGCTTTTCCTCTAAGATCAGGGAGAAGAGAAGGATGCCCACCCTTGCCACTTTTATTCAACACAGTGCTGGAAGTCCTAGCCAGAGCAATTAAGCAAGAAAAAGAAATAACAGGCATCCAAACTGGAATGGAAAAAGTAAACCTGTCTCTATCTGCCCATGAAATGATATTATACATAGAAAACCTTAAAGACTTCACCCAAAAACTGTTAGAATAAACAAATTCAGTAAAGTTGCAGGATTCAAACTGTTAAAAAAAATCAGTTGCATTTCTATACACTAATGATGAACTATCAGAAGGAGAAATTAAGAAAACAATCTCATTTATAACTGCAGCATAAAGAATAAAATACCTAGAAATAAATTTAACTAGGGAGGTAAAAGGTGTACATTGAAAACTATAAGAAACTGATGAAAGAAGCTGAAGACACAAATAAATGAAAAGATATTCCATACCAGTGGACTGAAAGAATTAACGTTAATATGTCCACAGCACCCAAAACAATCTATAAATTCAGTGCAATTTCTACCAAATTCTCAATGGCATTTTTCTAGAAATAGGAAATAATAATCTGAAAATTTGTATGGAACCACAAAAGACCCTGAATTGCTAAAACAGTCTTGAGAAAGAAGAACAAAGCTGGAGGCATCACACTTTCTGATTTCAGACTATACAGCAGTCCCCTTCTTATGTGTATTTCACTTTCCTCGGTTTCAGTTATCTGAGGTCAACTGTGGTCTGAAAGTATTAAATGGAAAATTACAGAAAGTAAATAGTTCATAAGTTTTAAATAATACACTGTTCTGAGGAGCAGAGTTTGCTTGTCCCACATGGATGTGAATCATCCCTTTGTTCTGTGTATTCATATCATATATGCTACCCACACATGAGTATAGGAAAAAATATAGTATATACAGGGTTGGTATATACTATAACCACGGTAATTTGATAGTATCCATGGTTTCAAGCACTCAGTGGGGGTCTTGGAATGTATCCCACATGGATAAGGGGGGACCACTGCATTACAAAGCTATAGTAATCAAAACATTATGGTACTGGCATAAAAACAGACACACAGATCAATGGACCAGAAAAGGCAGTCCAGAAATAAAGCCAGGCATGTATGGTCAATTAATTTACGACAAAGGAACTAAGAATATACAATGGGGAAAGGATAGTCTCTTCAATAATGATGCTGGGAAAACTGAACAACCATACGCAAAAGAATGAAACTGGACCACTATCTTACACCATGCACGTAAATTAACTCAGAATGGACTAAAAACTTGAACGTAAGACCTGAAATCATAAAACTCCTAGAAGAAAACATTGAAAGTGGTCTTGGTGAAGACTGTTTGGATTTGATACCAAAATCAAAGGCAACAAAAGCAAAATTAAACAAATGGAACTACAGCAAATTAAAAACCTGCTGCACAGCAAAGGAAACCATAAACAATATGAAAAAGCAACCTAAAGAGTGGGAGAAAATATTTGAAAATCATGATAAAGGGTTAATATCCAAAATATATAAAGAACTCATACAACTCAGTAGCAAAAAACCCAAACAATCCAAATAAAAAATGGGCAGAGGACATGAATAGACATTTTCCCAAAAATATAAGAATGGCCAAAATGAACATGAAAAGGTGTTCAATATCACTAATCATCAGGAAAATGCAAATCAAAACCACAATGAGATATCACCTCACAACTGTTAAAATGTCTATTATCAAAAAGAGATAAGTGTTGGTGAGGATATGGAGAAAAGGAAACCCTTGTGACTGGTAGTGGGAATGTAAATTGGTGCAGCCATCATGAAAGACAATATGGGGTTCCTCAAAAAATTTAAAATAGAACCATATGATACAGCAATCCCACTTCTGCGTATATATCTGAAGGAAATAAAATCACTGTCTCTCTCAAAGAGATAGCTGCACCCTCATGTTTTTTGCAGCATTATTTATAATAGCCAAGTCATGGAAACAACCTAAGTGTTCATCAACGCATAAAGGGATAAAGAAGATAACACACACACACATACACACACACAGGAATATTATTCAGCCATGAGAAAGAATGAAATCCTGTCATTTGTGACCATGGATAAACCTTGAGGGCATTATATTAAGTGAAGTCAGGCAGAGAAGGACAAATACTGTATAATATGACTTACATGTGGAATCTTAAAAAGCCAAACTGATAGAAACAGTGAATAAATTGATTACCGGGGCTGGGGGGTGGGAGAAATAGAAAGATGTTGGTTAAAGAGTATAAACTTCCAGTTATAAGATGAATAAGAGAAGGGAGAAGTTTCATAGGGAAGGGGACCTGAGGCAGGGAACATAACACATAACATGTGTTCAGAAGGCAAAAGGAGATCAATTTAGTGGCAGTACATCATTTAGGTTGAAAAGAGGTAGAAGCTAAGGTTGAGAAAATGGGAAGTGAGGGTATGGAGAACTTAGAATGCCAGGCTGAATTTAGACAATGGAGTCACTAGAGGTTTTGTGTTGAGACAGGATGAAACTGCTTGATTCTGATTAATTCTGGGGTAAACTTGCTGTTGGAAATGCGGAAGAAAAATTATGCAGAGAAACCACTTAGGAGTTTTTAGGAGTAGTCTAGATGTACAGTGATGGTGAGGGAAATAGGAAAGGGAAATCTGAGAGTTTGAAGGAAGAACTGCTAAGATTTGAGGACTAAATGGATGTGAGGAGCCATCATGTTCACTTCAGTTTGGAACATGTTAAGTTTGAGAAGATGACACTACATTTAAGTAAGAGAGGTTCTGAAAAAAAAAAAAGAGAGGTTCTGAAGACAGGTGGAGACATATGGGACTAGAGCTCAGGGAAAAAATTAGCATGAGAAAGAAATATAAATTTGATCAAATATAAAAACTATTATCTACTGTCTACCTTTACTAAGCTATAATGTTAATAACTTTCTTTTCCTTTAAGTCTTTTGGCCAATAGGAGATGAATCCAATTTTCTTCCCTACA
>NW_006780143.1:2566711-2572120 GCF_000442215.2 Lipotes vexillifer
CACTAGACCATAGTAGTTTTTGAATAATAAAGCAAATAATAATAATAGCTAATGGTTTTTGAGCACTTACTATATGCTAGGCACTGTTCCAGGTACTTTACACATATTGACCTATTTAATCCTCACAACCATTCTATAAGGTACAATCATTACCCCCTTTACAGATAAATACAGAGAGGTTCAGACAAATATCACATAGACAGTCAGCAGCAGAACCAAGATATGAACTCAAGCACTCTAGCTCTCCTTAACTGCTATACTAATTTCACATCTACCATATATGACATCTTTTTTTTTTTTTTTTTTTTTTTGTGGTACGCAGGCCTCACACTGTTGTGGTCTCTCCCGTTGCGAAGCACAGGCTCCGGACGCGCAGACTCAGCAGCCATGGCTCACGGGCCTAGCCGCTCCGCGGCATGTGGGATCTTCTGGGACCGGGGCATGAACCCGCGTCCCCTGCATCGGCAGGTGGACTCTCAACCACTGCGCCACCAGGGAAGCTCCATATATGACATCTTAGCAAACAATCACACTAAAATGGTTTAGGATTAAGTTCTCATTTATTGCACAGAGCAACTTGGAAAAGTTTTAAATGTACTTACTTGTAACGTATTTGTATCCCATACTTTCAGAGTTTTATCAAATGAGCTTGATGTGAACATGCCAGTGTCATGAGGATACCACTGTACAGTCTCCACACTATATTTGTGGACATCAGGATGGCTTCTACAAAACAGTAATCAAAATTTAGAGATAACTGATTTGAGTTTCAAAACTGATACTATATTCACGAGTAGCAGTCTCAGGAACGATGATATGAATGGCCAAACCTAGATCACATGCCATGTCCTAGCTGTCTAGAGAAAGAGAATATCTAGGCATCTCTAGTTTTAAGCTTTCACAGTATGATATGGAGGGCTGCTTCCTACTAAGGCTCATAAAATGAGAGACTTCTGATTTCAATGCTATATCCTGGAGGGATCAGCCACCTACACTGGACCGCTTCATGGAGACAGTGATTTTTCCTTACTGGAAGAGATAACTATTCTTGTTTTGGATTTGCTTTTCCTGGCCATCATTTTCTCAACACCACCATTCTTAGAGTTGTTGCCTCACATACTTCTGTGGTGTCCCACACAGTATTGCTTCTGATTAAGAACCTTACTTATACAACAAAAGAATGCAACTGGTAG
Organism: Lipotes vexillifer; assembly: GCF_000442215.2. Lineage (NCBI taxonomy): Eukaryota > Metazoa > Chordata > Mammalia > Artiodactyla > Lipotidae > Lipotes > Lipotes vexillifer. The sequence goes on from NW_006780143.1 coordinate 2,567,905, forward strand.
ATGCCCATGAGATTCACTACTCTTATGTAACACATCACCCATAGAATCATGATCTGTTGAAGACTCAGTTATGACATCAGTTACAATATAGCACCTTGTGATGATGATGTGCTATCCTGAAGGATGCAGCATATGCTCTGAACCAGTGGTCAACACAGTATGTGTCCTTTACTGAATGTTAATTGAAAGACACTGGCTGTTTAGGAACACTTAAGAGACAATGGTGGGACATTTGAACACCAACTGTATACTTAATATCAGGAATTATTATAGATGTGAGATAGTGGTAGTGGGGTTATGCTTATAAAACACCTTTTACCTTTTAGAGATACAAATAATTATGAATGAAATAATATCCTTCTGAGATTTGCTTCAAAATAATCCTCAGAGTAGCTGGGTAGGTTGGGGTAAAGATGAAACAAGACTGGTTATGACTGATAGCTGCTGAAGCTAGGTGATGGGTACACAGTTCATTATACTACTCTCTATTTTCATGTATGTTAGAAATTTTCAATAAGATAAAAGTAAACAGAAGACTACTGCAACCCTATGCAGATAGGACCATCATGAGTTCTGATTCCTTAAGGTGAAGGTCTGGATCGCAATACAGAATAAAGGGCTTGACACATGTGGTGCTACCTGAAGACCTCAAGCTGGCCTTGAGACAGCTGCAAAAAAGGACTGTAGTACCTATTCATATTTCCTTACTTTCTATGTTATGTATATACGTATATATTTTAACTAATTTCCTCTTTCTTTCCTTTTTCTTACCTCCATTATTTTATATAGGTTAACTATACAATTGAGCCCACAGGGTGCATAATCCTGATATAAGATCACATAAAACCAGTGGAAAAATAGACATTATCCTGAACTGGAGATGGATGTGGTAAATAAACAGACTTAGGGTCATAGCTCTTTGGGGAAGGGGATAATTATATTTGTCAAATAATGGATACTTGCATTAGGTCAGGCTGAAACTTTTTTTTTTAAAAGGAAGGGTAGGTATGGGAAGAAAGGTATTTACTGATATTGGACAGCCAAATGGGTGGACTGTAGTGGACATGCGCGCTTTTCTTGGCTGAACATCCAAACTTCCTTTTGGGGGGAAATTCCCTTCATTTTGTTGAAAGGCAGGGCCTTGCCTCTTGTTACATAAAGCAAGGGGCTCCAGATATTCTCTCTCCCTTGCCCTTGGCAGTGGGGGCATGAACATGTGTCCTGGGCTTCATCAATCCTGCCTGGGACTCTAAAACTCCAGCTAGTAATGCAAACCAAGGATAGTTAGCAATTATTCATAGCTGTGGAGTTGAGAATCTATGTTTGTGACATGTAGCAGAACCCAAACTAAATTGTTCCTGTGGTGTGACCTTGACTGTGTTCTCTTGTCCTAGTTTCTCTTGCTTTTCTGCTCATTTTCTACATTTGACCTTTCTGCCATTATGTGAGATATTAAATTTCTTTCCAATAAATTTCTGCTTAAGATAAACAGAACTGATTTCTACTTGTTCCTAAGAATCTACACAGAGATTTTCCAGTTTTAAATAAAATAAATCTTTAATGTAGTGATCACAAATAAAAGCTCATTTATATTTTAGATTTAAAAATAGGACAAAATATTGTATTATTCTCCTACTATGTATGATCTGTCATTCTCATTCACATTTAATAAAAATTTGGGTACAGGAATCTTTTTGGTGCTCAGAACAAACACATTAAGTAAAGCAAAAATAAATATCAGGAAACAGTCTAAGCCACATTAACTTAGTAACAATTTTTATTGAAATTATTTTTTAAAGTTAGATTATAAAGTCTTTGAATATAAAATGCTACTTTAACTCATTTTGTAAAGATGCTTACTATATGCCCATTTACCAAAGTCATGGTTTTGAAGTTAAGAATTTGAATCTAAGAAGAAAGTCATAATAAAGTAAGATTGATATCCTAAGCATTTACTTGACATCACACACCAGAAAAGCAAATCATAGCCACTCGTGGAATAACATTACATAGCAGGTGGTATATATAAAAATATTATTTTAACAGTGTTAAAATGATAGCTAAGATAAAACAAGACAAAGATGAATTTAATTAATGATTGTCTTACACTTTAGAATTTAGATTTTTTGTTTGTTTGGTGGGAGCGGAGAGAATATAAAATGGTGTAAGCCTCTTAGGAACCAAGTTCCAGAGTACTTGAAGTGGTATCTTGTTTTGTACCAAGTGTACCTATAATTATATTGCTTCCTATTTATATGATGGCTTTACAATTTTTAATATGCTTTCTAAAAGACAGTATTTAAGTCTTACAGAAAACTTATAAGAATAATAGGGCAAGTATAATTATCTCTAAGACAAAATAGTTTTGTCAGAGGCTCAGAGAAATAGTTTCCTTAAATCTGTATTTCCAAAGTGAAGCACCAGAGCCAAGAAACATTCGTAAATCTCCTCACAAATATTCCATGAACTTATGCATCTATCTAGTGCTTTGGGAACAGCTTTAATACAGAGTGGTTGCTGATATGAATGTTCATGAAGTTTTTCCTCTTGAAAACATTTTTTCCACACCTATTCTCTCTGTTAATTCAAGGTCTCCTCAAAAAAAAAAAAATCAGATCAAATACAGGAAATGAAAAAGAATTAAGTGATGATTATGAACAAATTAAAACAAAACACTTTATTAAAAACTTAAAAATAATTCTCACAAGATTGGAAAGCCAGTAAACAGTAAAAAAAATTCAAGACAGAGAAGTATGTTAAGTTAGGCAGCTTTGAGTAAATAGAGAGGTAAGAAAGGGGGGTGTGTGTGTGTGTGTGTGTGTGTGTGTGTGTGTGTGTGTGTGATTGTTAGTACATTTATGGCTTCTAGCTGTTAATCTTTTTGTTCTATTAATGATACTTGAAAAATCTAATTTGTGTTTATATTTAGCTGGAAAGACTCAAATGAGTCTTATGCTAAGTAGTCTAAAAACTAAAATTAGTTACTAAGGTGTGCTATGTAGGTGGAGAACAAAAAGAACATAACCAAAAGTTTTTTCATGTTTTGCATTTGATGCAAAAAATACTCAAATGTTTATAAATTCATGAATTACATTTTTAATACACACCTGCCAATGGAACACACTGCTTTACATGTGTAATAAGGTTGTCTGCTGGAGTTCTCAAGATCATAAAGCACCATCACACCATCTGAACCACCTGATAACATGCTAATAATAAAAAAAGTTCACATTAATTTATTATTTTATATAGTTCATTTATGACCAAGTATTTCTGAAAATTACTGACCTACAAACTCAAATTTATTATGCCCATAAATACAGAGTAAATCTTCATTAGTATAGGCTGAAATAAACTAAAATTTTTAATCTAATATTTGTGGAAGAATGAGTATAGAATGATTCAATCTGTGATCAGTTAAAATTTACCTTCATGATTCCAAAAAGAAAGGTCAGTAGAAAGAAGATGGCAAAAGATACTTCTTATTTAAGGAAGTGACATATTACAAAGTCATTTTAAATGGCCTAGTTATAAATGGAATCAGACAGACCAGTTATTACTGATGCTAGCTACCTGACCCTGGGCAAGTTACTTCACCTAAGGTTTTTCCTTGTGAAAAGTGGGACATTTTCACCTAAACCATAAAGTTGATACAAAGATAAGTCACATGCAAAGGGCTTTTATACTGCCTGGCAAAAAATAGGGGATCCATAAGTGTTAGATTTCTTCTCTCCATTATGAATGCATTTACTCAACTCATTCAATTTTGAGCTTCTGCAATATGCTAGGCGTTATGCCAATTCAACTATGAACAAGACAGGCATGATTCCTGATGCCCCAGTTTACAATCTAACAGGGAAAACACATAGATTTGTGAATTTAATTTATATATCTATATATGTAAACATTTATGCATCTATATAAAGTATTGCTATTTGTTAGTATTACTGCTCACCATCAATTCTGGTGCTGTCTCTATTCATTCTTGTTCTGATTTTAGTCTCCAGTAGATTCTTAAGAAAGGCCTAATGAGAACAACACTCCCTGAATTCTTGTATGTTACTGATAATTAGTCCCTTTGTACTTGAAAATTAGTCTGGTTGGATATAAAATTCTTGACTCACATTTTATTTCCTTGAACATCTTAGAAAAGAAACTTCATTTCTTTGAGCATAAAGCTCAAAATCAAAGTCTGGTTACAATATGATTCTCTTTC
>NW_006780143.1:2572130-2580536 GCF_000442215.2 Lipotes vexillifer
GTTTCCTTGGAATATAGTTTTAGTCTTTATTCCATTCTCTTCCTTTGGGTTTCTTCTCTGGAAACTCCTATTATATGTATGTTAGATCTTCTTTGCCTATCTTCTACATACATCTGTATCTCAAATACTTTTCCTTTCTCCATTTCTTTTTGATTTTTAAATGTTTCCTCTTATATTTTATTTGCTTGTGTTCCTTATGCTTTAGTCTTCATTTCTGAAACTTTCTTTTCTAATTTTTTCTTGAGTTTGATCATCTCATTTTTCAGTTTTTCTAATTCCTACTTATGTTACTCTTTCATACACTGTATCTTTTAAAAATGACTTTTAGGGACTTCCCTGGCAGTCCAGTGGTTAAGACTCTGTGCTTCCACTGCAGGAGGCACAGGTTTGATCCTTGATTGGGGAACTAAGATCCCACATGCCATGTGGTGCAGCCAAAAAAATAAAATAAAAAATAGAAATGACTTTCAGCTAGTTTTAAAATATTAGGTAGAGTTCTCATCTATTTCATGGGCATATCTTTCTGGCACAACTACACTGTCTAAAGGAACATTATTCTATTTATTCTCTTTGTTCTTAAAATAATTTTGTATGGGCTTTGACCTTAATCCTATTCTTTTGCTCATTTTTATGTAAAATTAATTTTCTTAAACTTTTAAAAGGGAGGCTTCGTTTATAACAATATTTAAAATTTATATCTCTAGAACATCCCCCTCCTCTTCTTTTTCAAATAAGATGCTCAAAATATGGCAGTTAACTTTCAGAGATTTCCTGATTCTATTCACCTCCCCAATTTCTATCTGATCCATCTTTTCCCCTTGTTTCTTTCTATTGTCCCTGTACTGCTCACTTTGGATTCTATTCCAAACAGTTTCTCCTCAACGTAGGGTTCTGTCCATTAGGACATATTTAGGTGATTAGCTGGAGAGATTATAGGGCCTAAAGTACTCCAGCCCCTTTGGGTCTTACTGTGAATCCCTTGAACAACTAGAGTACACAATCCTTTCCCAGTTTCAATGTTGTAGTCAAATTGGCTTGCTGAGCTTTCAACTAACTGTCAGTTATTTTGAGTTATCAGGTCTATTAGATGCCCCAGTGGTTTTTATTGCCTCCCCTGGTATAGATGCTGATACCACACTGATTTTGTAGTTATCAGTGTTTTGCTCCCATTCATCCATATTTTGTGGTTTGTGGAGATATCTGATCACTTATATTTGTTATGAGTGTTGTACAGTGGTTTTTTATTTTGCCATCTTTAGTTTCTTTGCTATTTATAGTACAACATAAAGAGCTTGTATCAGAAATGAACATACTTCTTTCTTCACTGAGCTAGTCTTGCTACAAAAAAAAATACAGCTTATCTAAACTGTGTGCTTAGTGACTTGTACCACATTCTGGTACAAGTGCCTTATCTTGTGAACCAGATACAAAGGGTTCATGAACTAGCAGCATGTCCAAGAAGCACTGATTTATAGGCTTGTTTTAAGAAAAATTCAATATCAATTTGTAGGACAATTAGGTTAATTTAACAGTACTTCTTCAAAGTTCTTTGCTCAAATAGTTCTAAATCTAATTGATGATGGGGCAGTAAAGAAATACAGCAAGTAATGCCATGCTGAAGGTTTTTTTTTTTAATACTCAGTGTTAGCTTCATTACAAAATTTTGTGGTTCAGTTACTCATTGTGTATACAGAGAAATCTTTGTAAATTTTAACAACTACAGCTTTTATTTTGGTTGATAACATGTTGCAGCTTGTTTGAACACAGCTTTGAGTTACATGTGTACCATAACAATTCCAAAAACATTTTCTGCATATTTGTACTTTGTGAAATACTGTTTTTTATCATGGCATTACATGTATTATCAATGTAAAAACAATTGTTTTCAAAGCTGAACTTTTAGACTTAATTTAAATTGTACTTACAATAACGTAAGATGTTTCATCTTTGCTAGAATGACTTCCAAAAGCTTTCCTTTGATTACATTAATTGGGTGAAAAAAATTGAACATTATTGTAATTAACTGACTTCGTAGTTGAAGTATCTGATGGCAGTGATGTTACCTAACTCTACGGTTATTACCCTGCTAATAAAGTGAACACAGTAAAAGACAGGATTTGACGTTTTTATGTGGACAAGAAAACTCGGTACCAAAGATGCATGGAATTAACTCAGAAGAATTTAGAAGACATAAAAGAAAATTCAAGCTTCACAGGATGATATACAAATGTACTTTATGTAGTTGCACTTGTTAAAATGTTTTCAGATAGACTTCTTCAATTAACTCCTAACTTTGGAAATAAATGCTTCTTTACAAGATTTATGTATTCTAGTTTTCATTCTGCTTTTCCATGGTATCACTACAGCTCTCACAGTGGTTGGTAAATATTAACAAGTATTTTGAGCAAGTTACATGTGAATTGATTTTTCTGAGAAAAAGAAGACCTATATTTAATTTTCCATTAAACATTCATTTTGATTTTTATTTCTCTTTTCTGCCGAAAGGGTTTAATGCAAAATACAAGTCTTAGCAAACAATGAAATAAATAGTTGTAGATTTTTACTATGAAAAAGGGGGAAAAGGGGGAAATCACTGTAGTGAGAATCTTGACTTTTCTGTATATGCTCTGCAAAGACTCCTCAGTCTGTTATTTCTCACACATATTTAATGCACATGTAGATCTATAACTTCCCACATTTCTCACTAACTCTCCCAACTTGTAGCCTACTGGATTCATGTACTTTACAGGTCAAACAACTGGTCACTACCCCAAATGACTGGCTGGAGTATTGAACATTTTTTTCTACCAGCACCTAAGACCAAAAGAAATCAGCTATCCCTTGCTGCTCATGTCTGGATTATTTTATAAGCAAATGTCCCACACCTGTCCTTAATTGGGAGGTGTTATTTTGAGCCTGGAAAAGGTCAGGAGGAAGAGAAGAATTATCACAGGTCATCTTTTAGATTTAACCGTGTGTTAAAGTGAGCATTTGTTCACTGTACATGTTTCTCATATACTACTAGGTAAGACCATGACAGAGGCTGGAAATAAAAAATGGATTTCTATTAAACCTACTCTGGCTTATTTTAATGTAAATAATAATATTTCATTATAATATAAAAATTTGGGGGCAAATGCTAAACAGAACATGGTAAGACAAACTTTTCTTCAGTTACTTTTACACTTGTCTTAATTATAGACCACATGAAGGGTTTTGAACTTTCTTGTAAGAGTAATGTGGGGTAGATGAGTTTTAAGTGGGGGAGATGGCACATTTTTCTATGCACTTCAGCTGTTGTATGGAAAATGGATTGAAAGGAGTAAAAGTATAGGTGATAATGCTTTTGATTAACAACAGTGGTGGCAACCATTTACAGTATGCCATGTCCTATGCTAATCATGTTATACATATTATCTCAATTAATCTTCACAACAAACTTGTTAGATTTTGTTCTTACATTGTGTAGCTAAGGGAACTGTGAATTAGAAAGGTTAGATAAATTGCTCAAGGCCACATAGCTGATAAATATAAAGCCAGGAGGAACTCAAACACAAATCTGGTGTGCTTCAAACTTAATTTTCCAAAATATACTTCTGCTTTTTATATTTGTTTTCCCAGTAGACTCCTTGAGAGTAACAACTCCGTTTTGAAATAGCAGCTAAAGACATACCTCAGCACTTACACACTCTCTGCATCCAAAAAAGTTCAGTATTAGTTGATTTAACAATGAATATATTTATATTAGTTTGGAAATGTTTATTTGGCAACATTGCATAGGTTCAATGTTCTGTATTTATTTGAAATTAATAATGTCAGATTTAAAATGCTACAAATTTAGAATTTTTATTAATTTTTATGAAACTTCAGAAAATTAATCTGAAAGCAAGATTTTACTGGATCTCACTTAGGAACAAAAATGATTATATAATAAACTTACTATCTCCCTTCAACAGGGTCAATGTCAAGGGTGTTAACTCCACTGCCATGGATCCTTTCAACATCTCTGTCTTTGTTTAACTCCAGTCCCAAAACCCTGCAAAACATAAAAATTAAAAGGAGGAAAAGGAAAAATAAAATTAAACAATAAGAAAGTAATTTAACATTAAAATGTCCTTATTTCACCAAAATTACATGGAGTCAAAAATCACAAGTAATGCTTAAATCTCCTAACATATATCCAAAGGTATTTACAGATTATTAAAGACCTTATACAAATTTTTAAAATAACAAGAGTACTAACAGTTACATGTAAAGAATTTCTCCTGTAGCATTGTCTTATCTCTTATTTAAAGGGTGTGTTTTATTAATTTTTAATTTAGATAGCTAGAAACTGAAACAAGTTTTCATGAACAAAAAGTTAAATTCTGATAACAAACTTAGCTGAGGACATCGAGTGGACAAAAGCTTAAATTACAGTTAAAAAATTCCCTTGTTTCTTAAGCCTTACAGAAATATAAAACGAGCATGTTCAACTCAACAATTAAGCACATTTAAATAAATCAAATTAAATATAAATAAAAATGATTAACAAGTACTCTCACAAATTAAGACGAATGAAATTTCTGATATTCAATAACTGTAAACCATCATTATCCTGGTGAGGACGTTAAGATTAAATGAGTTGAAACATAAGAAGTGCTCATAACAATGCTCAGCATATAGTAAGTGCCTAGTGAGTGTTAACTATTAGAATCTGTCTCAATCTTTTGGATGTCAAAAAGCATTTACATTAATTTAACCAAATGATCTCTAAATTCATTATTGATCAAAATAATGTTAATTTAGATAAGATTTTCCCCCCAGTTTTACTGAGAAATAAATGAATACACCATTGTATAAGTTTAAGGTATACAGCATGATGGCTTAATTTACATATATTGTGAAATGATTACTACAATGGGTTCAGCTAACATCTATCATCTCATAGAGATACAACAAAAAGAAAAAAAAATTTTCTCCTTGTGATGAGAATTCTTAGGATTTACTAACAACTTTCCTATATATAATACATCAGTGTTAACTATAGTCAATATGTTGTACATTACATCCCTAGTACTTATTTATCTTATAACTGGAATTTTGTACATTTTGACCACTTTCCTCCAACTCCTCCTGCTCCCACCCCCTCCCCCTGGTAACCACAAGTCTGATCTCTTTTTCTATGAGTGTTTTTTTTTTCTTTTAAGAGTCCACATATTTAAGTGAAATCATACAGTATTTGTCTTTCTCTGTCAGACTTATTTCCTTTAGCATAATGCCTTCAAGGTCCACCCATGTAGTTGCAAATGGTAGGATTTCCTCACTTTTTGTAGCTAAATAATATTCATTCCATTGTAAATATATACCACAACTTCTTTATCCATTCATTCATATGTGAACACTTAGGTTTCCTTGTCATGGCTATTGTAAATAATGCTGCTATGAACATGGAGGTGCAGATATCTTTGCGAGTTATCGTTTTCATTTCCTTTGGATATATTCCCAGAAATGAAACTGCTAGATCATGTAGTACTATTTTTAATTTTTTGAGGATCCTCCCATTCTGGTTTTCCACAGTGGCTGTACTAATTTACAAATCCCACCAACAGTGCACAAGGGTTTCATATTCTCCACATCCACTCCAGCATTTGTTATCTCTTGCCCTTTTTTTTTTTTTTTTTTTTTTTTGCGGTATGCGGGCCTCTCATTGTTGTGGCCTCTCCCGTTGCGCAGCAACAGGCTCCGGACGCGCAGGCTCAGCGGCCATTGCTCACGGGCCCAGCCGCTCCGCGGCATGTGGGATCTTCCCGGACTGGGGCACGAACCTGTGTCCCCTGCATTGGCAGGCGGACTCTCAACCACTGCGCCACCAGGGAAGCCCTCTCTTGCCTTTTTGATAATAGACGTTCTAACAGGTGTGAGGTGTTGTCTCACAGTTTTTGCACTTCCCTGATGACTAGTGATGCTGAACATCTTTTCACGTACCTGTCGGCCATTTGTATATCTTCTTCGGAAAAATGTCTATTCAGGTTCTTTGCCCATTTTTCAATTTTGTTTTTTTTTGCTATTGAGTTGTATGAGTTCTTCATATGTTTTGGATATTAACCCCTTATTAGATAAATGGTTTGAAAATATTTTTTCCCATTCTGTAGGTTGTCTTTTCACTGTGTTGATGGTTTCTTTTGCTGTACAGAAGCTTTTTAGTTTGATGTAGTCTCACTTGTTTATTTGTTTCTGATTTTTTTGGTAAGAGTGCTTATTCCATGTCATATCACACTGTAGTTGGTAGGTATGCAGTAACCAAAACCCATCCTATATTGGAAAAAAAGCTGTTGAAATGGACAAAAGTTTCACATCACGGCCCTGGTGTTTATTTCCTACCATTCACAGTTTGCTTTCTTTTGGCCTAAGATCCACCCCTCCCCACTCCTCCCCACCTTTGGAGTTCTTTCACTTGTTTATTTTTGGTTTTGTTGCTTCTGCTTTAAGTGTCATATCCAAAAAATCATTACCAAGGCCATGACAAAGAGCTTTATTCCTATGTTTTCTTCTAGGATTTTCATGGCTTTAGGACTTACATTTAAGTCTTTAATCCATTTCAAGTTAATTTTTCTGAGGGGTATAAAATAGGGGTCAAGTTTCATAAAATGAGAAGTTTTAACCTATCAAATTATCATAGTTTTTTTTTTTTTAAATAACAATGCACAGTGCTAGGAAAGGTACATACTGATATTTTTATGCAGTGACAGTAGCAGTACTATTAATTCCCATAAACATTTTGGAAATCATTTTAACAGTAGCAAGTGTCTGATTTAAAGATATACAAGTTCCTCTTTTTCTCTTGGAAGACAGTTTAGCCTTAGATTCAAATATCCAGTCTAACACTTACTACTTGTCTAACCTTGATCAATAATAAAAACAGCTAATATTAATTAAGAGCCTACTATTTGCTGACATTGTAATCACTTTATTAAGCGTAATAAATGGTAACCCTAAGTAGTAACTTTCCCAGTGGTAGATTACATTATTAAACACTTTACCTGATTATAAAACTAAGACATAAGTAATTTGCCCAAAATCACATAATTGGTTGAACTACATCTGAACTCTGACATTTTTTTCTCCAGACCATTATGCTCTTCTACCACTTTTAAACTTCAATATTTCACCAGAAAATAATATTTCACATTTTCTCCACTGAAATGTCTATTTCCTCTTAAAATATTTTTCCATCTTATGACTTTTCAAATTATAACAGTAATATTTGCTTTTTATAACAAGTAAAATAGTATCATAAAAACATGTACAAAGAGAATCATCCCTTCCTTGAACTCCCTCTCCTAACAGTGAAAACGTGGTCTCCATTATCATTAATATATTTATTTGATCAATCCCCCTGTATGTAACCAATCTCCCATCTCCACTACTACCCCGTCCTCCAACAAGGATGCTGCTTACCAGGCTTAGGCTTTGATTTCTGCTTCTCTCAGCACACTGATCAGCTGAGCTTGCCTGTCTGCACCTTTGGACTACCTCCTCAACCTGCTCAGCCAGTGAAATCTCACTTTTGGCCAACCTAATCCCTGCCTTTTAGGTAGCCTACCTCTACCCAACCTAAATACTTTAGGTCTGAATTGTTTGGGAACCAGAAGGAGGGGTTAAGATGAAGGGAAAGGGGGAGGGTACTACAATAGTGAAACAGGGGTGGGGTTTGCGTGGAAGGAGGCAAGGTGTGCAAAAAATAGTTAAAATGGCAGGCCTGAGACTGCTATCTTTAGAAAGGGCTGCTTGCAAGACTGGCCCTTTCCTGTCTTTTGGGATTTCAGGAGGGTTCCCATCATTTCTGGATAAGAATGGCTCACTGTGCCCAAACTAATATTTGGAGCAAACAATGTACATTATGAATACCTACATTCCTTCTGGGAGTCTGGAATTTTGGTACATGCTAAGCAGAAAGTGCCTATGTGGCCAGTTCTCAATTAAAAACTATAGGCACTGAGTCTCTAATGAGCTTCCCTGATAGACAGCTTCACCTAAGCTGTCACAATTCATTGCTAAAGAAATAAAGCTTATCTGTGTGACTCCACTGAGAGCTTGTGCCTGGTTTCCTTCACAAGTCACCCATGTGCCTTTCTCTCCACTGATTTTACCTTGTATACTTTTGCTGTAATAAATCATAGCCATGAGTAATTTGGTACAACCGTATGCTGCATACTGAGTCCTTCCAGAGAATCCTCAAACCTGGGGGTGGTCTTGGGGACTCCCCCCACACAAAAGCATAGAAGTAGAAGGAAGAGGGGTAGGGAGAATATGGGAGAAAAGAGGGAGGGGAGAAAGTGAAGGAGAGAGGGTGAAGGGGAAAGGAGTGAAAGAGAAGAGATATGGGGGAAGGCAGAGGAAATTGGGGTAAGCAGGGTAAGGGAA
>NW_006780143.1:2580546-2615069 GCF_000442215.2 Lipotes vexillifer
TTAACTTTTTAACGTCTTAAGATGGCTTAAAAAATTTATTATATCCTTTCATCTTCTTCAATGATGAAATACTTTCATTTTTATTTTTTTAGGCTATGACATTTTTTTAAAAAATACATTTATTTATTTATCTTCTTTATTTTATTTTTGGCTGTGTTGGGTCTTCGTTGCTGTGCGCGGGCTTTCTCTAGTTGTGGCGAGCGGGGGCTACTCTTCGTTGTGGTGTGCGGGCTTCTCATTGCAGTGGCTTCTCCTGTTGTGGAGCACAGGCTCTAGGCTTGTGGGCTTCAGTAGTTGTGGCATGCAGGCTCAGGACTTGTGGCTTGCGGGCTCTAGAGTGCAGGCTCAGTTGTGGCACACGGGCTTAGTTGCTCCGTGGCATGTGGGATCTTCCCGGACCAGGGCTTGAACCCGTGTCCCCTGCATTGGTAGGCAGATTCTTAACCACTGTGACACCAGGGAAGCCCCTATGACATTTTTTTGAATACAAGTTTCCCTGTTTCCCCTAAGTTGTAGAAATAGTTTTCCTTTCTCTCCAGATAATTTATAACTTCAATTTTCATTCCATCTTGGACTCAAGAGTTATCTGGAATGTAATTCCTAATTCTTTTTTTTTTTTTTTTTTGCGGTATGTGGACCTTTCACTGTTGTGGCCTCTCCCGTTGCGGAGCACAGGCTCCGGACGCGCAGGCTCAGCAGCCATGGCTCACGGGCCCAGCCGCTCTGCGGCATGTGGGATCTTCCCAGACCGGGGCATGAACCCGTGTCCCCTGCATCGGCAGGCGGACTCAACAACCACTGCGCCACCAGGGAAGCCCTGTAATTCCTAATTCTTTAAACATTGAATTAGAGGTGATGGTGATGTTCTCATTAATTAATTTACTTCCAATTTCTTTAGCTTATGATCAAAGAATATGACCTGTAAAGATGGCTACCTTTTGAATTTGTTAAAGTTTTCTTGGTAGCCAAGTACAAAAAAATTTTGGTAAATGTACCATTGACGTATAAAAAACATGCACATTCTCTAAGAGATGTAAAGTTTATATGTCTATTAAATTTGGTGTGTTGTTTATCCATTTCCCCCATATGTATGTATTCTCTCTCTACTGTATCAGGACCATTCTGGAAAAGAAACTAGGGTCAAATTTTCCTTACATTTTGCTTTATATATTTAACTGTTTGAATACATGTTTTATTACAACAATTCATCAATTGTGCTTCAAATAATATCGTCTATTACAATGTTTGGTGCTTTTAACCAAAAATCTCACCTTAACTAATATTAAGAGTGACTTCTGCATTTTGTTGACAATTGTCTAATATATTTTTATCCTCTACTTTAACTTTTAATATTTAAGAATTTTGTAAACTATTTAAAAATATTTTAAATTAAGGTATTTCTGAGCAACAGCTTTTAGCTATATTTTATTTAAAAATTAATCTGATAATCTGTGCTTCTTAATGGGAGGAATCAGCCTGTTCACCTTTGGTATGACATCTGATATACTTGATATTATTTATTGTTTACTTAATGTCAGAGTTCCATCTTTAACTTTTCATTTTGCTAGTTCAATGAAGTTGCTGTTCATTCCCCTTTGCTAATTTTGAAGCGTGTCTAAAAAGATCTTCATCAGCCATGTTATATATTTCCAGCCTGTTTATTATTATATATTTAGATTTAACCATACACATACTACAAGGTTTATTGCTCTTCTCTGTTTCCTCTCCTCTTCATCATTTACGTACCCTGGGGCCTTGTTCAAATACATTTATTCATCAATTAATGTTGCTCCTTGGGCATTTTTTCTTGAAGGGGAAAGGGGTGAAATATTTCTAGGAATTTTAGCATATGCACAATATTGGACAGATTGGCTAAATTTGGATTCCTGACTTGCAGTCCTTTTTTCTTATTAGTAGATATCATTCCAGATTGGCTAAATTTGGATTCCTGACTTGCAGTCCTTTTTTCTTGTTAGTAGATATCATTCCAGTCTCTAGAACTGCTAAGATGTCTAATGTCAACCTGTTTTTCTTTTATGAATAAATTGTTTACCATTGGAAGCTTTTAATAATTTTTTTCTCCATTCCTAGGTATATTTACTAGGGTATTTGTAATTTTATGTCTTTTTCATCAATCCTATTGCACTTCAGTGAACCTTTTTAGTCTGTGGATCTAGTCTCTGCTTGTTTGTTTTGTTCTCCCTCTGGAATTATTATTGCCTCTGGGGTCTTCTGGGTCTACTCTCCAAATCTCTTATCCTTTCTCTCATACTTTTTATACTTGCTTTGTGACTTGACATATTTCTTTTGTTTGATCATCCACTTCATTAGTCAATACTCAAAAGTAGCCACTCCAGTTTGAGGTAAGATAACACACTTTAAGATAGCACACTTTACCCATCTCCCTAGAAATACAACTATTAAATGTGAACAAAATGCATGGAATACCTATCTGAGGACTCCAAAAAGTAAATAGCAGCAACTGGACTGGGGGAAACACCAAATCCAACATACCACCAAAACAATGACCAGTTTATTATTTTTTTCTCCTCTGCTACTTCCTGGCTGGAAACCTGGAAATGAGCACTGTGGCACAAAGTTCCAGGAGTAAAAAAGGGAACTCCAATACTCAAGGACATGCAGAAATCACCCATCTATATTTTTTCTCTTTTTTTCTCCATTCTCTTGTGGCCCAGCCCCTAGACAATCTGATAGCAGCACTGGCAATGGCTGGAAATAGTGACCTGAGGGAGCCAAAACTCTTGGGGAAGGAATCTGTTTTCTCTGCTCATCAGAGCTCTGATCCCAAGAGAGTGGGTCCAATCACCATTGCTTTCTTCCTCTGTCTTCTCACTTACAGGCCCAGAACTGGGTCCAAACACATTAGTGTATGGTAGAACAGGGTAGCTAGAGCCCAATGTTTCCAGCAGGAGTACCAAAAGGGAGAGTCCCAGTGATAAGAGGTACCAGAAAGATCACTGAGAGAAAGAAGCTCAGGAAGGCAACCTCATAAAGTTATTTATGAACTCCAGGACTCATCACTGAGCAGAGCATGTATGGAGCTAACCTTAAGTAGCATACAAAAGATTCTGAAAACTAAACTAACAGAGTACCACTCAGGTAACAGACTACTGAGTGGCACACATTGGGGGCAGATTTGAAATGGCTTTGAAAACTGAATTGACATTAGAACCATGGCAAACATAAGGAGGTAAGAACTTTCAGCCTGAACCTAACTTCGCCAATTGCTTCTTAAAACAAAAATATCAACATTCTTCATAGGACTGAAAAAAGACCCAGAGTTTCATGACATTACAAAATGTCCAGGATACAATGCAAAATTACTCTGCATATGAAAAACCATGGACTTTTCAACTTGTATGGGAAAAGACAATCAGACAGACACCAAAGCTGAGGTGACACAGATGTTGGAATTATCTGACAAAGACTTCAAGGCAGCCATTAAAATATGCTTGAGCAAGCAAATGTGAACATAATTGAAACAAATGTTAAAAAAGGAAAGTCTCAGCAAAGAAACAGAAGATATAATTAAGAACCAAATGGAAATTTTAGAACTGAAAAATGTTAAATTATTTTTCATCAAAAATCTAATTTTCATTAAAAACTATTTTACTGATAGACTAAATTGCAGATTAGAGATGACAGAGGAAAAAGTCAGTGAACCTAAACAAAGATCAATTGAAATTACACAATTTAACAACATAGGGAAAAAATACTAAAAAAAAAAAAGAAGAAAGAAAAGAAAAGAACACAGCCTCAGGGACCTAAGTAACAATGATAAAAGGCGAAATGTCATCAGAGTCCCAGAAAGAAAGAAGAAAGTGGTATGTAAAAAATATTGGACAGAAATAATGGCTGAAAACATCCTAAGTTTGTGGAAAGATATAAATCTGCAAGTTCAAGAAGCAGAATAGACTCTATGATAAACCCAAAGAAGTCCATGCTCAGACACATTATAATCAAACTGCTGAAAACTAAAAACAAAGAAAATTTCAAAGCAACCAGAGAATGACAAATTACCTATAGAGAAACAAATGATTGAACTAACTGCAGATTCCTTTTCTGAAACCATAAAGCCATCCAGACTTGTTCTAAAAGAATTTCTAAACCAAGTTCTTCAGACAGAAGTGAAGTGATATAGGAAGGAAACTTGGGATATCAGAAATGAAAAGAGAACACCAGAAATGATACGTATCTAGGTAAATAGGCTATTCTTCCCTTTAAAATATGTTTGATGGTTGAAAACAAAAATTGTAACACTGTCCAATGGAGTTTACAATGTATGTAAATCTAATATATAAGACAACAACACATATGGTGGAAGGTAAAGGGTGATAAAGTTTCAATATACCAAATGAAGGAGTAAAATATTGATTCTAAGTAGAAAATGAAAAGTTAAGTAGGTGTTTTACAATTCCTAGAGCAATAACTAAAAAATACTATACAAAGAGATATAGTCAAAATCACAATAGATAAATTAAAACAGAATATTAAATAATGTTCAAATAACCCAAAAGAAAGCAGAAAAGGGTAAATAAAAATGTGAAGCAATCAGTACTTCCATTCACTGCTGATAGGAATGTAAGCTTTTAGAAAACTGCCAGTTTCTTAAAAAGTGAAACATATACCTAGTCATTCCACTGCCAGGTATTCAACCAAGAGAAATAAAAGCATATGCCCATACAAAGACTCGTGCATGAATCTTCAGAGCAACTTTATATGTACTAGTCCCAAAACAACTCAAATGCCCATCAACAAATGAATGGATAATGAGTCATGGTATATCCACAAAACGGAAAACTCCTCAGCAATAAAAAAGAATGGATACATGCAACAGGATGGAGAAATTTCAAAATAATTATTCTGAGTGAAAAAAACGCTAAGAAAAAATAATTTCATTTATATAAAATTCTGAAATATACAAACTAATCAATAGTGACAGAAAGCAGATCGGTAGTTTCCTGGAGTAGAAAGAATGTGAAACAGGGAAAGAAGGGAGAAAAGGGATTACAGAGCCTTGATGAAATTTTGGGGCTTATGGATGATTGTTATCTTGATTATGGTGATGGTATCAAAAGTGTATATATATGTCAAAACTCATCAAATTGTATACTCTAATGTGCAGTTTAGTGTATATCATTGTACCTCAGTAGAGTTATAAAATAAAAAAGGAGGGTATGAATTATAAACATTGCATTTTAGTGTTCATGTCTTTGCCTGTAGTCAACGACAAGGAAGAAACTGGGGCAAATGACAGTAGACATCTTCTTTGAATAAAATAGGACTGTATGTTTGTTTAGTTAAGCTAAAATATCATTAAAGAGGGGAATCTTAAAAAAAAACTACCTTAAACAGTTTAACTTAAATATACAAGCAGTCCTTATTTTGCATTGTCTGATACACACGAACTTCAGTTACCATGATTTAGTTAATACCAGACCACGACAACATGGTTCAAATCTCAGTTACCATGGTATATTAACTGTGAGTAATAGCATAAAGCGCAGTGTTCAATACTTGCTTTTCAGTCCACAAGATACTATGAAAATAACATGTACATTAAAATTAGTGAGCACTTTGCATGACTTCTTTCAAAGTCTGCAGATGATCACTGTGCATTTGTTATTCAGTTCACACACAGCATTTAGTTTTGTTACCTCTGTGCCCCTGAGATAAACCCACAAAGAATTCCACAAAAATGGATAACTGAATGGGGGAATTGGCAAACATAACTAAAGTGCACAAAAGCAACACAAAGTGATGATACTGGAAGTGAAACTCAAATTGAATGTAAATGGAATTACAAAAGAAATAGCTCACTGCATGAATGTTGACATTGCTGCCATTTTAGAAACTCTAGATATGCAGACTGAAGAGATCAATGAAGGTGAACTTATCGACATAAATGAGGTAAAGTGTTTGTGATGAAAATGCTGAATATGTCCCAGAAGAAGTGATGCTGGCAGAAATCTTCACATTAAAAGGACTCTCAAAGACTTCCCTGGTGGTCCAGTGGTCAAGACTCTGCACTTCCAATGAAGGGAACTAAGATCCCGCATGCCGCACCACATGGCAATAAATAAATACATAAATAAATACATAAATGAATAAATAAGAGAACTCTCAGAGATATTTCAAGCTATTGAGAATGTAAAGGATAAAATGTTGGAATCTGACACAAATTTAGAAAGGCGTGATAATTAGCCAAGGTAAAGAAAAGATGCTCAACTTTTAAGTTGTACAATGAGAAGACAAGCACTGCTCAAACTACTCTTGACAAGTTTTTTTTTTAAACAAAGAAATATACTTTGGTTCTCATCATTTCTAATATTTTATATTACACAGATAACTGATAGTGACTTCTAGTGTTTCAAAAAAATTTTTTAAAGGTCATAAAACAATTTGAATTTTCCTAATTATTAAGATAACTTTGCATAGGTTTTAGCTTACACAATCAGTTTTATGGATGTGCACTACTATGCAAAGCAAAGACTGTCTGAATATTAGCTAATTTTCTGAAGAAGAATGAAATGTGCTGAACAGAGGGCCATATCATCTTTCTTCCATAAACCATACCCATATTATATATAGTCTATGATTTTCAGGGATTGTTAAAATTTGTTTTTTATTTATTAATTTATATATTTTAGATGGGTGAAAATTTAAGACATATGCAAAGCAACTGAATATGGAATCTAAGACATATGCAAAGCAATTGAATGTGGAGTCTTTCTCAAGCAATGGTTCTCAATTCTAGCTATACATTACAATCAGCTAGGGCGCTTTAAAAAATTCCATTGTCCTAGACCAATTAGACTAGAATATATGGGGTTGGAACTATAGCATGAGTATTTTTTCCAAATACCCTATGTTATTTTAAATATTCTGGCAAAGTTGAAAAAGACTGTTTCATCTTTTTACACTTTCCCCAAATCTTTTATAATAACTGTCTCAATCATATCTCATTTTGTTTTAAGCCATTTGTTTGCAATATTTCAAAAGTGGTCCATTTAGTTTTGAAGAATAGCAACTTTTGTATTCATACTTCATCAGCTCACACTAAAATGACATCATCAGAATAATAAATAATATTAGCATTAATAGGGTTAGGGAGAAATAATGACTTTTGATAAGCACAGAAAGCAATTGGTAGGAGAGATGTGCGTGGGATTACTAGAGTACAGGTTTGTAACCAGAAATGTTAAGTATGCTTGGGGAATCAGTGTTTTACAGAGGAAATGAAATCTATTTACAGATGGATTAATCTGGCAATTTGGGTAGGAAACCTTCACTGTTTTGAATTTTTATTTCTTTTAATGAAGTAAGAGGTTTAGGTCACAGAATTTTGACTGTGCTCAAGAGCTATACTTAGTTGCTTCCTCAGACCAAGGAATTTTTGGAATTAAAAGACAAGAAACCAAATTTTTCAGACCCTCAGTGGTGCACACGATTTACATTATTACTGATATAAGACCTCTGGTCATATGAGGGAAAAAAGAATAATGCTGCTTCTTTTCAAAAAAGTACTGCTACTGTCACTGAAATTAAAGATAATGGACAACGTCACTCATTTTCCAAACTTTACTTCACTGATCATTAGGGAAGAATTGCAGAACTACTTGATGGAAACAAGCCACAAAGTCAAAGCAGACTGACAAATTTAAGCAGACTGACAAATTTTGATACATACAAATTTTGCTTGATTTCTTGCAGACACTGGAATAAAAAACTCTGGATATGCCTGTATGCTTTTGTTAGAGTGGATGACCTAGCTGAAAAGGAATTACTGTCAACTGTGCACTAACGGGGGTTGGAGTACAGTAGGAGATGCAACCCCAATCATGCTTAAAACTAACCAAAACATGGTAAAAAAAATTAATACTCTCTTATTTGGTTAAAACTGTATGCACTATCTAGAAACATATTTACCCATTCTAAAAGCATAATACTAAAATGTAAGGATAATACATCTTAGAACACAAAACATCATACAAATTGTGCCAAACCCTCTTCTAGGCAATGGGAATACAGGGTTTTAGAAGACAATATACAGTAAAAAAATAAGTATATAATACAATTTCAGTGGCAATAATTGAACGAAGAAAATAGAGCAGAATAATGGGATGGAGAACCATTGAGAGCAAAGGAGGGATTCGGGGGCAGCAACTGACACATTTGATGGCTCCATCTTCAAACACTCTTCCCTCAGCATCCATGATACCTTACCACCCTGGTTTTCCTTCAATCCCTCTGGTTACTCCTTTTCAGTTCTTCTGCAGTCTCATCTTCTGCCTAACTTTAAGTGTTGGTATTTTTCAGGTTTGTAATCACTGAACTGCTTCTCTCTTCTTACTCCACAAATAGTGCCTGGGTGATCTTATGTCCTTCTCACTTCACGTATCATCTTGCATTAAACAATCTAAATTTCTCCCGAGCATCAAACATATACTATATGCAACTGTGTCCTGCACTCTCCAAGTGAAATTTTCACAAGTTCCTTGAAAGCAATATGGGAAAAGTCAATATGAACAAAATTAAAGTAAAACTTGCTCCCTCTTTGGGGAGAGATGTTACCATCATTCACCCTGACATACAAGGCACATAACTGGGAATCACTGCAGACTCTTCCTTTTTCATCATTCATTATATCCAATTAATCTCCAGGGCTGGTTGATTCTATTTCTTAGATTTGTTTCAAATATCTTCACCCTCTTGGTCCCAACTGCCAGGTCCCTGGCTCGGGCTTCCATCAACTCTCTCCTTGCAACAGTTACCTAACTTGGCTCCCAATCCTGCTCTCAACTTCAATCCATTCTCTAAGCAGATGACAAAATGCAACAGTTGTCACCTTATTCTCATCTTCTTACCACTTAACCAAGCATACAAGGCTCTTCCCCATCTAGCCTCCCCTACTTCTCCAGCTTCATCTCTTGTCAATGGCCCTCTCTCCACAATTCTCTGCTCTAGTCGTGCTAAACTTTGTTCAATTCCTGGCCTATGCTCCGCCTTTAACATATTGCTTCGCACATAGTAACAGCTCACTAAATACGTTGACTAAATGAAAGAACGAATTCTTAGAAGATAGTTATTCCTTGGGAATCGGGGAGAAGGAATAAAGTAAAATGAAAATATCCTCATTTAGATTTATAGCGCCCTCACTCGAGCCCGCGTGCGCACCCACCTGCCTACAGGTATATAAAAGCTATCCTATTTTCTCGAGCCACAGAACAGAAGAGAGAGTAAAGCCCAGTTGTGGTGGAGGAATGTGGTAACGAGGTGGCCAAGTGTGAGGCAAAGCTAACACAGCCATTGGCCCAGATCATGGCTCACGAGCCTAGTCGCTCCGCGGCATGTGGGATCTTCCCGGACCGGGGCACGAACCCGTGTGCCCTGCATCGGCAGGCGGACTCTCAACCACTGCGCCACCAGGGAAGCCCCACTGGCCCAGATTTTAACCGGAATATTAGATAAAAGAATAAGATTTTCTTTACCTTCGTGTGGACTCTGCTCTCCGAAGGCGAAGAGGGTCGTCTAAACCCGCTTGTCGTGCCAACAAAAACCCTAGCATCCCGTCCCTTCACACCGGCTTGTGAACTGGACGGCGCCATGACAGAACACTGAGGCTGGGGTGTAGAGCGGAGTCTCCCATTGGTCAAGCATGATGCCACCTGGCCAATGGGGAGCGTCGTTACTTGAGGGTGTACAGAAGGAGATGGGTGGTACTCCTCTGAGCCAGTGGGCTGGATCAGCTGCCTGGGCTTTCTCGCTTTGGTCTCAGGGATCCCGGGCGGGTCACTACACGACCCGTGCTGGAGCCGGTGGGAAGGCATGGGTTGGTCTCAGAATTTGTTCCGTGTCTTGTGGAGAGCGCTGTCAAAGGAAGTGAAGGAGCAAGTGGGCACAGACCGGTTCGGGAACAAATACTACTATATCCCAGAGTACAAGAACTGGAGAGGTGAGATGAGAGCTAGGGCAGCGGTTGGGGGGTTGAAAAACGATGTGCGGCACTTGTAATCACCAGAGTAGACAACCCGAGTTCGTTCTCCCCACAGCCTTCTCTACTCTGGCCGCTGACTTTCAGACGGGCTCTCGGTGAACGGCCCGGCGGGTGCCCGCCGCCCCTGCGCCGCAGCGCCCGTGTCCTGAGCCCGGCCGCGGCCACGCTAGCGTTGTATCTCCCATCGCCGAGAGCCTCGCCGGCGGAGGACCGCCCCCTCTACCCGCCTCGGTGTGGGTCCCTGAGGTCGGGCGACGTAGACGGGGACAAGTCCACGGACGTCTTTTACCAAAGGTTCCCGGGAGGGGTAGGGAAGTGCCTTTCCTCCTCCCGTGACCCTCTGGCGCGGGGCTGGCGCGGGGTAATTGAAGAGGTGTATTTTGAGCGCCTCTGCTCTCCTCTTTCGTGGTGTTGACCTTTTTCAGTGGCTCCGGCGTTGGCCCCAGGCGTCACTTTCCTCAAGGCCAAAACTATCAGAAGTAGGGCCATGCACGCTGACTGTGGAAAAGAGATCCCCGCAAAGCTCCACGTTACCTTTCCCATAAGTTTGCACTCCCAAGACCCTGTTGGGCTGACTTGAAGATACAGGGCGCTAACTGTGTTTCTGTATAGGAATCTTGCGAAGTCTTGATGTTTGGGGAGGTAGGGGCCGTTGCTGGTCTTTGAGATCACACCACGTGGCAGTCGTGGTAAACTCTTCTGTGTTGTTCCAGCGCCGCGACGCAAAAGATCTCAGGCTTTGGGGTCAGAAAGGCATGGGTTAGAATCTCAACTTTGAGATCTCATAACTGAGGGATCACAGACAAAGTATTTGTCCCCCGCAGGTCTCAGTATCCTCACTTGAAAGTTAGAGATAATAATGATAGCAATAATATTGAGAAACACTAAGACCTTTCAAAGTTGTGTTCCATTCATTTCCCGTAACTCTTGACAGAGGGCATTTCTTCTTCGTAGAGCATATGTAAAGGGTATTCCTTGATTTATTACTCAAAATTGTTTTGCCTAGCCCTTTTCTGTAACTTATTTTAATATCTTAGACTTGTTTCCCTAATGAGCATTTAAACTCTATCAGGGCAGGAAATAAGTCTTAAAAGTCCACAAAGAACCTAGAATGGGGGTGAAGTGTTTCTTGACAGAGGAAGCAGAGGGAGAAAGTTTCTTTTCCATAAGGTGTCAGATAACGTTAAAAAAATATGAAAAACATCAGATTGACCTTTTTAAATTGAAGTATAATTTACATACAGTAACGTTCATCCTTTTTGGTGTATGGTTTTGATTTTTGACAAATGCATACTCTCATGTATCACCACAATCAAGATATAGAACAGTTCCATCACCCCCAAAAGTCCCTCCTACCCCTTAGTATTTCATTCCCTCACCCTGCCCTTGACAACCACTGATCTGTTTTACGTTCCTACAGTTTTGCCTTTTCCAGAACATCATGTATAATAAATGGAGCTATATTGAATACAAGATGCAGTCTTTTGAGTCTAGCTTATTTCACATGGCATAATGCAGTTGAGATTTATCCATGTATCAGTAGTTCCTTTTTGTTACTAAGTAGTATTCCCTTCCATTATATGGGTTTACCACAGTTTATTTATCCGTTCACCAGCTGAAGGACATTTAGGTTGTTTCTACTGTTTTCAGTGATTTTGCAAAAAGCCTCTATAAACATTCACATATAGGATTTTGTGTGAACATAATTTCTCTAGGGTGAACAGCTAGGAGTGGAATTGCTGAGTTGTGGGTAAATGTATATATAACTAACTTTATAAGAAACTACCAAACTGTTTTCCAAACTGGTTGAAGCATTTTTCATTCCTGCCAGCAACACATGAAAGTTCTAGTTTCAAATTCTCACCAGCACTTGGTTTTGTCAGTTTTTTTGTTTTTATTTTTATTTTAGCCATTCTTATAGGTAGATAGTGTTATCTCATGGTTTTAATTTTCATTTTCCTAATGACTGAGGATGTTGAGAATCTTTACATGTGCTTATTTGCCATCCATGGATCTTTGGTGTAGTATCTGTTCAAATCTTTTGACCATTAAAAAAAAATTTGTATTCATTTCATTGAAAATACAGTATCATTAAAGAAAGACAAATTTATGAAATCATGTGCATTCTAAAATGGTATAATTTGTGAGGCACAGGTAATGTTTATCTCATAATTTTATTATTATAATACCAAGTTGTTTTCCAAAGTGCTTATGCCAATTTATGCTTCAATTAGCTTGATATTTTGAATCCATGTACTCTTGATTGTGAGAAAATCAGGCTTTTACCAATGATGTAGTAGAATCAATGTATGCTGCTGTCTAATGTCTCTGTGTGTCTCAGTTCTTAGATAATTGAGGGCTGTGGTACAGATGTGTTATACAGTCTATAAGTACCATTACACATTTCCTAAGCCTTCTACTATAAAGCAAGGGAAAATATTTTTAGTTTGTTTTCAAGCAAGTTTTCAAAAAATAAGTCATCTAACTTTTCTATTTCCTTGATATGAAAGGTGGCTCTTTAGAGGTCTCCTTGAGTTTTCTTTGAGTTGCATAATTGAACACCATCAATGAAGAGTGTTTAAGAACCCTTTAGAGGAAATTAATTTTTCTTTTAATTCAGTTAATTACTGTGGTGCCAGTCATCAAAGAACTACTATATTTTCCACATAGGGTTTTATTTAATAAGAGAAAATCTGTTGTTACGTAATTCAAAATAAGTCTTGAGTATTATCTAGTCAGCTGAATTTAAGTTTAGAACTGTGGAAATTTTAACTTTTTTTAAGAAAGCATATTGGCATTTCAGGATAAAAAGATTATGAGTATAGCATGTACTCAGCACTTTTAATAGCAAAGTGTTGATCGACATCTTTTTATTGAAAGTTTGCTTGCTCTATAGTAGATTATTTAGTAGAAGATTCCTCAAGCTTGGTCTAGAAAATTCCTTAGTTATTGCACCCTTCTTATTTGTAATTTCCCTGAGTTTTTATCCATACGATTCCATTTATCTCATGTTTCAAAAGGTAATTCTCTTCCTTTCTAAGATAAATTCTTGTATTTGTATACTTGATTCTGACTGGAACCTCTTTGAACCTTGTTTCATTATTTTCACCTCCTTTTGCACATTTATTAAACATCTACACTCCTAAAACTAACAAATTTGTTAACTGAAGAACTATTTTGAGTTGTTATTTGCTAATTGACATTGTGAATGTCCAGATTTTGGGGGTGGGGTGAATATTATGCATAATATGCAAAAACACCTGTTTGGAGTATTGTGTTTGGTTCTGGACACCACAGTTTAGGAGAGATGCTTGAAAATCTAGTGTCCAGACAGGGATAGTTATGATGATAAAATTTTCTAGAAATTATATACATGAGTATTATTAGCTGTGAGTCTTGAGGAGGTTTACCCTTTGAAGAGAAGATTTACGAGGAACTTCAAGTATATGAAAAATCGTGGTATAGAAAAGGATTAGGCTTGGGACTTACCTGGTGGTCCAGAGGTTAAGAATCTGCTTTCCAATTCAGGGGATGCAGGTTCAATCCCTGGTTGGCAAACTAAGATCCCACATGCCACAGGCCAACTAAGCCTGTGCACTGTGACTACTGAGCCCCTGCGCCATAACTAGAGAGCCCAAGTGCCGCAACTACAGAGCCCACACACCGCAACTAGAGAGAAGCCTGCACACCACAATGAAAGATCCAGCATGCTGCAACTAAGACCCGACACAGCCAAATTTTAAAAAAGATAAAAGGAAAGGATTAGGCTCATCTGTATAGCCTTTTAACTCAGAACTTAGATCAGAGGGTAAATGTTTACCTTTTTATAAGAAGCAACTTTCAGACTCTTCGGGCTGTGCTAGAAAAAGAAGAGAGTGCCTTAGGTTTGATTGTAGCTGGGAGAATTTAGGGAGATAAGTAGCTGGAAACATTTGATCAGCACCTTGAAGGATAAATACGATTTCACAAAGAGTGGTAGAAAAGTATTTCTGGTTGGCACCTGGAAGGGATAGGAAATACCACAGAGATTAGAAGGTAGTCCCATGTGGGTAGACTTCAGTGTAGAAGAACAATAGAAGCTGTTCTAGTGAGGGGATAGACAAGGTCAGATTATAAAAGGCCTTGCATAGGTTTGAAATTTATTCTTCATTCTGTAGGTGGTAGGTAGCCATTGAAAGCTTTTCAACAGAGAAAAGTTTGTGTCATAATTAGAGCTATTAGAGAAATGACTCTGGAAGCCCTGGGAAAGATGAGCTAGAGGGGAAAGGGAGGGAACTAAAATTCTGTTAGGTGGGAGCATCGCTAGGTTTACCGTGATCCTGGATAGAGATCTATTTGGACTGAAGTGATGGAAAGAAAAGTTTGATTTGACAAAACTTTTGGACTTGGTAATGAATTGGACTGTTAGAAGGGGAAAGAAAAGAGGAGAGGCCAAAGTTGATTTTATTGTTTTAATTCTGGAGAACTGGTGGATGGTGGTGTACCGATTCATGCAAATAGAGGCTATAAGGGACTAATGCAAATGGAGAAGCAGGGCTTAGGCTTGGGTTGGTGGAAGAGTAAATAGAATTTGTTGCTTATAACAGGGCAACTGTATAATCAGGCAATTGTATACTCAGATCTGCAGGTCCAAAGATGTCAGTGATTAAAATACAAATTTGGAAACCATCTTAATAGAGGTGATCACTAAAACTGTAGGGATAGTTGGATTCAAGCAGGGAAAGAATAATAATAACATGATATTAAGAGACAGGTATTTGGGAACCCTGTCACTTCAGTGGCTTCCTGTTACCTGAGAATAAATCCAAACTACCTGGCTGGCATTCATGACCTTTGAGTCCATCTTGAAAGTGATACTTGTTTTTAGTCTAATCTTTAGATCAATGGTTTTGTAACAAGCCTAGATATTTATGCTATTAGGAGAGCTCAAACCTGAAAGCTTACATGATTTCCTATCAGGGAGTTGAATCAGATTGTATTTAATTTTCAGCATTCAAAAAATAACGTTAAAATTAATTGAATGTAGTTATTTAAGAGTTGCATCTAGTTTGTAACGTTGATGTTCCAAAAATGAAATCGGTTGGGGGCAAGGCAGGGATATCAGTGGACTGTAGGTAACAGCGATGCTTTCTTCTAGAATTCAGGACAAATATTTCATCAAACATGGTAGATTTATTTTTGGAACACATTTTAAAAAATTGTATAACCTTCATTAAGGCTTTTTGTATTGAGTTGTTTACACTAGGCTACTGCCAGTGATTTTCAAACTGTTCACAGTTTAATAATTATAAAATAAACCTATTCAAGTTCCAGCATTTTATTAGAAAATTTAACATTCTAAAAGATTTTTTTCATTTTATGCTCAGTTTTTAAATGAAACATTATTTGTACATTTATAGAAATTGTGAGCAAAGAAAAATCTGTGCTGATTTTAATGAAAGCATTATTGCCAAATTATATTTTCTGTACTTTCTATATTTATATGAGTGTGTTTAGATTCACATATATCTAGATTATCAGTGTGCCAGACACGTTGTTTATAATAATATTTCGTGAATTTTACATTTCATGCTTTTTGGTTAAAAGAAAAAAAAAAGATGGCCTTTGAACATGGCGTTTCCAAACACTCTTGGGAAGCCAAATCAGAAAAGGTATAAACCGCACTTTAAAGGTGATCATTTAATATTTAGGTTTGTCAATCTAAGATTGAATTTTGTTTAAAATTGAAGGTTATTTTATATCATTTCTATGTACTTCCCTTTTTAAAAATATTAGTTGGATTTTACCTTTTTTCTAACCTGACAATCATTTGTTTTATTTATTTATCTATTTATCTTTAACTATTGAATTATGAAATATTTCAAACATAAAAAATAGAATAATAAAACAAACCACCACGTACCCATCACTCACTTTAAACCGTTATCAACTCATGGTTAAATTTTATTTTCTCCATACCCTGCCACCCAACTCTCCTCTTATTTTGAAGCAAATACCAAACATCATGTCTATTTACCTGTAAACATTTTCAGTATATATCCCTTGAACACAGACTCCTTTTTTTAAATATAACAATAACACCATCATCACATATAGAAATCAAAAATTCCTTAATATCATCAAATATTCTGTCCTTCACATTCCCTTGATTGTCCTATAAAATGCTCTTATTTACTGGTTGATTTGTTTACTTAGTTTTGCAGTTGGTATAAATTGACCTCCAAACAAAATCTTTACATCATGATCACTAATATGGTTTTTTTTTGTTTTTTGTTTTTAATTTATTTTGCTATTTTTGGCTGCATTGGGACTTTGTTGCTGGGCGCCGGCGTTCTCTAGTTGCGGTGAGTGGGGGCTACCCTTCATTGCAGCACGTGGGCTTCTCTTTGCAGTGGCTTCTCTTGTTGTGGATCATGGGCTCTAGGCGTGTGGGCCTCGGTAGTTGTGGTGCGTGGGCTTCAGTAGTTGTGACTTGCAGGCTCTAGAGCACAGGCTCAGTAGTTGTGGCATACGGACACAGTAGTTGTGGCTCGTGTGCTGTAGAGCACAGGCTCGGTAGTTGTGGCACACAGGCTTAGTTGCTCTGCGGCATGTGGGATCTTCCCAGACCAGGGCTCAAACCCATGTTCCCTGCATTGGCAGGCGGATTCTTAACCATTGCGCCACCAGGGAAGTCCACTAATATGTTTTTTAAGTCTCTTGTAGTTTATAGGTTTCCTCTTTATGTTGTTTTTGCTCTCTCTCTCTCTCACACACACCCCTGCTTTTTTGGGAGTGGGTGTTAACAAAAAGTTACTTTTTTTTTTTAATGGCATTAATCCATTCATGTTTGTTGTAAGAAGTGGTATATTTCATCTTTGGTCATCTTACTTTTTATGCTTTGTTATTTATGTCTTCTTATCCCTACCTTTTTAGATGTCTTTTGTAGTATAGCCCTCATTTTACTTGAACTTGACTGTACTAAGTGAGACCTGAGTGAATACTACAGGCCTGTGGCTTTCTATAGGGTTCTCGTAGAATTTCTCTGGGAGAACTGTACTCAGTACTCAGGATGTCTTCATTTTCATCCCCTGCAAGTGGGAATCTTAAGAATGTCAGTATCAGGTCAGAGTTGTAGTTGCCTATGAGAAATAGGGAAGGGGCTCATTGGGATACTTAGCACATACTATGGTTTGGAGCCTTTCAAAAAAGATCTTATTTTATGATGTCTTACAAGCTCTTCACATCAATGATAACTAGGCCTTCCTGTTAGGAACACTGTTGACATTCCCAAATTCCTTTGACTTGACCCTTACCATTTATTTGCCCCTTGCTCTCATACTTGCTACTCTAAGATTGGGGTTTTCTCAGTACTTCTTTTTGGAAAAACCCATAGAAATTCTTTCCAGTGTGTCTTGTTATGTCTGTGCTGATTTACAGACCAGTCAGCATTGTTGGTTTTGCCTTCCATTCATCTTGTACCATTCACTAATTTTCTCATGTGACAAATATTTATTCAGTACTGCTTTATGCAGAACATATCTATTTTATGTATTTCAGGTCTATTGGCTTCAGTTTCTCACCTTTTGATGTTTAACTGTATCACTTGTCCAGTTTAGCTGCATCCTATATTCTTTAATAAAGTCAATAGGATTTGGGAAGATAAATGAGGTAAACATAAATCAATGGCAATTTTAAACTGAAGTTTACATATTTAATTTGTAACATAAATTAGCAACACATTTTTTTCCTCCATTT
This sequence comes from Lipotes vexillifer, assembly GCF_000442215.2. Classification (NCBI taxonomy): domain Eukaryota; kingdom Metazoa; phylum Chordata; class Mammalia; order Artiodactyla; family Lipotidae; genus Lipotes; species Lipotes vexillifer. The sequence continues at coordinate 2,598,302 of NW_006780143.1, forward strand.
TGTTCTCAATTCACCATAGCCTCCAGTCTTTTTAGCAGTACTTCCATTAATGATAGCTGTCATTCATCGAGTGTTAACTGATTAGTTCATGTGTTTACAGCAGCCATATAACTAAGGATTATTATCCTTATCTTTTTTTTTTTTTTTTTTTTTTTTTGCGATACGCGGGCCTCTCACTGTTGTGGCCTCTCCCGGTGTGGAGCACAGGCTCCGGATGCGCAGGCTCAGCGGCCATGGCTCACGGGCCCAGCCGCTCCGCGGCATGGGGGGTCTTCCTGGACCGGGGCACGAACCCGTGTCCCCTGCATCGGCAGGCGGACTCTCAACCACTGCGCCACCAGGGAAGACCAATTTTTTTTTTTTTTTTGCAGTACGCGGGCCTCTCACTGTTGTGGCCTCTCCCGGTGTGGAGCACAGGCTCCGGATGCGCAGGCTCAGCGGCCATGGCTCACGGGCCCAGCCGCTCCGCGGCATGGGGGGTCTTCCTGGACCGGGGCACGAACCCGTGTCCCCTGCATCGGCAGGCGGACTCTCAACCACTGCGCCACCAGGGAAGCCCTATTATCCTTATCTTAAACATGAGGTGTTTGTTTCATTTTGAATACATAAATGAACTTTATGTGTATGTGCCTGGGTACAGAGTAGGTACTCAAAAAATAGCTGTTCAATGAACTGAGATATTTATGGACCCAGAATTATAAAAGCAAAAACAAAGCAAGATATTTTAAAAATGTAGGAAATGATGTAGTTTTACAAAATCTTAAAACAGTGATTAAGGCATATTTTTCTTTTTATTTAAGTGGGCCAAATTATTCTTCAGGGATTGAAATGTTCTCATTAGAAATAAGACTGTCTTTTCCATAACTTTTCTAGTATGGTTCCAGTTTGAACTTAGCTTAGTTGCGGGCATCAAACTTCTGTTAAAATACCGAGTCATGGGCTTCCCTGGTGGCACAGTGGTTAAGAATCCACCTGCCAATGCAGGGGACACGGGTTCAAGCCCTGGTCCTGGAAGATCCCACATGCTGTGGAGCAACTAAGCCCGTGCACCACAACTACTGAGCCTGCGTGCCTAGAGTCTGTACTCTGCAACAAGAGAAGCCACTGCAATGAGAAGCCTGTGCACTGCAACAAAGAGTAGCCCCCACTCGCTACAACTAGAGAAAGCCCCCACACAGCAACGAAGACCCAACACAGCCAAAAGTAAATAAGTAAAATAAATAAGTTTATTAAAAAAAAATACTCCAAAAGATACCCAGTCATATTTTTTTCCTTTCAGGATGAATGAATCATCATCTGATAATTCAAAACCTGTATCATCCAACTGTTAACGTGTGATTATAGAGCTGCATTGTTTTATGTTTTTTTTAAACATCTTTATTGGAGTATAATTGCTTTACAATGGTGTGTTAGTTTCTGCCTTATAACAAAGTGAATCAGCTATACATATACATATATCCCCTTATCTTCTCCCTCTTGCATCTCCCTCCAACCCTCCCTAACCCACCCCTCTAGATGGTCACAACGGACCGAGCTGATCTCACTGTGCTATGCTGCTGCTTCCCACTAGCTATCTATTTTACATTTAGTAGTATATATAAGTCCATGCCACACTCTCACATCATCCCAGCCTACCCTTCCGCTTCCCCATGTCCTCAAGTCCATTCTCTATGTCTGCGTCTTTATTCCTGTCCTGCCCCTAGGTTCATCAGAACCATCCCTCCCTTTAGATGCCATATATATGTGTTAGCATACGGTATTTGTTTTTCTCTTTCTGACTTACTTCACTCCGTATGACAGACTCTAGGTCCATCCACCTCACTACAATAATTCAGTTTTGGTTCTTTTTATGGCTGAGTAATATTCCATTGTATATATGTGCCACATCTTTATCCATTCATCTGTCGATGGACATTTAGGTTGCTTTGTGTTCCATCTATTGTAAGTAGAGCTGCAGTGAACATTGTGGTACATGACTGTTTTTGAATTATGGTTTTCTCAGGGTATATGCCCAGTAGTGAGATTGCTGGGTCATATGGTAGTTCTATTTTTAGTTTTTTAAGGAACCTCCATACTGTTTTCCATAGCGGCTGTGTCAATTTACATTCCCACCAACAGTGCAAGAGGGTTCCCTTTTCTCCACACCCTCTCCAGTATTTATTGTTTGTAGATTTTTTGATGATGGCCGTTTTCACCAGTGTGAGGTGATACCTCATTGTAGTTTTGATTTGCATTTCTCTAATGATTAGTGATGTTGAGCATCGTTTCATGTGTTTGTTGGCAGTATGTATATCTTCTTTGGAGAAGTGTCTATTTAGGTCTTCTGCCCATTTTTGGATTGGGTTGTTTTTTTTTTTGATATTGAGCTGCATGAGCTGCTTGTAAATTTTGGATATTAATCCTTTGTCAGTTGCTGCATTTGCAAATATTTTCTCCCATTCTGAGGGTTGTATTTTTTTTTTTTTTTTTTTTTTTTTGCAGTACGTGGACCTCTCACTGTTGTGGCCTCTCCCGTTGCGGAGCACAGGCTCCGGACGTGCAGGCTCAGCGGCCATGGCTCATGGGCCCAGCCGATCCACGGCACGTGGGATCTTCCTGGACCAGGGCACGAACCCATGTCCCCTGTGTCAGCAGGCGGACTCTCAACCACTGCGCCACCAGGGAAGCCCTGAGGATTGTCGTTTTGTCTTGTTTATGGTTTCCTTTGCTGTGAAAAAGTTTTTAAGTTTCATTAGGTCCCATTTGTTTATTTTTGTTTTTATTTCCGTTTCTCTAGGAGGGGGGTCAGAAAGGATCTTGCTGTGATTTATGTCATAGAGTGTTCTGCCTATGTTTTCCTCTAAGTGTTTTATAGTGTCTGGTCTTACATTTAGGTCTTTAATCCATTTTGAGTTTATTTTTGTGTATGGTGTTAGGGAGTGTTCTAATTTCATTCTTTTACATGTAGCTGTCCAGTTTTCCCAGCACCACTTATTGAAGAGGCTTTCTTTTCTCCATTGTATATTCTTGTCTCCTTTATCAAAGATAAGGTGACCATATGTGCGTGGGTTTATCTCTGTGCTTTCTATCCAGTTCCATTGATCTATATTTCCATTCTTGTGCCAGTACCATACTGTCTTGATTACTGTAGCTTTGTAGTACGGTCCGGGAGTCTGATTCCTCCAGCTCCATTTTTCTTTCTCAAGATTGCTTTGGCTATTCAGGGTCTTTTGTGTATCCATACAAATTGTGAAATTTTTTTGTTCTAGTTCTGTGAAAAATGCCATTGGTAGTTTGAAAGGGATTGCATTGAATCTGTAGATTGCTTCGGGTATTATAGTCATTTTCATAATGTTGATTCTTCCAATCTGAGAACATGGTATATCTCTCCATCTGTTTGTGTCATCTTTAATTTCTTTCATCAATGTCTTATAGTTTTCTGCATACAGGTCCTTTGTCTCCTTAGGTAGGTTTATTCCTAGGTATTTTATTCTTTTTGTTATAATGGTAAATGGGAGTGTTTCCTTAATTTCTCCTTCAGATTTTTCATCATTAGTGTATAGGAATGCAAGAGATATCTGTGCGTTATTTTTGTATCCTGCTACTTTACCAAATTCATTGATTAGCTCTAGTAGTTTTCTGTTAGCATCTTTAGGATTCTCTATATATAGTATCATGTCATCTGCAAACAGTGACAGCTTTACTTCTTCTTTTCCGATTTGGATTCCTTTTATTTCTTTTTCTTCTCTGATTGCTGTGGCTAAACATTTCAAAGCTATGCTGAATAATAGTGGTAAGAGTGGACATCCTTGTCTTGTTCCTGATCTTAGAGGAAATGGTTTCAGTTGACTGTGGGTTTGTCATATATGGCCTTTATTATGTTGTGGTAAGTTCCCTCTATGCCTACTTTCTGGAGGGTTTTTATCGTAAATGGGTGTTGAATTTTGTTGAAAGCTTTTTCTGCAGCTATTGAGATGATCATATGGTTTTTTTCCTTCAGTTTGTTAATATGGTGTATCATATTAATTGATTTGTGTATATTGAAGAATCCTTGCATTCCTGGGATAAACCCCACTTGATCATGGTTAATGATCATTTTAATGTGCTGTTGGATTCTGTTTGCTAGTATTTTGTTGAGGATTTTTGCATCTATGTTCATCAGTGATATTGGCCTGTTGTTTTCTTTCTTTGTGACATCTTTGTCTGGTTTTGGTATCAGCGTGATGGTGTCCTCATAGAATGAATTTGGGAGTGTTCCTCTTTCTGCTATATTTTGGAAGAGTTTGAGAAGGATAGGTGTTAGCTCTTTAGAGCTGCATTGTTTTTGATGATGTCACTTCAACTTATTTCTATTTAGTGTTTAAATACACTGAAAACCATAGTTAATTGGTATTCAATTAAGACAGTTATTAAAAGTCAGAAAAATAAAATGGTCAGAATTATTAAGTAAGGTGTATCTTTTTTCAGTGAGTAATTGGAAGATTGTGATATATAGTTTTTTAGAATGTGATTTTACTCCAACATTTGGGAAATATTTTTCCAGCAGGTGGCAGCATTGTCTTGAAAAACGTAGCTTGCCAGTTTACTAAATATTTTTCTTGGAGCCAGTTTGAGGAAGGACTCTTTTCTTTAAAATAATTGAATTTATATTTTTTCTTCCAAATAAACCCAGCGCTACTGCTTTATAAAATGCTAGTCATAAGACAAGGATTTCAAAATGACGCTATGGATTACGCCTAGTCAGTAATGCACATTGATATAAGTGACAGTTATGTTTTGAAGAATTGACCAAAATTTTAAAAGATCATACATATAATTTTTCTAACAGTAAGTAATATTCTGTCTTGAGTTATTGGAGATAACATAATATAATCATAACCATGGACATCATCAAATTCATAGAATATCCTAAAATGTTTTATGATTTTACTTAAACTATGCCTTCTGTTTAGGAATACCTGAAAAAAGTTGAACTTCTTTTAAAATCCTTTGTTGAATATAAAATAATAAAAATGGTTAATTTTTTACATAGGTTATCTCAATGTTCTCTGAATGTTGGAATTTTCATTTTCTTATCTTCATTTTAAAATTTCATTTCTTAATTGTGTTTTCCTCTGAGATTATTTCAGTTGCTTATTGAACTTCCTTAGTTTGTGTGTGTATGCATGCATGTATTTAAACACTTAATTGTATTTTGGTGAAGGGAAAATATCAACATTTTCCCTGTAGTCCTTGTTTGCATTCCTGTCTCATACCAGTGGAATCACATCAGAGTCATACTTTCGTCCAAGAGAGAAACAGGAGGCTGAAATTATTCACAGTCATACAGGCAATCCTTTATACTGTCTTTAAGAATTTAAGGAACCATAATCTTCAATTCTGCCTTTCCCTGCCAGGGAAATATGGGACCTTTTGATCAGAAATGGAAACTAATAATGAATGAGTGACTAAGCTAGTTATATCTATTTCTGGGTGAGGCTGAAAATGTTTCATGTAAGAGAAAAAGAGTTATTGTCCTTTTTTGCTTTGAGTATCTCATAATTGCTTTATATTAAGAGTAGTAATATCAGGCTTCACTGTTGGCACAGTGGTTGAGAGTCTGCCTGCCGATGCTGGGGACACAGGTTCCCACAGTGCCCCAGTCCGGGAAGATCCCACATGCTGCGGAACGGCTGGGCCCGTGAGCCAGGGCCGCTGGGCCTGCGCGTCTGGAGCCTGTGCCCCGCAACAGGAGAGGCCACAACAGTGAGAGGCCTGTGTACCACACACACACACAAAAAAGTAGTAATGTCAATAACAGCAATCACTGTAATTAGTATTATTAAATCCTGTGAATTAGACACTATTCCTAGCACTTGTCATGATTCACTGTATTTGCAGAAGAATTACAACAAATGAGGAAAAATAATATACCTAGTATTGATTTGTCAAGGTCATTTAGTGGTGAGCTCCATTTGTGTTCATCATTGAACCCAAGTTGCTCTGTCCAGATAAATCAGTTGAAACTGTTACTTTTCTTACTTAGCCCTCTCACTTTCCGAAGTACTACTCAGTTCAGCAGTTCATTTTTGATGCTATTTGGAGACTGTCTAAGTGTTAGTTACTCTACGAGAATTACAAAATCAAGAGAGGAGATCAAGATGTTGGAGTAGGAGGACATAGGACTCACCTTCTTCCATGAACACATCAAAAATACATCTACATGTGGAAAAATTTTCACTGAAAACTAACTGGAGAGTAGCAGAAAGACTCCTGTACAACCAGGGCTGTAAGAAAAATCCACACAGAATTGGGCAGGAAGGGAAGAGAGGTGAGAGGGTTGGGACCTGTTCCCCTGGGAGGGGACTCAGAAGGGGAGATCCTTGGGAGTGAGTGGTTCAAGCCATATTTTGGGTGCACCAGCCCTGGGGTCTGACCATGGGAAGCTCAGTCCCCTTGACCAGTTGGATGGGCAGTGGGACTAACAGGAGGGCTCTTAGAAGCTTGGACTCTATTTGTGAGGAGCGCACATATGCTTGCTTACTCCTGAAACAGGGCAGACTGAAACTGCCTCGGTCACTGGCCGGTTTCCCAAGACTCTCCTGGCATATGCCCCAGCCTGAGCTGAGCGATTGCTGTAGCTCTGCTTGCTCCATGATGCAGCTTCACATTGGGGTGAGGGCTGCCATAGTTGAGGGGAGAGCTCAGATATGAGGCAGAAAGGTGGCTCAGACCTGTAGTGCCCTCTGAGCAGGGCAGGGGCAGCCATTGTGGGCACTTACACAAGCAGTGCATCAGAAGCAGTCTGGGACTCTGACTTTGGCTGGACTGCCATAGCCCATGCCCCCAACCCACTGATTGCCAGCACCTGCCCCACCTGCTCAGTGGCACAGCTCCCTGCCACGGCAAGGGCTGCAGCAGCTGAGGAAGAGCTCAGCTGTGAGGGACAAATGCTTTTCAGACCTGAAGTAGCATCTGAGCAGGGCAGGGACAGCCATTACTGATTGCTTACACAGGGAGCTCATCAGAAGCTGTCTGGGTTGCTGACTGCAGTTGGGGTCAAAACAGCCCACGCCTAGACCCACACTAAGGGCCTGTACCAGCCCCTCTCTCTCCAGCACTGCTCACCTCTGGGCCGAGGGTGCTGGTACTGGGAGGGAGAAGAACACACACTTAAAGGGAAAGGAGGCAGCTCAAACCTGGCCCTCAGGGCTTCTGCTTCAGCAGCTTGGGACCCACCACCCCCAATAGAGTGGTTTTGGATCCTAACCAAAGGAGAAGTCCCAGCTCTCACACGGCTGTCTAGCACCTCCATCTCCAGTGCCACCTCCTACCAAGGTGAGTGCTGCCAGCTAGCCCTGGGGAAAGATGTGACTTGTGTTCACATCAGACCCAGCTCTCCCACCAAAGCCACTGGGCACATGCAACATGTATAGGGATGTTCCTATACAAGGACACTGCTTTAAGATTGAAATAGCTAACTTTTCCACCTAATTTCACAGAGACAAAGAAAGTTAAGCAAAATGAGAAGATAGGAATTTGTTTCAATTGAAAGAGCAAGAGAAAACCCCTGAAAAAAACAACCAATGATACAGAAATAAACAATTTATTAGATAAAGAGTTCCAAGCGTTGGTAATAAGAATGCTAACTGAATTAGGGAAAAGAATAGATGAACACAGCGAGAATTTTAGCAAGGAACTATACAATATAAAATGAACCAGTCAGAACTGAAGAATACAGTAACTGGAATGAAAAACATACTAGAAGGAATTAACAGCAGATTAGGTGATACAGAAGAATATATAAGTGATCTGGAAGATAGAATAATTGAAATCACCCAATCAGAACAGCAAAAGAAAGATAAAATTTAGAAAATGGGAACAATTTAAAGGACCTCTGAGACAACATCAGGCACACCAACATTTGCATTAAAGTGTTCCTAGAAGGAGAAGAAGCAGAGAAGGGGGCTAAAAATGTATTTAATGAAATTATGGCTGAAAATTTCCTGAATCTGAAGAAGGAAAAAATATCCAGTTAGAGGAATCACAGAGGATCCCAAACAAGATGAATCCAAACAGATGCACACATATCTTAATTAAAATGACAACAGTTAAAGAGAGAAGTTTAAAGGCAACAAGAGAAAAACAGAGTTATATACAAGGCAGGCCTGAAGGGAGTGGCATGATATATTAAAAGTGCTAAAAGGGAAAAAACTGCAACCTGGGATTCTCTACCCAGCAAGATTATCATTTGGAATTGAAGGAAAGATAAAGAACTTTTCAGAGAAGCAGAAATTAAAAGAATTCATCAATACTAAACCAACCCTAAAAGAAAGGTTAAAGGGTATTCTCTAAGTGGAAAAGAAAAGGCTATAACAAGAAATAAGTATCTATAGGAAAGGCAAATCCCACTAGGAAAGGCAAATATATAGTAAAGGCTGAGGATCAACCAAGCAAGTAAGCTAGTACAAAAATTAAAAGAAAAAATTATAAAACCAACTGTAACTACAATATTCAGTAGAGGGAAACATGAAGATGTAAAATATGACATCAAAAACACAAAATGTAGGGAGGGGAGTAAAAAATGTAGATCTTTTAGAATGTGTTTGAACTTATCTGCATGTTTAAAACAAGTAGATATAGTTAGAAATCAAAGTATATGAATCCCATGGTAACTGCAAATCAGAAACCTACAATAGATATACAAAAACTAGAGAGAAAGAAACAGAAGCATAACACTAAAGAAAATCATCAAACCACAAGGGAAGAAACCAAAAGAAGAAAACAACAGAGAACTACAAAAACAACCAGATAACACGTAACAGAATGGCAATAAGTACGTGCCTATCAATAATCACTTTAAATGTCAGTGGACTAAATGCTACAATCAAAAGACATAGGGTGGCTGATTGGATAAAATGACAAGACACATTTATATGATGCTTGTGTAAGCTTAACTTCAGAGATAAAGACACACACAGACTGAAAGTGAGGGGATGGAAAAAGATATTTCATCAAAATGAAAATGACAAGAAAGCAAGGGTAACAATACTCATATCAAAGTAGACATTAAAGTCTATAACAAAAGACAAAGAAGGGTATTATATAAGATAAAGGGATCAATCCAAAAAGAGGGTATAACATGTATGCAGCTAGTACAGGAGCACCTAAATATATAAGCAAATATTAACAGACATAAAGTGAGAAATTGACAGTAATACTGTAATAGTAGGGGCCTTTAACACTTACATCAATGGGCAGATCATCCAGACAAAATCAATAAGGAAAATGGTCTTAAATGACCCTTTAGACCAGTTGGACTTAATCAGTATCAACAGGACATTCCATCCCCAAGCAGCAGAATGCACATTCTTTTCAAGTGTACATGGAACATTCTCCATTTAGATCACAGGGTAGGTCACAAAATAAGCCTCAACAAATTTAAGAGGATAGAAATTATATCAAGCATTTTTTCTGAAAACAGTGGTATGAAACTAGAAATCAATTACAGGAAGAAACATGGGAAAAGTATAAACATATGGAAACTAAAACAACATGCTATTTAAAAACCAATGGTTAAATGAAGAAATCAGAAAATACCTCAAGACAAATGAAAATGGAAACACAACTTTCCAAAATATATGGGATGCGGCAAAAGCAGTAAGAGGGAAGTTTATAGTGATACAGGCCTTCCTCAAGAAGCAATAAAAATCTCAAATAAACAACTGAACCTACCATCTACAGAAATTAGAAAAAGAATAAGTAAAGCCCAAAATGAACAGAAGGAAGGAAAAAATAAAGAGGAGAGAGGAGAGAGGAAATAAATAAAATAGAGGCCAAAAAAAAAAACCCAAGAGAAAAGATCAATGAAACCAAGAGGTGTTTTTTTGAAAAGTTAAACGAAATTGATAAACCTTTAGCTAGGCTCATCAAGAAAAAAAGAGAGCGGGCCCAAATAAACAAAATAAGAAATGAAATAGGAGAAATAATAACCAATATCATAGAGATACAGAAAAAAAATAAGAGTACCACCAACAGTTGTATGCCAACAAATTGGACAATGTAGAAGAAATGGACAAATTCCTGAAATATACAGCCTTCCAAGACAGAATCAGGAAGAAATAGACAATCTAAACAGACCCATCATTAATAGTGAGATTGAATTTTTAATTAAGAAAAAAAACAAACAAAAGTCTGAGATTTGATGGTTTCACAGGGAAATTCTACCAAACATATAAAGAAAAGCCAATACCTATTCTCTCAAACTGCTCCAAAAAATTGATGAGCATTCCCAAATTCATTCTATGGGGCCATCATTAACCTGATACAAAAATCACACAAAGACACTACAGAAAAAGAACATTAGAGGAGAATGCCTCTGATGAATGTAGATGCAAAAATTCCCCCCCCAAAATATTAGCAAATTGTATTCAGTAATAAATAAAAAATACACACCACAGTCAAGTGGGGTTTATAACAGGGACACAAGGATGGTTTAATATTTGCAGACCAATCAATGGTCTACCACATTAACAAAAGGAAGGATAAAAATCACATGATTATCTCAACAGATGCAGGAAAAGCATTTGACGAAATTCAACATCCATTCATGACGTAAACGCTCATCAAAGTGGGCATAGAGGGAACATATCTCAACACAATAAAGACCCATTTATGACAAACTCACAGCTAATATCATACTCAACAGTGAAAAGCTAAAAGTCTTTCCTCTAAAATAAGGAATGAGACAAGGATGCCCACTCTCACCACTTCTATTTAAAATAATACTGGAAGTCCTAACCACAGCAGTCAGAGAAGAAAAAGAAATAAAAAGCATCAAATTGGAAGAGAGGGAGTAAAATTGTCACTATTTGCAGATGACATGATACTATACATAGAAAACCCTAAAGTCTCCACCAAAAAACTACTAGAACTAGTAAATGAATTCAGTAAAGTTGCAGGATGCAAGGTTTATACACAGAAATCTATCACTTTTCTATACACTAATAATAAACTATCAAAAAGAGAAAGCAAGAAAAGAAAAAGAGAAAGCAAGAAAACAATCTATTTAAAATCACACCAAAAAGAATAAAATACCTAGGAATAAACTTGACAAAGGAGATGGAAGACCTACACTCTGAAAACTATACAACATTGATGAAGGAAATTGAAAACGATACAAAGAAATGGAAAGATATCCTGTGTTCTTGGATTGGGAGAATTAATATTGTTAAAATGTTCAGACTACCCAAAGCAATCTACAGGTTCAGTGCAATCTCTATCAAAATACCCATGACATTTTTCACAGAACTGGAACAAGTAATTCTAAAATTTATATGGAACCACAAGAAACCCTGAATTGCCAAAGCAATCTTGAGAAAAAAAGAACAAAGCTGGAGGTATCACACCCCCGGACTTCAGATTAGACTACAAAGCTGTGGTTATCTCATTTCTTTTCTTGCAGTGCTTCTGCTGCTTTTTTCTCTTAAGCAGCAGCAGCAGAATAAAGAGAAAAGTAGTCTGTTTGAGAGTATAAAAGCCCTTGAGATGGTTTTACTTTAAACCTAAGAGATTTCTTGTCATTTTACCTCTGAAATTTGATTTTCTTTTTCTGAGATGTTATTTCTGAAGCCTCCCTTTTTGCTTTTGAAATGAACCTACATTTAGTGACTGTTCTTAGCAGTGTCTTTTTAAAAAATAAAATCAGATATATTGTTTTATGCCTATATGCCATCTAGGGAGACAGATGGTATAATAGGAGGAGAAATGGGCAGTTCATAAGACTAGAACCACCTCTCACCACTTTCATTCATCTCGTTTAATAGTCATTGAATATTGTTTATGTATCAGGCATTTACTAGAAGTGTGTGTTTAAAACAGACCTTATTTCTTAGAAATGTTTTCATAAATTTTCTTATCATATTTCTGTTAAGATCTAGTTTCTAATCAAATATTTTGACTAGTTAATGATCAAAATCATAAAATAATACAGTACAATCAAATATAGGCATTTTTAAAACGGAAAATGCTTTTCCTTAAGGATTGGAGATTACTATATATTGTCAGTGAAAGTCAAAAGTAGAATTATGAGCCAGTGAGAAGGTGTTAAATGTAGAAGTGAGATATTTAAATTTTATGTACACTTTAATACAACTTTTTAAAACAACCAACTTTTATCAAAGCTAGAGCATATGCAGAATACTTCAAGTCTATGGTAAAATTTATGCAGATGCAGGAAATGTACCTTTATTAAGCAGTCTCTCTCATATAATTGTATTTTATTAATGACCTGAATTATGGAATAACATGATAAAGATCATAAAATATTTGGAACACATCATTAGTAGACATTCACCTCACATGTATTTTCTAAAGTATTCTTACCCTCAAGACTTCTTTTGACCACTCAACCATTTGTACCAAAGATAAGTGCTTTCTGGTAAGATAGCACACTCATCTCTAAATCCATTACTAATAGAGACACCTGTATTTTTCCTTCATGACTCTTACATAGGTATTTTCCTCCTCTGAATCTTAGATTCACTTGCTTGGTCTTTACATTTTCCACATGAGAGCATTGACTGTGCATTTCTAGTTTTCCAAAGAGCAACTGAAAAATAATCTAGCATAATTTATATTAAAAAGTATTTTTAACTTAAATAATTCCTGGATTTTTTTCTTTTCTATCTCTGTTTAACACTAAAAGCTATTCTGATAGAAAATTAGAGTTAAAATGTTTTCAACTCTGATTTTATTATATCAGTAACCACATGACCAGCTTGAAGAACAAAGATAAAGAAATCATTAGGTTATTTAAATTTTTAACCTTGTCTTTGTGTGTGTACATGTGTGTAACTTTAAGACACTCTTATTGCGTCTCAGATATAAATTGTAAATGGAGGGCCTTTTGAATGGGTACTCTTATTCATTTACAGATGAGGCAACTGAGGTCTGAAAGAGATTGTTACTGGCCCAAATATCCTAAGAACTCAGGCTATATTTTCCCAGTGTCGTTTAACAAAAATGATCTTTAAAGTGATTTTGTAGTGTGCTTTTTATTAATGTGCACCACACAATAAATACTTTTCTTTTATACCAGTTGAAGCTTCTTTAGTGCTATTATTACCTTATACACACACAAACACACACACGTACCCATACACCACATCTGCTACATTTATAGCTCTTTATCTGTTTTTCTTTTGAAAAAAATCTTCTATTTATCAGAACCAAGTCAAGCTTTATACTTAGTTCACAAAACTATGCAGCAAGGTTTTATTACTGAAGCAATGACATATAGCAACAATAGTAGCCCAATACTGTGTTATAAATGTGGCACATGTTCATCAAGAAAGAGGTTTGGTGATTGCAGTGTAGACTCCAATCAGTCTCTTTTGAAACTCATAGAAAGATCTGTCTGACCCTGTTGTGCAATATTCCTGTAACTGTGTCTGACTTCACTAAGATGTTTTCACATAGGCAGGATGTCCAAATTTGAGGAGAATAACTGAAACATTGGAAATACTGTAAAAACAGTTGATTAAGCTATAAGAAAGGAAAATGGTCAAAGCCACTTTAAGATTTTAATCAGCTATATAACAATTTATCTAGTTCAAATTAGGTATCCTGAAAAGGCTGCTAACATTAGAGTTAAAGACTTAATAGTCTTTAACAATAAGTTAAAGACAATTAACTTTTCAGATAACTTACTTTTTTTTTTTTTTTTGCGGTATGCGGGCCTCTCACTGTTGTGGCCTCTTCCGTTGTGGAGCACAGGCTCCGGACGCGCAGGCTCAGCAGCCATGGCTTACGGGCCCAGCCGCTCTGCAGCATGTGGGATCTTCCCGGACCGGGGCACGAACCCGTGTGCCCTGCATCGGCAGGCGCACTCTCAACCACTGCGCCACCAGGGAAGCCCAGATAACTTACTTTTCATTCATAATCTAGAAAATAAATCCTGACAACTTGATGTGACATCAGAATATAATTAGGAAGTAAAAGGATTAAGCATAATTATTTACAACTAATAAAATTTTATTTTTCTTTTCCTTTTTTTATTACTTTAATGACCACCATTTTATACCCATTAGCAAATAAAATCTTTTCAGGATCTCCCTTTCCATTCTTACCTTTATTGTGCTTGGATCCCTTCCTCCTTATACTTTTAAATTATATGCTTGTGTAAGAACAAAAATTTTTAAATGTCTAAAATAGCGTCTAAATGAGGTATTAGCATCTTGGAGAAAGGCTTATTCTCTGGCGACCTGCCAAGTATCCTGCTAAATTATTGGCAAGCAAATATTTAATATGATTCTCAGCCAATGAGTGGCACCCACCTATATCTTTTGTGGGGGGGTTGGTATAGAAGGTAGTCAAAATTTTAAACTCTAGGAGTCTCAGAAATGCACCTAGGTCAGAAGAATTAAATTTGTAGCTACTGCTTAAATTGTTGAAAAGCTAAATATTCAGGAACATTTTGGGCAACTATAAACTTGAATGAATGAATAATTAAACCAGTAAATCTAAAGCTTTAATTTTAATAAGGACAATTTTAATCATTAACATTTAACTGTGTCCTTTAAGAAACTGATGCTGAAGGAACAAAAAATTTAATGATCACTTTCTTTTCAGTATGTATCATTTTGAAGGATTATTCTTATATCTGTTTTCTGAAAATTATGAAATAAGATATGTGAAAATCCAAATAAATTGTTTTAGCAGTAAGAAATTATTGCTGTTTTGGAAATATAGTAGTCTCAATACCTTTAAAAATGTTCCTTTTATTTAATAAATATGTGGAATAGACTTGTAAAATTTTATTTGCTCTCAACATGCTGAAAACATACTTTATCCTATGAATAGGTATGAATATTGGAATCAGAGACTTAACAAAGGCTTTGGTTATTAATGAGTAAACCACAAAAATGTTGTAGAGGTTTGAATTATGTGCTCCCTCCAAAGTGAAAAAGATACTATGACTCAACTATAATCTCTATGATCATCCTTTCTGTCTACAAAAATCCCATTTTTCTCTCCTAATAGTACCCTACACAGCAGGCGATACCTTTCTCTGGCTCCCTTCCCATACTATGACCTATCTCTGTAAAATTCCTTACCAAACTTTCATAAGTCCCTTAATTTTTTTTTTGCTATATAATTTATTATGATGAGATTTTTCAGAATAGGAGACCCATTATGTTCAAAGGTTTATGATTTAAAATTTTGAGTATTTGAGTGCATTGTATCACCTCCTGTTTTCAGTATACTGAGAGGTATGAAGCCACTTAACAATGGCAGAGGAAGTGAGATTGGAGGGTTTGAGGCTACATGTTCTTAATATAGACTCTGTATTTAAAACCCTTCCAGACCAATTAAAGTTGAGTGGAAATAATACTGTGTTACCAGATGAATAGGGAGCAGAGGATCTTGAAAATATTTTCCACATAGCAGTCTCCCTAGTAGATATGAATGTAGGTTGATAAGATAATCTTGATTAAACTACAAGTGCCCCTTTGGAGCAGTGACCATAAAACATCTGAAAATATAAAATATTTTGTTAAACCTTTTGTTTTAGTTTATCTTTTAAATTAAATCTCTGCTAATATTAATTTAAGAATGATTACAGAATGACAGAGATACAGTTAACAGAGAGTGGGTAATAGAGTGGCTGGAAACATAGAGCATCAGAATGAGTCAGAGGAATAAAATATTGATGATTCCTGGTCCACTTCTTTTTCTTATTCTTCTGTGAATCATTACCATATTATACCATGGCCTTTTTCTAGCAACAGACTCTCTTTGGGCATCCAGCCACCACATGATACTATTCCTGAAGGTTCTATTCTTATTCTTCTTCCTTGGCAGAAACACCCCAGGGAGGGAGCCAACTTGAGTTCCCCTTTCCCAATTACCTTCTAACTATTTCTCCTATCCCATATTCCCAGTTATTCCCCTCAAGGCTTTTCTCTAATAAGTCCAGATGGACCCAACCTCCTTATACTTTTACTTTTAAGTTATATTTGTCTTTCTGTATCTTTAATGAGCTCTGCTTCACATTTGCTTGTGTTTAAAAATGATGGGGAGAATGCAAAGAATGACTTCCCTGTGCAACTTTATTTCTAGAGGGAATACCATTGTGAATACTATACACCAGTACAGACTCGTAGTTCATTGTGCCCATGATATCCGCTCTCCATTAGTATTTTGTAGGGCTGGCACTGAACTTATTTTTCTCACCTGTGCTGTCTTGTGAGACATATTTCAGTCAGTCTTCAAGATAGTGAATCCTTGTTAAATATAGTTGGATTGGAAGTCATATCTGATAAAATATTCTATCACTTTATTATTATTTTAAAATATTTATTTATTTATTTATTTTTGGCTGCATTGGGCCTTTGTTGCTATGCGCAGGCTTTCTCTAGTTGCGGGGCGCAGGCTTCTCATTGCGATGGCTTCTCTTTGTTGTGGAGCACGGGCTCTAGGCATGTGGGCTTCAGTAGTTGTGGCACGCGGGCTCAGTAGTTGTGGCTCATGGGCTCTAGAGCGCAGGTTCACTAGCTGTGGCACACGGGCTTAGTTGCTCTGCAGCATGTGGGAACTTCCTGGATCAGAGCTTGAAGCCATGTCCCCTGCATTGGCAGGCGGATTCTTAACCATTGCGCCACCAGGGAAGTCCCTATCACTTTAGATATTTGGAAAATCTCATTACATTGTGATGAATGACTTAATAAATAAAAAGAAGTCAGAATTTCTGTTATTTAACTATAAAATCTTTTTATATTAGAGACATTTTTCCTTTTGCCTCTTTCCC